>NC_071573.1:27980826-28283660 GCF_024509145.1 Vidua macroura
TATGATGGAGAATCAACAAGTGCTTTGTTCCTGTGAAATTTCTAACTTCAGCCTTGAGGGCTTTTAGCAACTTTGCACTAGTAACAAGTATGGAAATGCCTGAGATTAAGTTATAGAAAGTATCTTTTTTTTCTTCTTTTTGTTGGGCTATACATGCTCATTCTTGCTTTATTTAATGGAGCTTTAGGCTTTATACTAACAGTAGGGTATTTCTGGTGAGGGTTTTGGGTATAGCTTTTTTTTTTAATAAGCATCCTGTAGTGATATACTTTGCCATAGGAACTTTTCTGCCTTTAATCGTGATTTGTTTTGTGCACAAGTGTCATTGTACATACCTCTAATTGCCCATTTCTTGCCAAAGCTAAAAATTAATTCCTAATTCAGCATTAAACAACTAGCATTTCCTTTTAACATATGGGGTACAAGTGCTGTTAGGCAGCTTGTCTGGTGTCAGTAGGAAAGACTTTTTTTCCTTTTTCTAATTAGCCTTTAATAATTAAAGCTAAGGCAAAGACATGTCCCTTAGGAAGAGCATAGCTGTCAAATTGGATATAGGCTGGAATTTATCTCAGACAATACAGATCAGGATAGAAATTTTCAGTTTGACCAAGGAAAATATTTACCTGCAAACAAATATTCAGTTGGCATGCTTCTAGATTAAATATTCACCTCCAGTGACACTTGGCATTGAAATTGGTATTTATAAATGGACAAAAAACCAAACTCCAACATCCTAGTATTTTTAAGCTTGATTGCTTTCAGACTCTTGATTTGTATGCATTTGTCTTTAATATTAAAACTTGTAAAGAGTTTGCTTAGGGTTTTTTCACAGTGGGGTTTGGCCAGTTTCTGGAGACATTGATGGCAATGGTGGGGTTCTGTCAGTGGCTCTGCGGGGTTTCTCTGGGGGTGACACTGAGTCTGCCTTGGGCTTGGTGCCTCTGGCAAGGGGTTGTCACTGTGTTGTGGAGGACACCTCGACTGGCAGTGGCATTGCCACCTGTCTCGCTGGCAGGCAGTGAGAGTGGCTGGCACATACTGCTGTTCCTGCTGCCTTGCTTCCCTGCACAGGTGCTGGTGCAAAAGTATTTAATTTGAATTAGTATCTGACATAAGGGACTGTGCTGTAGGTATTTGGGTGTTACATGAGCCTTTTTCTTTCTAGTGCATGCAGTGCTATGCGTACACAACACAAAATTTCAAATACTAGAGATATATAATAGAGGTTGGGAGGGGGTTTCATCTCACGCTATTTAGAAGCCCAGTACCGTGTCTCCATACAGGTCTCTTTTCTTTCTCTTCATAGTTACCTTTTAAAACTGTAGTATCATTTTTGGGTAACATTTTTTTCTGTTTTGCCAGTTAAGATCTCTAGCTGGCTCCCAGCAGTTCTAGGAACATGTATTATCAGAAGGGGGTTGAGAGGATAATAGTGACTTGTGCAGGGTAATGGTTAGCCTTTTTAGCAGTTGCAGAATGTAATTCCAAATTGAAGTAACTGCAAGCCACACTTGGAAGTTGCTGAAGTATCGAAATTGGTGAAATGTCAGAGGTGGAGTTGATGCAGCAAACTTGTCATTAAAGGTCAGCTGGAAAGGTTCAGACAACAAACACTTTCTCAGTACCAAGTCTTTGCTCTCAAAGTTTGAGTAATGCCCCGATTAAAAAAGTATCTTTATGAACCCTATGTCACATCCCTGCTTGACACAGAGAAGTAAGTTCAGCAGGAAAGAGGTAGCATTGGAAACTTCCCTCTTGCAGCAGGCTTTTTCAACCTGCTCCTTCTGCATGGAGCCAGAGCAGCTTTGAGAGCAGAATTTGCAAAGAAATACAGGAAAAGTGCTGGACATGCAGCTCCTGCCCTGTGAGCAGGGAAGAAGGAATAACCAGACATCACAGCCATTAGTCACAGCACAGTGTGTTAAGAAGATGCCCTTGTGCATCATAAAAAGAGGATTTAGACATGTCTTCTTGCTTTGCTCTCCTCTTCCAGCATCTTTTTTGTTCTTTGTATGTTCTAAAAATGGATGAATTTGTTGGGGTTTGCCCTTGTTTGTCTGTGAAGGTCTTCAGAAGCATTTAAAACCATGGTAATAGCCACAATCTAATTTGTGATACCTGTGAAATGCATCAAAGGGAGTGTTCACTTCCCTGAGAACCTGGTTTGAGTTGACCCTTTGGGTTTTTGCAGGATTTGACTTATTTGGTAAATAAATGCCACAGTGTCTTGAGCATTAAGGTATTTTTTGAGATTGCTTTTCTTGGATGATAGAGGTGAAAAAATCAGAGCTGCAAGTGTCACCCTGAGTGTTTTGCATTGATGGTGTGCAGTTTCTGTACTGGGGTTATGTTGTGTGTGTGGTGGCAGAGTAGCTCCAAGGGCTGTTGGGCAGGGGTATGGCCAGAGCTGGTCAGTGAGCTGATCCAACTGAAAACTAACTGGGGGTGGAAAAAGTTTTCTATCAGGTAGCCACCAAAAATTATGTCCTGCAGCAGATACTGGAGCAGAAAAAGCAGCCTGATCCTTCAACGAAAATTACCCCTTTTAGCAGCAGCCCACAGTTTGACTGGCTTAAGAACAAATGAAACCATGCCCAAGACAGTACTACAGACTGAATCAATACTAAAATTAGAACTATCTGTTGTTTTGATTTTTGATTTGATCTTAATGTAAAGAAGCAAACTCAGTGTCTCCCAGTGTTTCTGCTTGCTTTCAGCTTCAGAGTCTTGAAAGATTATTTATGAACAACATTGAACTGAAGAAAACATCTAATGGCTTTCACTGAAGAAATTTTCTAATTGCCCATCTTCACAATATTCTATGTATTTTTGCAGTCAAGGAGACCTCTAGGCATGTAATGAAAATTAAAAAAAAAACTGACAAACTTTTTTTCTTTAAAGGATGCAGTTCAAACTTTTAAAAGTATCACTCTGTATGTATTATAAATAATTCTGTTTTGTTAGAATTTTGTTCAGTGTGGGGCAGAGCTGTGCTCCTAGGCCTGCTGTGGCAGGGTCACTTGTCCTTTCCACTTTTCTGGGAATTCTTCCCCAGCTCCCCCAGATATACATGTTGCGTGTCACAGGGTGCTCTGGCATGAGAACTTTGTACTGTGCAACTGTGCAGGCTGCAAGAATGGTCACACCTAGTTAGAGTGTGGGCTTGCACGGGAGTTGCAGAGGGCTAAGTGAAGGCGGAAACTTGGAGCATGTTGACACAGTAGGTTAGTAAATGTGGATTAGTAGGTTAATCAAGCTGGCATTTAGTCTTGAGTAAGAGCAGTGTGCTTGTGCAGTTACAGCATGGAAGCTGTGAGGCTGTTAACTCTCTCTTGGGTTCACTCCCTACTGATTTATGTGACCATACTCCATGTTGCAGCCCAAAAACCATATTTTGGTAAAATTTAAAGTTGTCAAACAAGATTATTGGAAAGGTGAGAAGATGCTGAAAAGTTATAAAGTAATTTTATTCCTGTTTATATATTCTGTTGTGGTGGGAGAAATATTTTTTCATGCATGAAGGATCCTGTTATTTTGGTTGGCAGTATTAATGTGGAAATAGTATCCTCCTGGATGGTTCTTTTATATGTATAAATAGCTGAATTAGCATAGCTAATGCTTAGTAAGTATATGTGGAATTAATCAGTCCTAAAACATAAGCATTTAGTGGAATAAACTAGATAATTCAGTGGTTTAAGATAATAGCTGCTTTCAGAGTAACTATTATCTTTTTGGCTTTAGATTGTTCCCTCCACAGTTATCAAACAAATACAGATCTCCAGGGTTTAAAAAAGAGAATGAAACTGAATTGCAAACACTGGAGACCTATAATATGTAGCTTTTTCTAGAGTACTTTTCACTTTATGAGTTGGAGTGTATTAGTAAAAAATCTGTAAACTTTATTTCTGTGGGTTCAGGCAGGCCTAATCTAGCATTGCTGTTCCTGATCTGTTATGAAAGGCTGGAAATGTTACCCAGTGATAACCAGAGAACAGCTCTGACATAGGTCTGCAAGGGACCGACAGCTGATTAGCAGTGGTGGGTTGAATGGCAGTTCAGAGGCTCTCTGGTTGCATTGGTGCTCATGTACTTTTGCAGAAAAACTTTCCTACTTTTTTTTTTTTTTTTTTTTTTTTTTTTTTTTAATTGAGTCCTTTAGCAAATAAAACTTTCTCTTTCTGCAGTGGCTTTGATTGTTATCAGTTCTTGACTGACTAATGCCTTAATTTTGATAAAGAAGGCAGTAAATGGGAAAAAACACAACTAACTTGTAATTTGTGACACCGCTGTTACTTAGACTCAACTATATTCAAGTTTTGTTTTTCTGTTAAGTATTTGTAGCACTTGCAGTATTTGTAATACTGGGCATATCCGTGATCAGTCACTATTGCTCTTTGCAAGGCTATGTTTTTTTTTAACCTGAAAATTGTTACTTTGTAGCAAATAGTAGGAAAAAAAGAAACCTGGAGATTTTTTATGCTTCAGAGACTCTGTCTGTAAGAAGATCAGTAATCTGTTTATGATACAAAATGTGATATATTTAAGCAACTTTGATAGATATATCCCTTTTGAGTGTACAAAATTTGGCAAGCATTCCATACAGAAGTGTGCTTCCCTACAGGATCCTTTGAGAAGAAAGGAAAAAGTATCCTTACAGAAAGGCATTTTTCCCATGTAAGCAAATTCCATGCACATATGCATGTGATTTATCAACAGTGACTGTGATAGTTCAATTTTGTGTAGGACTTCTACATAAAATATCTTCAAGGTGAAATTTTAGAAGGTCTTAGCCCGCCTATGCCAACCAAAGTGTTCTGTTCAGTGATTGATTTTTCTCTGGGAAGTTGTAGCATCATGTAACACTGTTTCTGAGTGTGTTTGCTTTGCTTCAGTTCTGAAATCTGCTTTGTGGTTTGGCCTAAATAAAGGTGAGACTTAATTCCTCCCTTTTCTGGGGAGTTTTCCATGTTAGGTGTAATAGTGCCAGGATTAGCAACTGAAATTATGTTTGAAACTGGTTTCAGTTTTATGTATTCATTTCTGCAGAAGCGGTTTAACTGCAGCTTTCAAATAAAATAGATGTGCAGTCACACATAGAGATGTCTGTCATGCTGTTCAAGAGTTCTTCCTTGTCACGTATTAAATTGGTTTCATTTCATAATTACATAATGTGTTTATAGGGCATTTGTGGGAACTTGTTGATAGTGTCCTTGCTAAGGAGAGTGCAGCAACACCTGGTGACGTGTCTGCAGTCTGTATTGTTTAAAATACTATCTTTGCAAAATAACAAATGTAAATATTGATGTTTCTACAGCTCTTGAGAAGCAGTGTGTTGCAGGACAGTCAGTCTCCTGTCAGGCAGTAGCAGCTGCAGCAGCAGGAAAGGTGTGAGCAGTGATTTCCACCCACACCTTGTTTACAGCTGTTACTTCACCAGGGCTGTTTAATTGCTAATGTAACAAAACAAAAAATCTTAACTAACGAACCAGTCAGTTTAATTGTATTTATACTCAGTCTCCCTTTTTAAGAGTGGCTGTTGACTTTCACCAGCATAGATACTTCTTATTGCTCTCTAGCTTGTATTTTCTCTGACACACAATGTGCAGATATTCCATTTATTTCTCACTAGTTCCTCCTGTGTAGTAACCGAACTGGAGACTGTGACTAATGTGTGATGAGTAGTTGTAGATACCACCTTCCAGGCTGGCTGTGTGGGAGCCATGTGCTTTATCCTTGAAATCAAGCAGATGGCTTAGCTGTGTCTATAGTATGACTGGTCTTCATGGACATGGGTTAGTTCTTTTCTATGCAAAAAAACCCCAACCCAGCCAAACTGCTGTGGATTTGGTTCCACCTGGAGCAAACACGAGCTGTTGTAAAGATGTTCCTCTAATACCAAAGCTGCAAGCAGTTGCAGAAGCTATGGAAGCTTCTTGGTGGAGGAAACAAAAGCAGGATTTTGCTGCTGTTGCAGGTGTTGAGTTGGATCAAGTTTGTGATTAGAGAGCTTTAGTCTTGCATTCCCAAGAAACAGTGGATTTAAAAAAACATCAAAACCAAACCTTGTGTCTGTTCTTGCTTACAAGACAGAGGAGAGGTAGAATGGCTGTGATATGGTATCCCCTGCAGCAGGGAGGGTAACATTTGTATCGCAGAGCTGGGTTAAGGGATGCAGGAGATGCTGCCCAGGGGGATGGATAAAGCATGACGACCTTGCAAGCGCAACCGGCTGCTCTGGCCCTGCTGCAGTAGCATGAATACTCCCACCAGAAGGCTTGTCTCTCAGAGGCTGTTTTTTCAAGGGAGGGAGTGGATTGTCACCCCTAGGTTTTGGATAAAAAAAATACAAAGAGGGACAGTAACTCCTCAAGGTCGCTTTATTTTGTCAGAGTGAAGTTCACAGTTGGTGTTTTACTGAATGGGCTCCGGTATGGGGAGGTAATAAAGCAGCAGCCACATAGGGATGTGAGTAAGTGGAAGGAATTCCTATACCTGAAATACCAGAAAATTAAGATAAGGCAGTGAGTTGGTGAGTCTATTTCAAAACAGGTTTTCCCTTTATCTGAAATTGCTGTGTCCTGTGACTTGGCATGATAAGAGCCATGAAATAGCGCTGTGTACACCAGCATTGGTGCCTCCCCCTGCTCTGGGATAAGCACGTTTCTGCTGAGCACAAAAATGCTCAGATCCTGCTTTTTCCAGCAGTGCTGAAAGGGAAGGCTTTCCCTGCAGGGTAGATGACTGTTTTGGGAGAAGGAGGTCTGTATTTCTTTGGGAAAGGAAATTAATACTACAGGCCAGGTTTCTGTTTTTCTTGATGGAGTTTTGCATAGTGGCACTTACGATAGATTGGCTTAGAATAGCACAGAATGAGATCAAAGAAACGGTTTGTACAGTGGTATTTTTGATGTTACAAATTAGATATTTATGAGTCCTGGGGGAAAGAAATGCACAGCATGATGAAGCAGCCAGTACAAAAATTTCAGAAACATTCCAGTACTTTTATTTACAGGGATAATGTCTAACTTGATTTCTAGATAACAGAAACTAGAGATTATTCATTTGTGTGCCAGGAGCTGAGATGAGTAGAATTTTGTAAGAAAACATGGCATGGTACAAAATAAAATGTGTCCATAAAAGAAGAGGCTATTTTGCATTGCTTGATGTTATCTCACTTAATGATATTGGTGCTTTTCTGTTTTGCTGCTGAAATGGTACTCTAGAATTGATGAGAATATAGCAATCTTAGAGTAGAAACTTCTTTCCTCTAGGGTAAAAAGTACTTGTTAAAAGCATATCACAGATGAAAACCCAGTTGAGTTAGTTGCCCAAATAAGCAATAAATATTTAAGATATTGGAAGATTGCCATAAGTGTCAGATTGAAAGTATGTTGGTACTACTGAATTCATATACTTTACAGCAGAGGAGATGCGCTGCCAGTAATGGGGAATGTTGGACTTGACCTGTGTTGTTGCAATCTAAAGATTAAATGTTTTGCAAACTTGGATTTATTCACGTGTTACTAGAAAAGTTTGTTTTGGAAATAGAGCTTGGATAATCAGAGGTAAGCTGTATGAATTGGGGCTTAAATTCTGAAAAAGAAAAGTTTCTAAATATATAGACACTTCTTTGAGCATGAATTAGCATCATCATTCTGACAAAAGCAGTTAAAAAATAAGCGGCACTGGGTGGAGGGAGGGGTGCAGAGAGAGATGGAGAATCTGAGATTACTCTTTTTTTTTTTTCTTCTTCCCCTCCCCCCCCCTTTTCTATTTTCAGGCCTCCACACCAACTTCCTTGCCTGCCACACAACTGCTGGTACCTGTCTGTGCAAATGAGTTTGCAGAGTATTCCAGGAAAAACATTGTTTCACATGGTCCCATATTTCTCTGTGAACTCTGTGTGTTTGCTGGGCTTTGTGATGTTTTGGATAGCAGTAGTTTTGTCTGAGCCTGACTGGTTATCATCATTCATTGTGTCGGGCAGATTAGTGACAATTAATGCTGCCATCTTTTTGTAGATATGTGCATTAAAGACACAAGGTTAAAGAAGAGTGTTCCAAGTGGGAAGTCAGATGGAACTTAAAAGCTAGAATTAGAGTTGGCCTTCAAGACTGTATTGAAATCATATAGGTAGTAAGATGCATGGAGGAGGTCATAGTCTCTTCCAAGTTAGAACTCTGAAAAGGTGATTCTTCCTATAAAAGCGGATGGTTGGTATTTTGAGTTAACTTTATTTTCTTTGTGTGTCTCTCTCTTATTTTTATGGGAAGGCTCTTAATCTTGCTTATTGAGAAATTGCATGCATTTAAACGCTGACCTTGCTGCAGCACTCAGGGTAGCACTTAGGGTACAGCCCACAAGTGTTAATTAACCTTTAGGCAGTGCAGGATGATGAATTTCATTTCATTTAACAGATAAAGAGTGGTGTTAAAAAGAGATTAAGGTCAAAAGCATCTGCTAATTACCTAATTTTCTAATTAAGTAGTTGCCTAAATTGAAATTAGAAAGGCTTGATTGTCAAAGTGCATAGGAAGGAATGACCTGTACATGTCAAAACCTGATTGCTCCTGTCAGGTTTACCTGTGAGAGCTGAAGTCTGGTATTTTGGGTTAGGCACAACATGTAGGCTTCTCTGCAATGAGGCTTTGGGAGTGCAGGAGAGATGCTTTCCTGTTCTTGGTGTCCTGCTGTGGCCACCCTGGAGCCCCAGGCAGTGGCTGACGTTGTCTCTATCCTACAGAGCTAAAGCCTGTTGAGTTTCTCCATAGGGTGGCTTGGATGCCATCTGCTTTTGGTGCAGGGAGGTGAGTGGTGGCTGAGCCTTCAGTGAAGAGGAAGACTTTCAGAATGTGGTCCCTCTTCAGCATATGAAAAGTTGTTTTCTTAGAAAATTTTAGCTAAATGAGTTTGGGCATTAGGGAGCATGGGAATTAACCTACATCATTTCATGCTCACTTAATTTGTCACTTTTAAATTAGCATTTTAGCATGGAAGTTTTCTAAAACTTCTTGCACAATATGAAATATTTCCAGTGAAGGAATACTAATCTATGTTTGCTAAAGTGTTAATGCATGTGTAACTTACAGCAGGGCAGTTTATTCTGTGTGAATTTCCAAACCTCTGTTAGAAAAGATGCCCCCTGCCCCTCTCCTTGCTGTGACATGAAAATGGGGTGGCACCAAATATTGATAAGAGCTTGGAGTGGATGGGATAGCTGCTGAGCCATTTATATGGGGGATCCCAAGTGAATGCCACCATGGATTCTGCCTATGGGGTGTAGAGGTCACTGATTTGTAGCAGAAACAATATTTTGGGAGGGGAAGGGCTTGTCTTGTGGATTGAAGGCCAAGCACTGAAGAGCAATATCAAGAGCCAAGCAATGTTAGGGGAAGAAAAGTACTTAAAAACCACAAGGCTTTTTAAGCAGTGGGTGGGGAAAAACCCATGAATGGTCTTACTCTTGAGATGCATCTCAATGGAGGTGGAGCTGATAGGAAGTATGCAGTTGGGGAAGGCTATGAGGCAGTGTCTGCATAATTATCTGCCTCTTCAAGTAATCAAATGGTTACCTGTGTCAAATATGAGAAATGTCTGTAAGTGTTTGTTCTGTTTTTGCAGTCTGCCTATCAAAGCTAGTATCAGCAAGTATGAAATATAAAATTTTTGTGCCCAGTAAGTTATATAGTTACAGGAAATTTATGCAAGCAGAACACTCATGTTGATCAAATACGGTACGGGTGGGGCTGTGCCCTGTGAATCTCATGCTGATGTATTTCTAGATTATCTGTATTAAAACTGAGTGTTTGCAGCAGCAGATACACAAGCTTATTACAAAAATATTTATGTTTTCTGTAATTTGTGATTATTATTGGACTATTTTTTGTCAGGATGTTTTTATGCCATCTTTCTATCTTTCTCCTTCCTTTGCTTTTTCATGTCAGGAAAATAAAAATATACTAAAGCCTATGTGCACAAATCTGTCTATCATAAACAAGTATAGCTACTAATTGTTAGTTGAGAAGTGGTAAATCGTCTTACATGTCAGAATAACTCTTTCAAATAAAGTTGCTTGAAAACATGGATCATGTCCTTTAAAATGTAGTGATGCAGGCTCATGGACATGAACATGCTTCAAACTGACCATAAAGCAGTCCACGGTATTGAAAGCCGGTAGCAACTGTTGCACTGCAGAATATTCATGGGCTTCAACAAAATCATCTCATGGATCATCTACAGAAAAATAAAATACTGCTTGCTGTGGACTTGTGATCAAAATGGTTTGTGGAATGGCTAGTGTACAGTAATATATCATTTTTTAATTTATTAACTACTTGTAGGGGGTAAAATTAGATGAGTGTATGAAACATTAAAAAGCTCATGAGCTGTGCAAGGAAGACAGTCTGGTTGACGTGATGGTCCTCGTGCAGCATCAGTCCTGAGCAGAGTGGAGTGTGACAACGTGTTCTTCCTGAAAACCTGAAGAAATGTCTTTGAAGGAGACAAATTTCAGGTTTAGCTCGTGTTGGAAATGTTAATATACTGCACTGTCTACAGTCAGTGACTTACCTGTACCTATCTCAGTACATCTGTATTGTTATTCTGAAAAGAAAATAAAGAATTTACACTTTTGTTACCAGTATCAAGTGTGAGATCAAGCAGTGCATTTGTTTTAATTTGGTGTAGGAAAACTGGAAGAATAGAGAAAAGAATGAAAAACTAGCAAAGGAAGCCAAAGATGTGTGAGGAAATTGAGGAAGTTAAAGGCCAGAGTCTTGTGCTTGCAGGAAGGGAGAGCTGGGGAGAACTTCCCACTCCACTTCCATGCCATAAGCTCTAGGTACTAGGATAAGGCAGTATCATTTAGGTTGTGGGGGAGCTCTTTGAATCCTCTGTGTTCATGTTGTGTGCTTTAATTCCCATTCTTGGATTATTTCCATGACTCACATCCTTTACAAAACTGAGATAATTTGTGCATGTGCTGGCATTTGGAGGAGATACTGCGAGCAAAAGTATGGAGCCTTAATTCTACTTTTCTTTTTATTGTTGTTGAAAATTATGAATTACAGATTCTGAACATAATTCTTGAACTTGGCACCTTTTATTAGCTACTCTTAAGACAGATGATCTGCAGAAAACTGCAGAGAGTTTTCTTCCTCATAATGTGTAGGAAAAATAAATTTGTCTGGTATCTCTCTGGAAATACAAGCCTCATCCAGAGTCAAATTTTTCAGTGCTATTAGAACAAAAATTGGAAGTTATACAAATACATACTTTCCCTCACACGTGAGCAGATCATGGTCCTCGTGAGAAAAGGCTCCTTGGGGACAGTTATCTCCTGAAATTGTCAGCCAGATCTTTATACCAGTCCCAGTAATTTCTGTTCCTTCTCCCTAATAAAGGACTCTTACCACTCTGGGCAAAATATAGAAAATTCCGTGGGTGTCTTAACAGCCAGGCATTTAAAATTACCTGTGGTTTATATGGCTTTATTGGATAAAACATAAGATTTTCCACCCCATGGTTTAAATTTCCATGGGCTGGAATTTATAGAATTTGTTTTTCTGAAATGCTGCTTACATCTGAAACGAATTCCTTACTTAGATTTAGTCAAAGCTGGGAGGAATTGACTCTGAGTGATGGTAATGGATGCTCTGGATTTGTTGAGAGGGCCCAGAATAGACAGTTCAGTAGTAAGATTTTTTTTTTTTTTTTTCCCAATGTAGTTAGTTCAACATTCTCCTAGGCAGCGAGTGATGAAGGGTGATGCTTTTCAAATGCTGAAACCATCACATGCCTGCTAGTTGAAATTTGAGGAGTGATACGTGGCTTGGAAGGTTTGTTAAGTACCATCGCTATGTCCTGGATACTCGTTTTGGAGCTCCTGGCCCAGGTCTAAGGGGCAGTTTGATCTGCTTTGTTTGATCTGCTAGGAGTGGTTTGATGCCTGTGGCTGTGAGGAGTCCCACACAGAGTAACCTGTCTGTTGGGTGGTGTCCATTGACTATGAGAAATGAACCCTCATTTTTAGAGTTGTCCTTGTGTCTCATAAGTATCGAATAGAAGCATCCCATGTATATCCCTTCTTACTCCAAAAGTAAGGGAAGAATTGATGTTTTCCTGGTTAAAATTAAAAAAATCAAACCGATGAACTATGAAAAATAACAGAACATTTTGTCTTGAAAGTTGATGTACTGTATAGTTAAACCTAGAATGTTTTTGCTGTCATTTGAGTGCCAATACTCTTACCTTAAAGCAGTTTTTAAGACTGAAATACCTTAGATTCACATCTCTGTGGATGTCTCCTCACTACTACCAGCGAGCACTGGTGCATGATGCTTTTTTTCCACACTGGATCTTGTTCCCAGTGTGTCCCTTAAAGGCATAAGTCATCAAGAGCTTAGAAAACAAGACCAGCACATCCGAAATGGTGATGTTTGGTTATAATAAGAATAACCAGATAACTAAAAAGCTATTTTTTAAATGAATTGAATGAATCAATAGTTGACTCCACTTACAAATTACTTGCTCTATTTGCCTAACTGGTTTCCCTTTTTAAATAAATTTCCCTCTGGTTTAATAAAAGAAGAGCAGCTTATGGAAAGCCTGGATAGATGCATGTCTACGTCAGCACAAGGGGGAGGACAGATGTTTAGGAGTGGGAGAAGATGAAGGGAGGAGATGAAATTTTGTTTCCCATTGACTGATTGTTCTTGCATAAGAGCTGTTTCCTCTCTGGGGGAGGAGGGCATGTCCTTGAAGGAAGGGGTTTTTTTTGCTTGAACTTCTTTTGAAGTAGTTTTTTAGATTATAAAATATGTTTTAAATGAAAGAAGAAATCTGGAAGAGATTTTGAAAACTTCTGTGAAGAAAGGTGTAATTGTGCAGATTTGTCAGAATGATCTCATGGATTCCAGCTTTGTTTACTTTTAGGGCATCGTCTTTTAAGATAATCCCTGATGAGTTACTTTTCAAGACACTGCCAGGAAGGGCATGTTGGAATTAAGTTGAATATTTGCTGTAATGGATGAGATATTTGGGTTGGGAATTAGTAGTTTTAATTCTGTAATAGTTGCCGGGGTAGTATATGGTTGTCATCACTTGAAACAGATGCTGCTTCTGTAGAATGATAAAGAACAATGAAATGTCTTCCAAGTGTGCTACTGTATTCTTTGATCGACCAAATTAGTCTTGATTTCCTGGTGATATCCTTTCAATGTCTCCCGTGCCCTCTCTGCAATGCAAAGCAGCCGCTGGTGGTTTGGAACCTCCCACTGTACAACAGGGCACATTGCTTTGCCTGGTTTGGAATCAGCTGAGTGACTCAACCTTCTTGGCCTACTCCTCATGCCCCATTTCCATAGCTGTGCCCTCTGACAAGCTGTTGGGTTGAAGCTGAGTTTGAGGGTCCTTCTGCCTCTCTGTGCTGTGCCAAGGCTTGAGCTTCCTCAGTACAGCTCACCGAGGAGAACATTGGTCAACTCCTCTGCCATCTCATCAGATGTGTTGAGCAGGTCAAAGCATTGCAGCTCACCCTCACAGGGCAGGAAAATTGGCTCTCTTGTTCTTCAGAGTTCTAATTAGTGACATAACTGCATTTGGGAGTTGCAGCAGCCAGATAATGCACCCCAGTTTTGGGGTGCGGGGTTCAACAGCAACAGTCTGGTCAATGCTAGTAGCTCATGGGAAATGAAGATGTCCAGAGATGTGCAGAGCATTTGCTTCTGTGCTCATCAGAGAGACCAATCACCAGTGGAGCTTTTCTTGGTTTGGTAATTACTCTTGTTTGGACTCTACACAGGGAGCACAGTAATATTTGGCTTCTAAAATGATGATTTGACATAGCTACTTATTTCTTTTAAAAGTGTTTTATAGTGATCTGCTGTGTATTTATGTAGCCTGGGAACGTATCCATAATTTATCCATTATAATGGATAATATCTACTAATGGAAGACTTTGACCAACAAAAAAAGCAAAAAAACTAAGTTGGGGGGAGTTTCCCCCTCATTTTTTCCCCTCCTCTTTTTTTAAGGAAATGTCAAACTGCTTTTTTCTGTTTGAACTGCTACTCAGTGTAAGAGAAGTTAAAAAGTTTATAATATTTTGAAAATAATTGTTCTCTGGAGTGTTCATTCTGTCTGGTCTACTGCAGCTAATACTTGCAGGATAGTGAAAATATGAATTATATAGTATTTTAAGTCCATTTGCTTTCCTGAAGTAAAAGCTTAGGTGTGTATGCATGTAGGAACTTCTCCCAGCTCCTTGAAACAGATGGAGGCTTATGTTTTGAACATGAAGATTTTAATAAAAGAATCTTACACAGTCCTTCCCAACCTGGGGTAGGTGTCACAGGTCTGGGTTTGTAAAGTCCTGCTGAGAGAGCATTAGATGTGCTGGGCTGTGGAGTTATTAAAGTCAATTTTCTGCTTATAGGGAGGTACAGTTATGGATGGCAGTATTAAAGATATTTTTGTTGAGTCCTAATCTGTTGTCTCTGGGTCTCCATTTGATTATGTACCATATTAATTGATTAATTCCCCTGCAGTTCTTTTCATCAGCCAGAATGAATATAGTACTAACCATGAAGTGTACACTTCTGCTTTTGCATTAACCAAATTGTGACCTAAAACAATATGCAAAACTGTCATTTAGGGGCTGTTTTTTTATTGTAACCTTAAATGTTCCTTTCAGTTCAATAATAATTTTGGATACATTTCATTACTAAAGGGTTTTTAGGGTTTTTTTTTACTAATTATTGCTCTGTATTTCTTTTGTTTATATGTATTTTGAAAGTGCCCCTATGCAAGTATTTCAAAGATTAAGGCTTTTTTTTAGGGCAAATCAAAGTATTAGGATTGTGGCTTATATTAAATTTTTTCTCCTTGATATGTCTTCCTAAGATTAGTGAAAACTAAAGTTTAGATTGAATAGATTCATAGTAATATACCAGCTATTTGCCTTTACTTTTAAATCTGCTGTATTTATTTTGTAAAATACGAACTTAAGTGAACTATATAATGGAGGTGAACTTTTATAAAGCTATATTAGAAGTTCCTTACTGAGTTTTTAGGAAGCCTTAAACAGGATGGTAAGGAATTTAGTACCTTGTGATTGAGTAACATTTTCTTTTACAGATTTTTTTTTAAGTGATTGGCCTGTGATATATTAGAACAGCCAAATACAAAAATCTGTTATGTGTTATTTTGGCTTGGCAGAAATAATGCAAAGAACTGTCAAAGGCAAAGAGTAAGCAGAAGCTGTAATTTCCTTTTTACCACTGAAGAATAGATTTGGCTGGGTTAGGCCTTCAATGCTAATCTATCTCTGTGTGGCCAAACAGATTTTTGGAACCTCTTTGTAGTGCATTTATTTTCTCTTCACTTCAGGCCAAATGTTATAAGGTTGTATGTTTTTTGGCACATTCAGGGTGGTGATGTGAAAAAAGTTAAAGAGAAGGAATTCAAATTAAGAACGCTGATCTAGACCATTTAAATTGAGATTGCCACTTGATGCAATTAGGTCATTGTTAACAGTACTTCTGTGTTCAACTGTGGACTTTTTTTTAACTTTGAAACTTGCTTTAATATTAAGAGTCATAGTTAAAATTCTTGAACAGTTCCACAAGAATATATTGTAGAATTTTACCAGACTTTTATACCTTTTTGGTTAATTTAGTTGGGTGTTTAAAGAAAGTTAATGTCAGTCTTCCTTCTACTTGTAAGCATGTTTTTTACAGGAAGCACATTCTTTCTTGTGATTTTAGTAGGTCCACACTCTTTAAGCCTTCTGTCTTAGCTAATGATTAGTAATGATTTCTGTCTTGAAGTATTAATTCGATATATGCTGTAATATCCATTCCTTATTTGCCTGAACGTGTTTGTTAGAATGTCTTCAGTATTTCAAAATGATGGGACACTTGTGCTGTACATGCCTCTTTCTGTGGTTTTTAATTCAAAACAAAGCATTTCAGTGCCTCTTTCTGCTCTGCTTTTCCCGTGTACAGATGACAGCATCTCGGCTGCCAGCACTTCCGATGTCCAGGACCGTCTTTCAGCCCTGGAGCTGAGAGTGCAGCAACAAGAAGATGAAATCACTGTGCTAAAAGCAGCCTTGGCTGATGTGCTAAGGCGTCTCGCTATCTCTGAAGACCATGTAGCTTCTGTGAGAAAATCAGCGCCAAGTAAAGGTAAGCCCAAATTTGGTAAACTCTTCCTAGAGTCAGGCTGTGTTATCATGTCAAAATGTTCTCCATTGGTCACTTGTTTTTTCCCTTTTCTGTCTCATTTGGAAAGACTGATCTATTTTGAGCTGGAGGGGTTAGGTTTATAATAGTGGTTTAAATATATACGGCCAAGATATATCTGAAATATGCTTATTAATTCTGTTTGCTAACATTTTTATGTTCTTGATACCCCTGAAAATTTTCCTTATTTGTTGCTAAAAGGTTTTAATTTCAATGGTGGAATGTTAACCTGCCACTGGAGGTTCTGGGGCATATGGACAGTTTTGAGTCTCAGCTTTGGCTTTGCCTGGAAATTAGTCAACTAAAAGGGTGTATTAGAGATTATGTTTTCTCTTGCTCCTAAATTATAACCAAAATAAAAACCAAAATACATTGCCACCAAAGAAGAAGGCTTTCTGAATGTAGTTAATTTTTGTCCCAATACAGAGATAACTTAATAGATCTCATGCAAGAAATGACCATGTAGCAGCAATATCTCTTTTGGTTAGTCACTAGAAACTTTTATATTCTAGCACTAGTAGGATTGTTTAAAACTAAAGAAACTAGATACTTTTTGCACTAATTTTTATATGCTTCTCCCCCTTCCCTACCCCCTCAATCCCCCATGGACATTTCATTTTGTGTTCTGGAGAAGTATTTGAATTGAGTTTTGAACTTACTCCAACTTAAAGTTGTGTATTTGAAGAGAATTATGGCTGTGCATGTTTCTGGCATATATCAGGTCTCTGATTATATAAAAGATTAGGTCATATTTCAAATTAATCACAGTTTTAAGTCACTGTAATTGCATGTAACCACATCAAACCATGCAGCATAGCGATATCTGGGCTCAATCCCTGTGTGAGTGTTGCAGTGCACCTATTACACCAGTGCCATTATAACACTGAACTGATACAATGTAGCCTATGCTTGTTTGGGTGACTGCTTTATATAGGCTGAAAATGCTGAAAGTTTGAATTATTTTAGATGTGACAGAGGGATCAAATTCCTTAATTAAGTGTTTTTGCAGTCTTTCTGCCAGATGGAAGGAAGTCATGATGCTAATTGACTTGGGCTCTGAATCCTGCCATTCTCTCTTGCTTGCTAAATGGTAGACTGTTGTCATCTCTGCTTATAAATGCAGCTTTTATCTACCCAATTTACATGTCTGGTCTCATCAAGATTGAAGCTTCTGTTTCCAACTCTTTTAGCAGATATTTTTACTACATCACTCTGCTGTCTGCTATCCATTATGAGAAAAAGAAAATATCCAAGTGAAAAACTGTGGGCAGAACGTGTGCACCACAGTACCTTATTCTTGCTATTTAAATGCAGAGGGGCTGGGATGTGCACAAACATGGCTAAAAACCTTTGGCTTGGAGCTGTCTAACACCTAGCAAACTTTGTGTACAGGCAGGGCAATCTTCTTGTGTTCTGCAAAATGCCTTGGGACTGTCTCATTTTTGGGAGTCTTGGGACCATACTGAATTCTCTAGGTCCATTTTTTCAGTGAGAAATAAACTAAGTATTTGGGGGAGGCAGAACAGAGGAAGGGTGGAATGTCTTCAGTTTGGTCATATTATATCTCTACAAATGAATGGCAACAGCACAGAACTGTGAAGAAAGAGATGGGAACAGGGGCAGATATGTCCATATATGATCTAATTCACTGAACTTAAATGAATTATGGATAATTGACACTGTATTTCATTGGTGATGGATGTGTCCCCATTGTGTTCAGTTACACAACACCTCCAGATAACACATTAACTTCACTGTTAATCATGAAATCAGCTGTATATAGAATTCACAGAAGAAAATGCTTACATACAGAGACTGGAATTTTAAGAGACTAAAATTAGACTTGAAGCATAAACTTGGGATTAAAACAAGTTAATACATTGCTTTTTGCAGCACCCTAGGTTCTACTTTTTATGTCTGTATTTTAAATTCTTTGGCCAAAAAACTCTTGAAATGGCCAAAAAACTCTTGAAATGTTTTAACAGAGATAAATGCATCATTACTTTGAATAAGTAGGATTAGAAGATGATCTGAATTGCCATAAAAATAATACTCAAAGAAGTAATTGTTAGATTTTCTTTGAAGTATTATGCAGGCATATAACAGACTCTTACTAGTCAAGTCATGATTGCTGCAGAGGTAACTGTATTCCTCCAAAACTCATTTTGGTGTTTGTGATCCTGTCAAGAATCTGGATTTCTGCATTACAATAATTGCACTTTCATGTACAATATTATAGTTAAATTTTCTTTAAAAAAAATGCTGAGGCTTTCAATCCCAGAAGTATTTTTTTCTGCAGCAGCCCTTAAATACATACTGACATAAATAATGAGTAAAGAGAAGAGATGTGTATATATCCTTCTGAATAGATGGGGAGAGATGTGTTTAATCTAAAGTATGGCAACACAGTGAGATAAATACTTTTAAAACAAACTGAACGTAACAAGAGTAATAGTACCAGAAAACGCCATCCTGAGTCTTTCCATCAAACAAAGGAGGTTTAATACAAGGTGATTACTAACCTAGTTTGAAGGGTGGCTCTTCTACTTATTGCTGAAATGAGTTTTCTAAAACCTCTCCATTTTTTTTCTTGTTGCCACCTCAGCAGTGTCTTTGAGGATACATTTTTCATAGGCTGAAAATAAGTATTGTGAGCAGACAGTGAATCACACTGAAAGGGACAATTCCATCCTGATCATTTTTCACTTATTTTTCTTATTCTGAAGTTGATGGCTCGATAGTGGTTTCTTCATCCTTTGTCTAGTTTGTCTGCATGGCACATCTGGGGATCTAATTCTGTTCTTAATTTCCTTTATTCTAGATTGACAGATTGAAACAGTAGCTGAAGATAAAGTTTTTGCATTATCCTTTAAATCTTTATTTTTCTTTTCCCCCCTACATTTCTGTCACATGCTTATTTTGAGCTTAGTCCAGTGTCCAGGGAAAAAATTCACATGGTCAGGGTAGATTTTTATTTCTAGCTCATGGGCTCTCTCTCAGGAGACTGGTACCTAGGGTCTCAGAAGCAAATGGCTCTTCATTCAGGGATTTGTGAACTGCAGAAGATAAGATAAAGGGCACGATTTTTTAGGCACCTTAGTGTCTCCTAGTTAAGCATGTAGTGGAGATACTGTATAAGAAAAATGCCTCTAGTAGGGATTGCAGCAGGATTAGCACTTGTCTGTATTTCACAGTGAAAAGCAGGCTGGGAGTGTTTGTACGTAACTTCCCAATACAAAGTTATTCTAAATTGAGCAAATATTTTCAATATAAAAAGATTGTGATAGCGCTTCTCCATCTCTGCACACAGCTAAGAATAACTACACAAAGGAGAAATTACCAGGTCCAAAGACAGTGTTGAGGGTTAGAAATGGGAAAAGGCTTGGTAAGAAATCCTGTCCCCAGCAGCTATAGGGCTTGTAGGGATCATAGTGTGGGGGTGAGTTTATGGGTTTCATTTCTTTTCTTTCTCTCTTTTCTTTTTAAATAGATGGCTTGGTAAGAAGAATTTCTTTGGTGGGAAATTATTTGCATTTGGCAGCTCTGCACTCTGTTGCCACATGCCTCTGCTGTTGATGCATGATTGATGCTGTTAGCATTCACAAAAAGTTCCAAAAACAAAGATTACCTGGACACTGAAGAAAAAGAAAGCATGAAGCAGTCTGGCACTTGTGACTGCCAGCAAGGTAGATTGGCTCACAGCTGGTGCCTGGTAAACCTATTAAAATCTTCCAGGGTGTCAAAATGTGTGTAACAGGAGAATTCATCCCTCAGGCTCTGGGTGTGCAGACAAGTTTGTGGCATACTATGGCACTAGTGAAATATCTCAGATTAATCATTTCACTAGAGTATGAGCTTGTGCCTGAAAAAGTACATCTGATGTCTGCCTGTAGAGAAACAAAGAGTTCGTGTCCTTTTTCTGGACTCAGAAATAATTAAGAGACTTGACATAGGTTAAATCTTTGGAGGAATATTTCCTATTGCTTGGACAGGAATTGGTATTAAATAACTCATATGCAAATTCAACTCACAAAGTGAAATTGGAATAATGGATGGCAGTTTGCAAAGGGAGTTTCCCATGAGAGTGAAGAGTGACAAACTGTGAGGCATTTTATTTTACTTAAAGCAGTGATCTTGGGGACCTGGAAAAGCAGGTATGTACTGGAAATGCAGTTGGTAGGGATTTTTTTACTTAGTTTTTTCTTTGTGAAGTGAGCTTTTATAAGAGGAGCCCATTGAGTTTTCCTTCTTTTTGTGCTCCCTTCTCTTGTATGAAATACTGTGTCTTATCAAATTCCATCTCATTGCACTCATCTAAGCAAAGTATTTCAGATGTAATTTTTACCTTATCTCAACAGTGGTTTCATTTCACTAACATTAAGCAATTTAGTTTTATGTTAACAAAATTGACTTCAGGTGTTCAGCAAGCTTCAGTAATGAAAGCATAAGACAGGTTTGAGTCTTGGTTTTTTTTAGTCTTTACACTATTCAATAAGCAGAGTTGTTCTAATAACTGAGTACGTGCTTATGTTGTCTAATCAGTAAATGTTAAAGAAACAGAAAATAGTAGTGGAAATAGGAAAATGCTTATGGTAGTGGTAGGATATAGGTTCTTATCCACAGTATTAAAACTAACCTGGCAAGCTTGTATGTGGGTCATTTTACTCATGGGAAAAGTCCTGTTGAAGTCTGCAGTCTGCATGCTCACATAACAAATGATGATTCTCTTGAGGTCTTAATGCATTTCCCAGGTATTGGTTTTAGTGCCATCTGTTCTTTTTGCATTTCTTACAATTTTTTTCCTATCTTCTGCTCTGACTTACTAAATATTTTATTTTCTTCTGTTACACTTACTGTTCTGATGTTCTTCATATATTTTTCTTTATTTAAAGAATTTGGATCTAGAGGGCATTAATGAAGTAAGGGCCACTAACCAGTTAAACCAAGTTTAGGATGGAGAAGTGAAGGACAAAGTTCAGAGGTTTTTTTCTAAGTTCTGTAACCTAATAATCTTGTTCATTGTAGAGGAATATTTTTGGTTGTGGTGATAAGTATCCTTATTCTTTTTCCATATCCTTCTTGCAGTTTTGGGTATGTTTTGTGCATCTGTGTACTTCTTTTAGAACAGTGTAAGTAAATTTCCTTGAGTGGTACTCTGCTGTTCTCCATAATGCTTCTCAAACTAAGAATTGTAATGTTGGAAGAGTTCAGTGTTGCTACTAACTTTTTCAAATGAAAACTTATTTATAACACTTGAGTAGATATTTCATCACTTGTTTGCCAGAGAATATCAAATGGTTTCAAATTACTATAATTAAAATTTTATTTCCTCTGCTTAGAATTGGCCCATTTGACAGTTTGTTGAGCATGTAGATGGTGCCTCTGGGAAAGTATAACAAAATAAGATAGAAGGGAGAAGGAAAACGGCTGTGTGATTTGAATAAGCAATTGGCCAAACAAGTCTTTCAGTTTCCTGTAGCATGTTTTAAAATGCCTGCCCAAAGGACAGAGACGTGGCTCCTCTAACACCTGAAAAATCAGTTTTGTATCCCTGTGAGGGTCATTTAAAGTTATAAAAATATGGCTTAAGTCACTGTTTATAAAAATCTAAAAATAAATATTTAATTACTCTCAACATCTAAGTTAGTTTATCTACCTTATCTTAGCTTATCTATCTTTATCTATCCAGGAGAGATGCCCTTGGAGCTCAAGTTGTTTATGCATTAGCTATACACTCCCAAACTGTTGCTTATAAACATACCTCTATTTGGATAGTTCTTTTCCTTTTAATAGTAAATGACAAATAACGTATGTTTAATAGCTGTCTGTTGAAATCTGTGAAATTGGGCTTCCATTAAAAATTGTAAAAAGAATGTTTATTTTTTCATCTGTAATTCAGTTGTAATTACTATAATAAAGTTTGTTGAAACTTAGTTGTCTTACAATTTGGTTATTAAACAAGAAGCATCATAACATACAGGTAGTGATCGGAACTATTTATCCTGATTTGTTTTGTTCATTATTTGAGACCTGGTGTCTCACCCTGACCTGTCTTCATGTGATAGAAGAAGAGAACACTTTTTCAACCTAAGAAGTTTTAATCAAAATTTGACTCTTAGTATGTAAGTGAAGTAGTTGAATAAAACAGAATGCTGAAGAAAATATTTCCCTACCCTTCAGAATGCAGTACTCTCTTCGAAGAGAGTTTTAGGGCTCCCAGGCAGTTTCTTTGCCAGCATCTTCCATGGACTGAGAGACTTGACATCCTTTGAAAGCCTGGAAGCAGAGCCATGACTAGAATTAGCTGCTTTTATAAAATTCATTGTGACACCTTGAACTAAGTCTGAGATTTGTCATTATTTCGATTGATTTTTGATGTTGTTCTATTAGGAAGGAAGTGCAGATAAAATCTTATATTCTTCTATACTTATAACTATTTCTGTCTGTTTTTCCACAGCTCACTCTGTGGGCTCTCTGGAGATTTACACACACTGTACACTTGTTTAGTCAGAGTACTAAATTGGTTTTCTATCCTACCAGGCAGAAAACTCCATGGCATGTAATAGATTTGTAATCTAGAAGTTTTTGTCGTGTTTTGCTGAAAACCAAGTAGTTTAAGATTGTTGAAGGATTTGATATTGTATGCCTTAATGGGGAAAAAAAAAAGAAAAATCTTCCTTCAAAAAATATTTTTTTTTAATAAGGTGTCATTTCTTGAGCTTTTTCTTTTACATCCACTTGAATTAAGTGCCCAGAGAAGTAACTTTAATGTAGCTGCAGCTACTTACTTTAAATTGAAATTACCTGAAAAAGAGAAACAAGTGTTTGGTTTTTCCTTGTAAGAAAGGCAGTCTACCTGTCAGAATATTAGCAAATAGATAGTGAGGATATTGTTTCAGCAAATATATTTGATAACAGAATAAACTACGTTTTAATGTAAAATACTCAAAGTTAAGTGTTTGGAAGAAAAGTGGATTACTAATTGATTCTCAGCTCCAGCACCTTGTAAGTATATTTGGAGGGAAAAGCTATCATGTTATCACAGGACACACATTTTCAAACTTACCACTCTCTCTAACAGCTTGGCTTCGTTTTTTTCCCAGTTAGCTAATCAAGGCTGATAAAGAATTGGAAATAGATTTTTGGTTTATTGTGGTCTGGTTTTTCTAACCCTACTTATCTTTCATTCACACATTTGTATACTTGACAGATGTTAATAAAATGTTTCTTTTGAACTCTACAGATACTATTCTATGAAAATTATCAGAACAGAGATGAATCCGTTTTATAAAAGACATTTTTACCACTTTGATCCCTGACAATTTGGCTTTAATCCTGGTCACCATACACTGCCTTTCATTCTACTTTCACTTTATGTCTGGCTTTTTTGTTCCAAACTAGCAGATAAAGCTAAGTGCTATTCAGTCTGAAAAATTTCAGACTGCTTATGCTAGCAGGTGGTGAATGATATGATATTGGCAGAAGTGTGCAGGCCAGTGCTGGGAGAGCTCAATTGTTTCAGTGTATTGATCTGGAATTTGTGTTCTCCCGTGCCACTTCATTATTTCCAGGTCTCTGAAGTAAAAGCACTTGATTACTGTGAAGGATTATCTCTGCAGTGGAGAAGGTTAGAGTGTTGTTAATTTTTGAAATCTTTTGACTGCAGAGATGACCTGGTTAAAAGTCTTTAAGAGAGATGTGTGGTTTGGACTGGTGGGTCCACTTCCTTGGACTTCTGACCCAGCTGGGAAGATCTTTGTGTGTCTCTGTCAGTAGCCAGGTCTCACTGCCTGGGATGTGCACAGGGCTTAAAACTCGCCTTTCCTTTTCATGTTTTAAAATATAAATGCATTTAATTTACTTATAATTGCAGATGATTAATTGAATTTCTTTCATCCCTTTAAAAGTAGGTATTCCAAAGTCACTTTTGACTGTCTAATTAACATACAGTATACAGAGAATTTGGAAGAGGTTTTGTTTCTTAAGGGTGTTGAGTGAGGGGTTTGGGGATTTTTGTTTGTTGGGGGGTTTTTTGCTGCTTTTTTTGCTTTTTTATATTTTATTGCACATTGAGTGTGTCACACTGACCAAGATTTTGTTCTGGATTGTAAGAAAGCCTGATATATTTTTGACACTTGAAAAAAATTGTCACTGCAGTTTTTAATCTGGGTTATGTTTAATTATTAGTAATTTCACAAAAGTAGTTTTTACTTTAATTCAAAAATCTTAATCTCGAATGTGATTTTGCGTGTCACTTGTTGACATTTGGAAGTACTTTGCCAATCTACCATCAATGCCCACCTTACTGGAAAACAATTCCAAAGCTGCTGTCTGGATCCCTTTTTAAATTGTTATTGTGTTCATGATTGCATGGAACAGTGCATATTCCTGTCATGAGTATACACTGATAGAGTATATTGAGTTTTTATTTGTAATCAGTTTTGTCCCTGAACATAAGCAGGAAGTAACACTTTCCATACTTAGTAGGGGGAATTATTCTAGATGTAGCCAATAAAAGAAATAGCAGTGTGCTCCTTGCACTCTGAGAGTGTGTTCCCCATCTTAGTAAGTTCCTGTGCCCTGTCTGTAGCACTGTTGTCCTTTACACATCCCACTGAGTGCTTACCCACCATGCTGGGAATTACTGCTGATTCCCCTGATTCATGTTTCTGGAAAGCCATGCTAGAGCTGGTTGGAGAGACATGAATCTATTACAGTGAGCAGACAGAGATGTTAAGGTCATATAAAGTTCAAGAGTGAATCATAGGCCTTGATATTATGCATCTCCACAAAGAAGATGACTTACTTTGTCACTGAAGCTAATTTATAGGCTTCTACAGTAAATGTGTTGTCTAAGCTCATGCACTTTTGTTCTTGCATCTGAATTACATGGGGTAAAAAAATATCTTGAGCTTCAGAGGTTTTGTGCAGTATATTAAAACAAATTCTAAAACAAATTTTATATTCCAAATGTTTATGTTGCAAAGAAAACAGTCTCTGAAAAGTACCGCTTGGAAGGAATCATACCAAATTGATTTATACAGAATTTAGGAAGAACAATGATCTTTGAAATGTTTCTGGATTTTAAGTGTGTCTTTACTTCAGACTTCCTTTATTCTCATTTCTGCCTGGGATATTCCACATGATCCTTTTGGCTTTCCTGATCTGAATTTCAGATGTGATCACATGCTGCTTGGTGCATTTGAAGCACTGTTTGGTTTGTGTAGGCCAGCCCATTTCTGCATTCATCCAAAGAGTTCTGACATCTAATAATCCCTTGATGGGTATCTCTTGTATATAATGTAGTAGTTTAAAATAAGAATCAATTTGCCTCTCAACCTGCTTGAAAGAGCTGTGCTGTGACACATGGCTGGTAGTGTTCAAATGAGGCATCTGTGTGAGTTTGTCCTCTGTACACAGAACTGTCGATTCTCCCCAACTGCTGTTTTACTCCTCGCTTTTATCTTGAATGTGTGGCCTCATGCCTTATCTATCTCACATTATTTGAAGCCTGCCACGAACACAGCCCTGTTATTTTTCTGTCAGTCATGTCCTCTGTGTATGTTGCTGGAGTCAGAGTGACAGCCCTATGAGAGGCAATAGAAATTTGCTGTCTGTTAAGTGGGCATGTGACACAGAGGGCCTCAAAAATGAGCACTGATTTTTGGATGCTTAATGTGAGATTATCCCAGAGATCTTTCTTAGGGGATGTTATACTTTAGAAGGGAAAAGTACTAGTCTAGCACTTTAAAGGAGGAAGGGGCAAAATTCTCCTCCAAGTAATACCTTGGAAATAAAACAGGCACACAAAAAGAGAGATGCAGTTAGTGGGAAAGGATGAAACATCAGGTTTGAGTAAAATGCCTTGTATTTCACTGGCATTCTGTGGAAGAGTCAGGTCTGGGAGCTAATTGCCAGGCTAGTGTTCAGCTCTGAAAATAGAAGAGCCTTTGATCCCCCTTGTCTTCCTTGCAATCCCCTCCCACATTCAGTGCATAGTTTTAAACTTCTGCAATGAGTGAAGTGGGCATCTGACAGACAACAGCCTTCTTCGCATATAGACTCTTGATTTGTCCCTGGAGAGAGTCTATAATATCCACTGGATGTGGCAGATGTTCTACACAGTGAGCAGTATCAGAAACTTAATAGCTATACCATAGGGCATATACTGAAAGGTATTTTGAGATGGAAGGGGCAGCTGAAATGAAACTGAAAATCTTGATTTTTTTTTTTTTAATCTTTAGAATCACAGCCCTTAAATAACTTAATAATTCTTTCATGCCATCATATCACTAGAGGAACTGGCCTCTATCACAGCATATTCTTGACTGCCTTAGTGTCCCAGGTTTCCCGGTTCTAAGGTTTCATGAATATATGTCACTGGATGTTTGTCCTGAATGCTCATGCTGCTGCTGTGTAATACCAGGTCCACAACTGAGAGCTTTTTGTTGTTCATGTGGACCTTTGGATATAGCTATAAAGCCTAACATTCTTTAATATTGCTTTTTTCTAGGTCAGCCAAGCCTCCGAGAAGCTATCTCGATGTCATGTATAACTAACGGGAGTACAGGAAGCAGGAAAACGAGCCACAGTTCATCCATTTCTATTGCCAGAAAAGAAACACTTTCATCTGCTGCAAAAAGGTACCCAAATTGTTATTAAAATTCATATTTTTATCTATTAAAAATCCCAAAACAAAACAGAGCAAGGGTTTGATTTTTGTTTCTGCACAACACTCAGCAGAGCTGCCTGAAGTCCAGTAAGACACAAATAAACTTTGGAGATTTACCATGTTGTTGGGCTGTGTACAAAAGAGTTCTAAAAAGAATTAAAAAATGGAGAGTATTTCTGTGGTGTGTAGTGTCCAAAATGAATTCTCACTAAGGGAATAGGAAAATGTATTTCCAGTACAAATGGAAATTTTTTCCTTGTGGTATTCATATGTGCTTTTTTTTTGTTGTTTTTTTTGTCCACCCTCCTTCCTTTCCTCAAGGAAATTAAAGGGCAAAACTGACTTCATTGTCTGGAGTGTAAATAGTAGGCAATAGCAAAATATGAGACAATAGTAAATTGTGTAGGATAAATTTTACATTTTTGGGTAGAAAATCTAACCTAAAGTATGACTACTTTGTCCTAATGAAAAATATCTGTATCAGATCTCAAATATGAAGGAATTACATTGCTTGAGTAATTTGGAAGTTAAATGAGCTAGGAACTAAATAGTAGTGATTTTCCTCCATGTGATACTTTCAGCTTCATACAGTAAACAAAGTATTTGCTTATACTGCTTTTTTCCATGGGTCTGTTAGACAGTGAGTGCATGGCTCCTTCAGCAGTAGGTTTTGTACCTATTCTTGTTTGTTGTGAAGAACAAGCTGCCAGATACAGCCACGGGGCAGAGAATACTCTAATGTGTAACTGTGGTAAGTTATGTGAACAAATTCTTGGCCTCTGTAGAGTACTCTGGTAGCCACTCTGGTGGTTTATCTTCTAGTGTGGATGTAAATATTGTGCTGTACAGCAAGACAGGGAAATTATATACTTCAGGGAATAAAAATGCTGAAAGCAAATATAAACTCTACGAGAAAAAAACAGAAGAAGCTTTAGTGCCCTTTGGAATTTGGAAAGCAAGGGTAGTGCCCCACTCTTTGCTCTTCTCCACTGTGAAGCACTGCACATCTTTCTTTCTACTGAATTCTTACATTTACTTTTCAACAATAAATCAGACAGTGATCAGTGCATGCCTCTATCTGCTAGTGTGACAGGCACAGGGACAAAAGACATTCCTGCAGGAAGGTATTTCTTAGTTAGCACTTTTCCATTAATCTTAGCCCTGTGGCTCTTGGCACTTTGATGAGAGCCAGTGCGGTTCCCGTGGTGTTCAGCTTGCATTTGTGCTGAATCACCTGCTTGATTCATTGGCTGCTCAACACTTGACTACATAAGAAGAGCAGAGTGGAGTGGCCGGCATCCCTTTCATCTTAGTTAAGGTCTTTAAAAGGAGACCTGGATAGACCAAAAGAGAAAACCTTCATATGCAGAGGGCAGCTCTCCCTGGGCCCCTGAATAACTATCCAGGGGAGGTGTTGGTGGTTCCAGTGCAGCTGAAGACATGACTCCTTTCATCAAGACTTGTTTTAGAAAGGCCGAGGAAGGTTCTGTTTCCAGGAGTTCCTTTCACTGTCATATCTTTATTACTTAAATTTGTTTTCGTATTTGGAAGAAACAAATTTGCCCTTCTGTAAAATTACCAACTCAAGAAAGAGGAAAGGAAAGGCAAGTCTATAGTAGTCCCATCTGCTTCCAAAGGCAGAGTAACCATGTTTATTTCCAACATTTGTTGTGTTGAAAAAGAGAGAGGCCAAAGTAGACTGGAATGTTTCACCCCACCTTATCCAGGCCTTTCTTCAGGCTGAAGCTTGAACTGGTGCAGCAGGTGGACAAGGTTATCTGTTGATAGAGAAGTAACCTTTAGGTTCTAAACAGATTCCAGAAGCCGGCCTAGGGCTTCTCATGTTCTAAGTGCATGCAGCCATACGTCTAGCCAAAATAACAGAAGGCCTACTTCAGTCTAAACTGGATTCTCAACTGGTATTGAATTTTTTTCTATGAATGAGCAGTTTCATTTCCTGGTCTGTTTAATCTTGTCCTATGAACCTGAACATTGAGACCATGGATATAATCGTCTACCTCAGTAGCACCACAGCAGCAGGATGTCTCATTTCAGCAATGGCATGCTAGAATACCAGCAACCACTAAAATCAGAGCCCAGGAATGTTCCCTGAACGGCAGGTAGATGATGTCCCGTTAACAGAGGTGAAGTCATGGACGTGTTGAGAAAATTTCAACCCTGTAGTTTGGACTGGAAACAGGTTTATACTTTGTACAAACAAAAACCAGCCAAACAATGACTGTCAGAGACCTGTTTGATTATTTTCCTTAAGACTAAACATTCTTCTGAAAACAGCATCTGATAACAATAGTCTTGATGTTTCAGAGTGACCACCATCCACAGTAGATGCCAGTGTGTTGTGGTCCAAAGGATGAAACGCTGTACTAAGTGAAATCAGAGAAGCTGCAAAATTAGGACAGATAGTAATAGCTCTCAACTACTCACTTGTAGACTGAAGAAATGCCTCATCAGATTGGGTTTTGGAAAGAATTTTTGGATGCATTAAATGACTGCTTCCCAGAACAGCTAGTCTTTAGAAACCCACAGAAAAAGATGCTGGTTTTGGTTTGATTTCAGGAGTTACACAAGACCTACTAGAAGAGATATTAGTGGGAGAGCCACTCTGTACTAGCCAGTCATAATATAATTAAGCTGAAGATTTTAGCTGAAGTGAGCAAACCAAATAAATCCAGAGCAAAGATATTCAGTACTCAAACTGCCACATGTCTACATTATTTCCTTCCAAATTAAAATGCCAGTCAAAAAAGAAGCCTTCTTGCAACCTGGTGGTAGATAAAAGCACTTTGTTGGAATCCAAGTGTACCTTGTGCTACAATCCAGGGTGAAACCAGAGTGGTCCAGTGATTCTCATGGCCCAACAAAAAAGTTAAGGAGTGAACCTCATGGCAAAGAAATGAAATGGATAATGTACAGTGACAAGCTTAGTGAAGACATTCCCATGCCGAATCTGTGGTTTCTAGGAGATGGATCAGATGATTTTGGGTAGGAACACAGAAAATATGAGACTGAACTGATAAATTAGATGATATGCTGCTCTCAGCAGGTGGCATTCACCTGAGCCTGCTGGGGGAGTGCAGAGGTGAATTGCAGAATTGCTGATGTGTCAGTGTTCAATAGGAGATTACAAAAAGTGGTATGTACCTGTCATAATAGGAATAGAGAGAACTTCTGTTTTCTTCAGTGCAAAGAGATTTTGAGAATTTATATTGCATTTCTTGCAACAGAATGCAGAAAGATTAAGTGTAGTGTGCTTTGCATCCAGCAATACAAGCTAAGTATTCTAATTTAAAATAATAATAAATTTCTATGCTACCAGTTAATTAAGGATTTTTGACTGTAAATTATTAATCAAAACCCCACAGTTCTCCAAGCTTTGTTCTCTGTGATCACATATATGCCCTCAAGGAATGTGAAAGCTTTGTTTTGTTTTCATCTGTTTTTTTTTTTTGAAAAGAAAATGTCACTCTGATGGATTATATTGACATTTTAAACTAGATAGCATGTTTTAGATTAGAAATCCCGAGTGATCCTTATAGATTTGCCTGGGTTTCATATTCATGTTTTGACCTGTTTTTCAATGTGTCTCTTCTCTGAAAACAGTTTGAAAAGTTGAACTCCTGTAAGCCTTGGGGGCTTTGTCTCAGTGGTAGATGATAAAATTTAACTGAAATAACAAAAGAATCAAACAAAATCTTCTTAAGAATGATATGTTAAAATTGGGTGCTCATTTTTTATTATTTTATTTTGAATGTTGTTTTACTGTTTTCTTTGTGTTTTGGGAAAAGGTAAATGGAAATACAAATAATTATGGTAATGCAAGAATTCAAGGTGGGGGGAAATTGTTGTGAGGGAAAAAAAATTGGATTCTCATGTTCAGAGATATGCTCTTTCTTTTCTACTTTGCAGGTTACTTTGACCCTAAGAGAAAAAATCTTTCTATTACATTTTTAGCTGTTGTTTGTATCTTGCTTTATTTCTTCACTGAGAAATCTATATTGTAAAACTTATTTTTTTTACCTTAAAAAAAGAAATTGGCCATGCACTCAAGAGTACTCTTCTCTTTCAGGTCCTGGTATTGTTTGTGTGATTCAGTATATTACAAAGTATGTAACTTCATAGAAGAGCTTTTTAATTAATCTTTCTGTTTACCTAGCAAACCTTTGGTTTGTTTCTTAATAGATTTAAGGTTGGTAATGACATGTATTTAAATCTGTTCCAAATATTAAACTAATAAATACAGCACTATGAAAATAAAGATGTGTTCTTGGCTGTCATGGCTCAAGGCATTAAAGAAGTGGTGAGATAATCTGATATTAGTCAACTACAGATCAAAACAGCCGTGAATTTTCAGGGATGATTTCCTTTGAATTCTGGTGCAGCCAAGGAGAGCCCAGGGACCAGCATCAGCATTCCAGGGCTTTGGTGGCAGCTCAAAGACAGTAGCATGCATGTCCACAAACACAGTTTCATGGTGGGTTTACACTAATGAGAGACAGCACAAGTCACAGTCCTGCCTTGACTTGCACTGAACCTTGGCTGGCAGCATGACAAGGTGGTCAGTGAGCTCTGAAGCAGAGGATGGTTTCTTCCTGAGGGACAGCAGATTTGTGGAGCATCATTTTGTGTCAGCTTTGAATGCTGTAGGAGAACCTGTGAATGAAGGACACACTCAAATCAAAGTTGTATTAATTTTAAAATCATAGTTAAAGTAGTACAGCTGAAATATGTAAATAATCTTCCATGTCTCCCTGACTGTTTTTTATTGTTGGAACTAGTGGATAAACCTTATTTCAGCAAAATGCAAACATGAAGAGGTTGAGTAAATAATCAAAGTGTACTTTTGGTGGTTGTTTATAGTAAGTTGTTAAATGCCTCTCCCATCTTTTCACAGAGGATATTTTCTCCCACCTTGCTAATTTATATGCTTGTTCTCTTTTTTCCCTCCCTATGTTACACTTTATTTTACAGCGGTACAGAAAAAAAGAAGGAAAAACCTCCAGGACAAAAAGAAAAAAAAGAGGACTCTCATTCTAATGATCAAAGTGCACAAACTCAAGCATCACCTTCTCCCCAGCCCTCCTCACAGACTCTCCAAACACACAGGCAAACTCCAGAAAGCAAGAGTTCTGCTCCAGCTAAAAGGTTTTCCCAGTACCACAGTACAGAACTAGAAATGACTGTAATGATTCTGAGTTCATATTTGACAACAAGTCATGTGAAATAGTTCTAATCTCATGATCAAGCTAAGGTTGGATACTTTTTCTGCTAGAGAAGATGCATTCAAAATGCATTGCAGCAGAACAAATACATAAAAATGCATGCTTTTCTTTGAATATATTTTTGAGATTACAGAGTTCTTTTGTTCTCAGATTAAAATCCTAATACAGTAGATTACCTCTAATCAGCCATGATTATAAAATATTTAATTATCACTCTAACTTGATTTTTCTCAAATACACTTCATTGGTTTTGTCTGACATAGCTGAATTATGGAATGTATTTTCCACATGGCCATTATTATGTCTCATAAGAGTATTTTTTAAGTACTAGTATCATTGCAACCCTTGGTTCAGAAATTTTTGCTCTCAAATTATTCTATAAAGTGACTGCAGTTTTGTTTTCGTTGGTATTTTTTTATTTCATGGCCCTTCCCTTTTAAATTCCTGCTAGGTTGCAGGATGGCTTACTTTGATTTTTTACATGAGTGAATTTCTGGTTTTATACCCAGATCATAGAACTACTTGACTTAAGTAAATGCAGACATTTATTTAGGATTGCCTCTTAATTTCCCACTCATTTTTTGTGGGAATTAGTCACAGGGGGAAAAAATGGTACATTTTAGAGATACTAGATTGCATTTTGAAGTCAAGAAAATGGCTTTTAAGATTTGGATGGTAGCTTCTGAACTTGGCATGTTTTTTTTTTTTGTTTTGTTTTGTTTTTTTTTTTAATTAATTGTCACCTTACTGTTTTGGAAGGTGTACTTTTTTTACTTTTTTTTTTTTTTTTTTTTTTTTTTTTACTCTCTGGCATTTAGAGACTGAAACAAAATGTAAATTAAATTCATTACTCTGAAATTTACCCGTTTGGTTCACAAGATTGTTGTCTTGCATCGCTTGAATTCACAGCTCTTGTAAATATTTAAACTTCCACTTGACTGGTGCATGTTATAACACTCCATAAAGGCTCTGTCTCCATGTCTTGCACAAACCTGTAAGTTGTCTGAAGCTGAACTTGCAGCCTGTTGTTCTCTTGCTTGGTATCTCCCTTGTAAAAATGTCTGAAGTCTTGCTTACTAATCTTTTGCAGTGTGAGGAAAAATAAACGCCTTTTTCAGTCTCCTAAGGGTTTAACTTGATTTGATTAACTTGTTTGTCACAGGACCTTTGAGCCTCTTGAGATGCTGTAGAAGGAGCTTGCCATCTCTAAGGTTGCATTTCAGGATTTAACTCCTGCAAAAAGCATTTCTGACGGGATGAAGTGTGATACTGTTAGCAGGACATGTGCAAATTCTAAATGAGCTGATGAAGGATAATTTGGTCTAGGTAACGTTTTGAACATGTATTCTCTGATTAAGGCACATGTGAAATTATTGCACTAGTGACTGCAAAATTTGCAAGTTCCCATTAGTGTAAATTGGCTGCAATAAGATTGCTGAAAAATTACATCAGAATTCACGGATTTAATTGTCTGGAGTATCATGCCAAACCTTGCTTGTCTTACTCATGCGAGAAGTTTGCATATATTTGTTTCAAAAAGATCAAAGCCATTAATGTGATTTAGTATGTGCGAACTGCAAAGCTTCTATACGAAACTTTAATCTGATAGAACTGTTCTGCCTCAAAAATCAATGTGCTAAAGCTGATGAACAGTTAATCAGGGGAAAAAAAATTACATTGTTATCCACTTAATTGATTTATTAAAATATAGTTTATTTTTTAAGGCATATATACTTAGCCTCATTTTTTCCACTACTGTAATTTGTTAGTGATGTAGTAATGAAGTATAGAGTTATTTTGTTCAAGTCTTTATGTAAGAGCATTTGGAAATGGAAAAGAATAGATAAAACATGTGGCAATTGTCTTGCTCAATTGTTTTCATTCATCCAGTTAGAACTTTTTGACTAATCTTTTTTCCCTGTTTCATGCTGCAGCTTGAAGGAAGATCTAGCTCTGCTTTTGTCTCCTGCTGCTTGATCTGTCCATTTGCATACGAGTTCCAGTTGTTACATTATTACATTATTATCTTGTAATTGTAAAACTTTTTTTGTTTCTTCTAGCATAAAGAAATCCTTGACTGTTGAAAAAGCTCACAGTGCTTGGGAGAGTTCAGATGACAGTCGTAACAAGCTGATGAGAGTAGCATCAACATCTAAGTTAATATCAAAAGTGGCAAAGAATGCAGACAAGTATGTATTGGTTTGGTACATAAAAGCAAGAGAACTTGACAGTCAAAATATTATGAAATCACATAATTCTAGTGAACTTACTGGTGTATATGCTAGGACCTTTTGCATCTTTGTTTTTACTATGAGTACTTACATAACCTGCCAGTTTGGTGCTCCTGGTGCCCATGGAATTTTAAGATTATTACAAAGTAATCCTTGTGTAAATAAGTTTTAATATTGCCCATTTGGATTAGCAGAATTATGACATTTTATGGCTTAATGCCAGTGATGTGAAACTTCCAGCTTTTTTTTTTTTTTTCCTAATTAAAGCTGATTTGAAAATGCAAGTGTATTTCCTTGGAGTCAATTTCTGGAATTCACATAGGATATGTTTCCAAATTAGACTGTAGTAGTAGCAATATACTTTTATGATTTCAGATAGGTCCCTCAATGTAACTGTTTAGCAGGTTCCTGGTTGCACATTCTAGATCACAGGCAGGGATCTTTTTTTCAGTGTCACTTTCAGCAGGTGATGTGCTGTAGCCAGCCATTCCGTTCATGGCCTTCCTCAGCAGCAGGTTTTCTTGGTTTGTGGCCTCCAGTCAGTGCTGCTGGTGGTGAATAGCACAGAGTAGTTACTCCTGCTCCTTTCAGCACAGGGGCAAGAGTTTGTTTTTTGCTGTAACCCCACACTGTTGACCCCTATTGTGACCCACTCATGTCCTCAGTACTCTCTGCCAGTTGGGTTTCCCAGTTTGTATTCACACACTTGATTTATCTTTTTTGACTGATCCTTCTCCTTTTTGCCTATATCCCCCCCCAGTGTGCTGGCAGATTGTTCCAGCTAGGTATTGTCTGCAGATTCCTAGATCTGCGCATTAATCTTCATTCTAATAGCCCTTAACTGGTCCAAGGCAGAACTACCCAAAAACCCATCCCATTCTGAAATAAAGCACTTCAAACCTTTCAGGGTAATTGCCAGTTTTTTATGATTATGTCTGTAGTGCTCTCCTTAGCTTGCATGTAAGACTGTCAAATACCTAGACAAGAGTGGTGCAAGTGCATTCCTTCTTCCCTGGGAATGAGAAGAACAAAGACAAACTAATCTTGGGTGTGGATAGCGGCACATTTACTAAAAGCTTTATGCTTAGCCTGAAGAGTTCTGCAGAGCAGTGGAGTGCTATGTGTGAGGGGATTATGTGTTACATATTTTGCAAGTATTTCCTTTCCTTTTATAATTGGTTTTCACTGTTGGAATTTAAAAACCCTTCGGCAATTTAGATTATAGCATGGCATTGCTGGATAATATTTTGGAATGACAAAACCCTCTGCCTTGATTTTTTTTTTTGCTGGGGTTTTTGCTATGCTGCTAAAATACCTTTCACAGTAATACATATTTCAAATTAGCTAAAAGTGAAAAAGAGATTTTACTTTTGTTGATACTTTATATGTTGATTGAGACATGGTGAAAATAGAGGTATTTTATTTCATTTTTCTGTGATTCTGCTTATTTCTGAGAGATCTCAAATGTTGCCCTCCTATAGTCTCTAATGTAGAATAAAAGGTATCTAACAAAAGCATGGAGAAGAAAAGATTAGTTTTAATTATTGTTAGAGAAAGCTGTCTGTTCATAACTTGAACATCTACAATTCATGTTCATAAACATGAATTGTAGATTATCACCTGCTTGAATAGTGGATGTTATATTGTTGTGTCCCTTGTTCTTAAGCTCAGATTTGTAACAGATGCACTGTTTGCATACAAGGACGCACATTAAAAATAATTTCTTACTCACATTGTGTGCCATGTTTCCATAAGAACTGGTTGGTATTGTGCAAAGACGTATTGTTGTATTCAATTTATTGTTCCCAATTAGAAACATTGGCCTCATCTGCTTGAAGCTACGGAGGTCTTGTGCAAGGGAATAGAATTCAGCCCCTAATGTGGGCCCCAGGACAGAAATGTTTTACATATGCTTTGCACTATCAGCCCAGGATATGAACTTTGTTTACGCAGCTCAGTCTGTAAGTCAGTGCTGGGCTGTAAATCTGTCTGATAAGGTTGTAAGAAGTAAGAGGGTTCCCACAGCAGCCCATCATTCAGTAGTTTTCAGGCAACGCTGGGAATCCACTTTAAATTTTTCATTTGGCAGTGTGGTAATGGATGATTCTACCAACAGCCAGAGATTACTTTCCTCATGCATATGCTTGACCCTTTGTCACTGTTACGAAAATTTGACCTCCATCCAGCTAAAAATACTGGATGCCACTCATACCTTTCTGCTGAATTTCAAATTAATTCAGGAGGGTGTTTTATGCAATACATTCTCTTATCAAGGAGTGTTGTTCTATTAAGAAGTAGGTCTGATTCTGGAAGTTACTATTTCTTCCCTTCCACAAAAAAAGAAAAAAAAAAAAAAAAGAAAAAAAAATCACTGAGTTTTATGAGTAACTCATTTCTGGCTCTGGTAAGGAGAGATGTCTCAGCTACCCTCTGTTGAAGACTTCATGTTGCACATCCAGTAATGCTGCAGGGATCTGGTTTAAGTGAAACTGCAACTTGCTTACATTTAATCCATGTCTCCAATAGAGTTAATTCCTAGAAAAATTTGTGCTGTTGTGTGCTGACAGCTTATTTTGACAGGTGTTAAATGCTTTGCATGCAGGACTGAGGATGTTTGCCAGCTTAAAACATTTGGTTAGTACAAGTTCTCACTCTCAAAATGGAATTTTCTGTGCATAAGGAACATGCCCTCTATAATTTATTTTTAAAAGCTTTTTTTATTTTGTGATTTTCAGAGTAATTCTTAGAAGCCCTTACGATAGGCCCAAAGACTAAGTTACTTGAAAGGTACAGTGAGCTGCATAGAATAACATATGAATAAAAATACCCTACAGTGATCAATATTAGCTATTGAGCATCATATCCTACAGTTACACTGTACACAGAATCTGATGAGGTTGCCAAATGCAGTAATGGGTAAAAATTGATGGTATTGCCTTGATAAGCATTTTGCATATTATTAATGATAATATTTTTAATTTTTCCTACAGGCACAAAGATGTCATTGTCAGCCAAGGTAAATAAAAACATTTATTTTTAAATACTGGATGAAGTTGAAAGTATTTGCTTTTGACTAAATAGTATTTCCTGTAAATGTATACATTGGGACATATGCTTATGACACAGGGGTTTAGAAGTAAAATGGCATTAATCAACTCCAAGAATTCATTTGGCAAAAAGTTACTCCAGACACGTATACGAATCTTTAAAATTATGGAGAAATACCTCATCAGATTGGATCTTTAGTTTTTGGTAGATGGGTGGTGGGAGGATTTGATTTATTTTTTGTGAAAGAAACCCTTTTCTAAAAAAATATTTTCTCCATGTATATGTGCATAGAGAGAGGTTATAAAAACAAAAATCTAAAATTTTGACCTATGTGCCAGTCTTCATCCAAGCACATGTGAGTGAGACTTTAGAAATAGTTTTAAGATATTTTATTTCTGTCCCATAACTAGCAAAAATGTCAACTCGTGAAAAAAACAGCCAAGGTAAGAATTAAGCTATGCCCTTTGGTCGCTTTCTTCTAATTTAGCACTCTCACAAATCTTTTATTTGGCTTTTCACCATCAAAGAACATCAGTCTCTTAATCATTCTCTTAATATTTTAACTCTCTTCTCATGGAAATTTATATGCATATGCACATTGCAATCTGTATGGGGACTATTTGGGAATATGTTTTTGGCACACATAATTTCATCGGAGAGGAATATGTGTTCAAATGGAAGTCTTGCATTGTTGCCTAAGACATCAGAGTATTAAGAATTGCCAACTAAAAGATTTGTTTTATCTCAGCTTTCTGTCTTGCCAATATAAATGCTAATTAGACAAGAACAGAGACTGAAGGTTTTAATAGTCTCCTGAACTGAAAAATTAGTCTCTTTTGAAGTGTATGTCTTTGCACCAATGCATCTTGCATTCTGTGGCTACCTGCTGCTGCTGGCTTGTTCAGTCAGGAAAAGGAGCCATCTCTCTGAACATCGTGGGATGTGACAACAAAAGAAGTCCACTTCTGGTGTTGCAAAACTACTCTGCTTTGAATGTCCTGCAAACTGTACTGAAGCATGCAGTTTCAAAACTAAAGCATGTAACCCAAGTGCATGCTGTACACAACAGATCTATGTACAGGGGTTTTGTCTCATGCTTTTTTTCTGCTAATTAAAAAAATCTATAGTCTTCAGATTCTGTGCTGTCAGCAAGTTTACATTATTCACACTTTGATTTCTTTTGGTCTCTTTCAAAAAAAAAAAAAAGTCCTCCAGTTTTTTGAAAGTTAATATATGAATTGCTGGAATGAAAGCAAAAATCAGCTTGGATCCAGTGCTTTATCTTTTTCTAGTTCACAGAGAAATTACAAGTATAAAAAAATTCTGAATTGATGCTTGCCAAAAGTATCTTCAGAGACAAGATGTGTGAAAGAGAATGAATAACTATCAAGAACAAAGAAAAAATGTTTTATTATGCCATGGTGCTTAACACCAGCTGTGGAACAGTACATATGTGCAACACTGGCTACTCTAAAAGGAATGCTAATCAGTAGTGGCCAGACCAGCTGCAATTTAGCTTTGCAAGTTTTTGAATAAAACTATTATATTAAAAATAACATTCCTAGTAAAACCAGCTTTTCACAAAACCAAGTTATATATAGCTAAAATACCTTCAGTACTAATTATTTTCTTATAATGTGCTTCTAGAACTCCGATTGTTCTGCCCAAAATGGACCGTCCTGAAGTTCTCTCATTCTAGTAGCTGTAACTTCAGTGGCCTTGATATGTTCCCTATCTTCTGTGTTACTGTGCAGAGGATGTGATGCATGGGCCCATTCCAAGTATGTCATGCCATAGTCTGTCCTGAGCCTAACGGGAATCAAAGAGAAATATGATGCAGATAACAGGGCCCCACATATATGGGAGGTGGAGGGAAAGTCTTGTCATAGAAAATGCATTTGCTCCATTTTAAACACATGGAGTGGCAAAATGTAATTCTGTCTCTAACATGGATACAGATACAATTAGAAGAGTCAAAATTGTTTGGGTTTTTTTGTTGGTTTTTTTTTTTTTTTTTAATATGGACAATTGAATGTATTTTTGACAGGTTTTAGAGTATGTCTGTATGTGTGAGACTGTTAGCTTTTATGTTGTGTTTGCTGTCACAGAAGAAAGCCTGTGTAGGTTGCTGTTGCTGCTGTTGTTGCAGCAGGTTTGCCCATCCTTCCCAGTATAAGCTTAGCAATACTTGGTCACTTTTCCATCAGGACAGATGACTTTAGCCTGTTTTCTACTTGACAGTTGCCACATAAGTAAAAGAATGTTCAGTTGGCACCTTGACCAAACTAGTCAGGAAGCTGAAGAGTTGCACAGACAGCATCATGTTTCTGAGGTAAATTCCATGGACTTGGACAGTGTTGTCTTGGATAGGGTGGGATAAAGAGTTGCCCTTGCTCATAGTGTTCATACAGAAACTTCCTGTTCTGGAAGGCAAGGGCACAAAAAGTTACAGCTGCTTTAATGCTGCTTTGTGGCTTGCCAGCCTTTGCCTCTAGGGGTGAGCAGTCTCTAGCACAGTCTTAATTAAGTTACAGGAGCTCCCCTGAGCTGTTCATTTCATTGAGCTGTGTGTAAAACACTGCGTATGCTCCCAGCACTCATCTCCCTTAAGGATTGCATCCATGTGCTTCCTAGACCTAGAAATTCTGTGAAGGAGGCTCTTGGGAAGACTGCTGGTGTGCAAACTGTCAAGCTTCAAAGCAAATCTACAGTAAAAATACATCAGTGTTTTTATACACACATAAGTTTGGAATCATTGTGAAATTGCAGATTTTCATAGCAGAAGGTGTTTGCATAGTGTAATGGGATGGAAGATGGCAATTTTTTGTTGCTTTGAACATCCTGGAATCACTTTGTTTCCTTTTTTGATTTAGCTAATAAAAAAACAGCTTGAAATGTTGGTATGGTATAGTACCACAAAATACAGATGAATACATTTTTGCATGCTTAGCTCTTGGAATGTAATTTTTCTAGCAGCAGAAGATACTGCAATTACGTCTGTCTTCTGATACTCTGTGTAGATTCATTGTGGTTTCTGTTGGTGCCGGTATTAGCTATTAAAGTGAAAGACTTGAGGAGCAAGTAGGAGTTGTAGATGAGCTTCAGCAGTGAAAGGCATTAGCTGTGGTGTCGGAATTGGCTTTGGCTTGGTGTGGAGTCCCCCAGAGAGTGTTGCATGTAAATTTCAGCAGCATGGGGAGCCACAGCCTGCAGCTGCCTTGTGGGCAGCCACTTGGTTTTCTTTGGTTTATCTCTGTGCCAAAGCCACAAGTGTTGCAGTGTTATCTCATACCTTCTCAGTACCCAGTTTTGTTCCCTCAGTGCCTTTATCTCTCCCGCTTGAGTTGAATTGCATATACTTCAAGTAAGGTTACTCCTGAGCTTTGTGCTTCTGGTTATGTGCTACAGCAGAGGTCATAGGGTCAGTTTGTTTGTTTGTCCTTGTAAACCACCAGCATTTTTACAGTAAAATCCAGTACTAAAATTCTGTGAAAATCCAATAAAGCTATGGGTGAAATGAGCAGGTGCTTACTACAGCCTTAAAAAGACCCTAACTAAAGTTACTCTTTTAAATTCTTTACCAGCAGGTGTTTATAATTCCCTATTAAAGCCATCTTGCTTCTCACTTCAGCAGAAACATTTTTTAAAGTATTACTCATAAGGCATTCATATTTTTATACCCAGAAGTTAAAGACCTGGCTTATTTTGAGATAAAAGGTAATTTATTTCCCCAAAATTGTGTGTTTAGGTTTGGTTTTCAGTGATAGCAGCTCCATATATGAATCACTTGTTCACTTATTATAAAGTAATAAGAGACACTTAAACTTTTTGAATGGCAATAAAAACCATATGTGAAAGAATTAATGAAAAACATACACTGCATTCCTAAGTTTTTTGTTTTCTTTTTTTTTTTAAATTGTGCTTTTTTAGTTTCCAGTACTTTTTCTTCTGTTAGTTTTGTTACTGTGTTATAGTTTTAGCTTCACAGACAGAGCAATTGTGGAGCACACAATGGAAAAAATGTACCCTGCAGACAATGTGTGCTGTCTGCAGAGAGTGCAAAATTCAGTGGCTACCTCAGACTGCTTTCTCATCAGACAGTGATTTTGTATCAGACGGTTGCTGAAGGTGCTCCTGTACTTGAGAGCAAGTGGAGACCCCTATGTATCATTATTGGGTTTCTTGCTCTTGTTCAGGCACAGTGCATATTATTAAAAACAATCAATACTGTCACAAAACCAATTTGTGTACTTGGGAGTTTTTATCACTGATTCTTGGTGAAGTCAGGATTCTTTAAGCAGGAAGCACTTAGATAGAGTCTTATTGAGCTTGTTTTTGTCCAGTATTCCTTGTTCAGTCTTTTTTTATATAAAAAGCTAGTGTTTAATATTAAATTTTGATTATTTCAGTGCTAATGGTAACTGTTGTTAATACCTAGATTCATTATGTCACCCAATAAATGAAAAAGCAAAGTTCACTTATCAGATTATGTCAAATTAATAACCCAAGATCTCTTAAGAAATTTCAAAGCAAAGCTGTAAAATTATTCCAAATCAGGGCAAGTCTCTCATCTCATCTATTGTATTTGACTGCTTGGCTGGCATTGCACCAGGGCTCTGTAACAACAGTGCATGTCTGTCTGTCAAGTTCAGCAGGCATTGGCACATAATAGCTTGGGGTGAGAGATGGCAGACCTGCAGGCACATGTTAATTCCAGTGTAAGGTTGAATGTAACAGTCTGGGCTTGGTGGCTGAATTTGGTTATTTGTCTCTGTGCTGTTAGCACTGGTTTAAATTAGAAACAGGCTTCCAAGCTCTTGTCCCTCAGGTTAGTGGCCCTGCAGAGTTCTTGGACACAGGCCTGAAAGCAGGAGGCTTGTGGGAAAGAAGCTATTTGTAGTTCCAAAAAGCATAGCTTCACTGGTCAAGCAACTAGAAGGTGAAGACAGATTAATAAATGTACCCTGGATGTGGTAGTTTATTGTATATTATTAGAGTGTTCTGCATGGCCAAGCTAGCTGGAGTCTTTTGTAAATCACTTTAGGGTACTGCTACACACAAATAGAACTGAGCTGGGGTTTTAATGCACCAGCCCATGTTGAGCTTTCAAACTGGATGGGGTGGGACCTACTGAAAAATATGTAGTAATAATTTGCAAAATTACTGTAATAATTCCTTTAGAACTAAACTTGTATGTGTATACATATAATCTGCTGTTTGCTCATTAGACATCCCATTATGTACACACTTACTAGCTGAAGAGCAGTTAATTACAGCACAGACTTGTGGGGCTACCTTAGTGTCTTGTCTAATGAGGAATAGTGTAATATAAAATACATTCTCTAATATTATGTCCAGTCTTGTTGAAGATATCATTAATTGAGAGTGGAAGTTTGTCACATGCCTCTGCAAAACTACTTGATGATTTCTTTTTGCAGCATGTTTTTTGGAAAACAGGAGGATTTTGTAGTGTTGCTGTCTTCAGATTTCTGAAGTGTCTGAATAGTAGCTTTCATGTCTTCTGAATTGCTTTTTGCCCTAGATACGTCTGAGTTAATCTACAAAGACTTCTTTGATCTTTTTTTTTCTCCTCCTTTCCTATTATTTTTATTATTTTCCTTTGCAAGCCTTTCATATTCCCCTAAGAATATGATTCAGGGAAAGTAGTAAATTTCTTAAGTGCCATTGCATGAGTCTTTCTGTTCTGGCTTCATGGAAGCACTAATTTCAGCCTTTCAGATGGTTTGTATTGCAGTATCTTTGCTCTCTGTTATCACTTGAAGGGTTTTTCATTGGCCTTACCTTCCATCTTGCTTTCCCTGATTTGCTGGGTTTAAACTTTCTTCCAAAGGTGAATTAATAGAAATTGTTGGGAGTTTAATTTTAATGTTATTGAGCTGCTTTTTCTTATTTCTTCAACTTTTTTTTATAAGGCCTGATTGAGAGCTTATTCACGCTAGTGGGAATCTGCTCTTGGTACAAGGAGACTTTGCAGAAAACTTTCAGTCAGTTCACTATTATTTTGCAGATTTCATTTGGCTGTAGTTTTAGTCAGTCCTGGATTGCCATGCCTTATCAACGGGTTCCTTGCATGCAAGGTAACTATGCTGGATTACAGTGACTGTCAGAGAAGATGCACTCATTTCCTTGCAGGTCAGGCAGGCTTCTGGTGCTCCCTCTCACTAGCAGCACCTTGTTTCACCAACATATTTATTCCTTTCTTCTCTGTCAGGCTGTAAACTTTCAAAGAACTTGCTGTAGGTACTTTAGTTGCTAACATCTGCTTCCAGCCTGCTGGGATCTATTTGGCTTAGTGTTTGCACTAATGAACTTAACACAGGAAAATAGAAGCACTGAAATTTCACTTGAGACACAAAGCTGAGAGGCCAAACTGATAGAGTTGGAAGCTGAGATTTTAATACAGTAAGACCTAGATGTTCCTGAGGCTCGAGTAGTATAAAAAAAATTAAATTATTCATGCAGGAGTTGCTGACAGTGTTCTAGCTATAAACATCTGCTTGCCAGAATTAAATGGTAGGGGAAAGGGCTATAACATGCCACTTAATTGTATGAAGATTGAACCACTCACTTATTTTGATAACACATATGCAGTCCCAGGATGTATTAGAAGTAATTCTAATGGAGATAGAGACCTTGTGGAAAGTGTTAATGCATCAAAACCCTTTTAGGTTCTCCTCTGTAATACTGCATGCACCCATAACCATAAAGGGTAAGTTTTGTTGTGCTGTAGAGACAGGCTAAACCCTTATTATACAAAAAGAGAGTTAAATAGCTGGATGTTTTTATTTTTTCAGAATATGAAGGCTTGGAGGATTGCTGTTTTCATGCTCACCCAATTCACTTTCTGACAGGAGATGGGCAGACTTGTGCTGAAGTGAGCAGCCATGCTGTCACACACACATAGAAAGAAAACAACCTGGCCTTGTGTTATTGTCACCTGGAAGTTGAGAAGTTCCCAACTAGTAGTAGGAGGAAGCTTTTGGATGCTATTCTGAAATCAGCACTGTGTTTGTGTCTTTCTCAGTGACAGCCAAGGCTTTTGCTCTCCGAAGCAGGTGCAACAGTACTCTGCACAGTAAAAAACATCAATGCAAGCAGAGAGAGTGCACTGGGGGGGGGGGGGGGGCATTTTTGATATCTGTCAGGCTGGACTAGGCTGAGCCGAGCCAAGACATGATGTTCCTCTAGCTCATTACATTAATTTGCATTAATTTGCAAAGCCACATGCCTGAACAGTGTTCAAGGCTACCTTTAGATGTGCCTTCACCATATCCTGACTTCTCTCTTGGTGTCTCTCCTTCTGAGCAGTGTTTTGTGTCACTTCAGCTGACTGGGGCCACATTTTAGTCAAATTAAGTGCTTCTGTGTCTTTGGGGCTGAGTTAATAATTTCCCCAAACCTCTGAGGAACCCACAGAGAGCCAAGACCTGCTTGGAGTCTGCTTAGGTCCAGCACACCCAGAGGGCTGCTAGTGGGGCTAATAAGCCTGAGCCAGTCCTGGGAGTATAAATCAGGAGCGCTGATCCTGTGTTCCCTGGCACTTGCGTAAAGAGATTGTTGAGGCTCCAGAGGTGAAATATTGTGGAGCCAAACAGAGTTTGGTAAGGGCTGTGAATTTGAGCTCAAAGCTGCACAAAAAGCAGCTACAGCTATTCCCCCTGAAGAGCTGGCCCCTGGAGCCAGGGTGCTGCAGCCGCTTGGTGCTACCTTTTGTAACAATTCTGGCCCTGAGCTGTTATTTATTGCATGCTGTGGATAATCCACAGCACCTGGGTGTGCTACCTGCAAGGCCTCAACTGTGCTTTTCGGTTGGTTTGATCCATATTTGAAAGGATTTATAGGATGCCTGCAATTGCAGACATAGCAAGTGCCAAGGATTCTTCATTATATGCCCTCCTGGCCCTTTCCACACACATTCCCCAGCCTCACCTTCCCCAGATGCTTCTGCTCAGTGGATACTGGGATCTGAACATCTCTTTATATGGAACAAAATATTTTTACATGCATACCTAGTGTTTTTAAGCTGGTAGATACCAGAATTGTCTAGGAGTTTTTGTTGGTTGGAATTTAGTGAGCTTTTTACCCACTCTCTTTAGAAGTTTTGACTTTTTGTCCGTTGTCATCCCTTACATACATATCTGTCATAATATGACCAAGGCTCTTTTTTCCCAAAAGAAGGAAATAAAAGTCTAGACATGCTGCATTGTATTGGAAAATTCTGAGGCTGCAGGAAAGGATTGTAGTCTAATGCTCTTGATCATTCAGTTGAACAAGTATAGTATGAAAGTGTTAAATCACTGATTTTCTTAACTTGCAAATACAAGAATTTGGCCTCAGGCAATTAACTGCTGCTTGAGAATGGTGTTGATATGCTGTCATCCCCTCTAGTATTTCAAAAGATTTTTACATTAATATTATATCTGCCCTACAGGTTGTTCTAACAAAAGGAAATTTACAGTCTCAGACAAAAAAAAAAATCTTTCAATGGGTTGTCTCTTTTTCTAATCCTTCTGCCTCTTGACGAAGAGGCTTAATCAAGTTTTACCTAGCCTGTGTCTTTCTAACAAGTGTTTTAAATATGTATCTTCAAAGGTAATCTTGAGTAAATACAGCTAGTTAATAAAGTTAAAAAAAAAGTTCTTTCTTTAATGGGAAACTTCAGAGAGCTAATTTGTATCTGAATGCCCTCTAGATATTCTTTTCCCTGAGCTCCAGGAGAGCCTCTTCTGCCAGAGGCTTGACTGAATTCCTCTTGGACTCTTCATGCCTCTCATCTGCAGAGTCCAACAGGTGCAACTGCCTCCATCCATAAAAATTTCAGTTGCAGGTTGTCTCCTCTGTTCTAAACAACAGTGAGAAATTTGATCCTAAAGTTGTGATGTCATTTTGCACTGATCTTGTGGAACCAGAAGTGTCAAGCTCAGTGTTAAATCAAGAATTTGTAGATTAACAATGAGCGGTCTTTTGTAAATACCCTCAGGCTTTAATTTATAAGACTGTCGGTGCCAGATTTTAATAGAAAGGTCATTGTTAATACATTACTCGTATGTTTGGCCAGAGTTATTTTATCTCTGAATATACATACTATAAAAATATATTGGTGGATAAATGAGACATGGTACCAGTTTGGAATAATTATCTAAACATTTATGTCAAACTAGTGACAGCTCAAATCTTTAGCTTTTCTTAGCAATGCAATTAAGCAATGCACATGTGATAAAATAATTGTTGGGTCTAATTTAGGTACCAGGGAGTGATTTTCTTTGTTCCTTTTTATTTTATTTGAGACAGGTTTTCTACTGTTCTCAGTGGAGAGACTCATGGGGTTCTTGTTCAAAGGATCCATGTTTTTTCTTGGAAAGAAGCAAGACAACTGTTTTTCATCTTTTTAATATTTGCTCCTTTTGTACTGGACTTCTATGGCTCAACTTTCATTGTATTAATATGCTAAATAATAAGAAACCTTTATATATGTGTTAGTTTTAAATTGTTCAATTATTACGGTTATTGACCTGGTTTATTTTGCCTTTTTGGATCCGAGTTTGACTTGAGCTGTTAAGCTATGATTCTGTGGAAATAAGTCTGAGTTTCTCATAATTTCAATTTCAGATGTTTTAGGGAATGCCAAACATAGATTGCACAATCATGCAGTCTGAGTATTAATCTTATGCTTAATTGGAGAAATATTTCCAAGCATTCCTTGAGGATTGTAGGGAAGTCTGTTTCATGTTTCTTAAAGAAGTACTAAAGTAATTGTTTAAAAGTCTTAATTTTAGATCTTAATGTTTGTTGCATCAAATGTGATTAGAGATTTCTTAATATCATATTGCTAATTTACAGCTATTCTTCTACTCAACTCCAATTCTACTCAACTATTCAAATTTTGGTTTGAACTCCGAGTTCAAACCAAATTTTTGGTTGAATTGTGTCTGCTACAATTTTCAAACCCCCACTCATAAAAAAGTGTCAGTGTTCCAAATTCACAGCAGAATATTATATTACTTTGGTTAAGATATACGCTATAAATGGATATTAATTACTAATGAAGTTGAAGAGCAATAAAAAGTTACTACTTCATTGATGGAAAGTTAGAGGAATACTTGGCTCTTTGTCATCAGTGCTTTTTGAAATGGAACTGTAATTTTCCCTGGTGGTAGGCAAGCTCATATTCCTTGAAAAGGAACTCCTAAAGGCTTGTGAAGTGCTCGGAGTCCCACAGAGATGATATACACGTGTCTTGTCACAGCTGTAGGCAGTATTAGCTGGAGTCATTCTGAGCTATTGCTTTTTTCCATTCTTAAGGATACAATGCATAATAAGACAAGTTGCTGTGTTCATTTGTGATGATATATAATTCTTCATTATATTAATCTGCAAAGCTCTTGACACTTTTTCCTGTGGTGTCCTCGTGCCTTAGCTTGGCCGCTAGGATTTGGAAAGGTGGGCAGCTGGGCGGGGAAAGAACCAATTGGAGAGTTGGCCTGGGAGGGTTGTGGTTAATGGGTCATACTGTACCTGGTGGCCAGTAGGTGACACATGGAGTCTGCAGGATTCTGGTCTAGCACTGCCCTGCTCATGATCTCTAGCAATGGCCTGAGGTAGGTGACATAAGGCACTCTCAGGTTTGCAGTGACAGCAGACTGGGGGCCCAGTGGCTGTGCTGGGGAGATGGGCTTGTGGGAGCCTCATTAATTAAGCAGAGACAAATACCAAGTCCTGCAACCATGGAAAAGAAGAGTCTCTGGCAGAAACGCAGTGTAGGAACGGAGGGGCTGCAGGAAGCAAGCTCTATGGAAAAGGCCCCCGAGATGCTGTCAGGTGCTAGGAGAGGCTGTGCCATCTCCATCCTAGGAGTTTTTCAAATTTGGATTAGGCAAAAGCCTGAGGAACATAATCTGGCCTCATGGCCAGGCAGAGGTTCATGCCTCTCAAGAATTTCATTCTTGTTGACCCAAAGATGTCCAATTCCTGGGGTTCGAAATGAGCCACAGGAAGGAGCTGTGTCCAAACACGCCATTCTTCCAGAGGATCTGAAAAAGACTTCAGAACCTTTGGAGGGATGTTCTTTGGAATCAGGCAGAGGTTGGACTTAGACACCTCCTCAGGTCCTTTTCAACCTGAAACACCTCATCCTGTAATGCTATGACTAATTATTTATTCAGTTTCAGATTTGAATTTGAATTTTGCCTTTACAACTTAACTTGCATGTCTAAAATGCTACATGCTCAGTCTGCTCTATCACAAATTCAACTAACGCTTGTTCTGTGTGCATTTAATGTTCAATTAAAAAAAAAAATCTGGGCCTTTACCAAGCTCACATTTCAAAAATAATTGTTATATAACCAGTGTGATTCGCATCTCTGTGCTTGTTACTGGTTTCTTTTGTGTAAACTTGCCACATGATTAATGTGTCTTTTTGTTTCAACAGAGGGAGAATATATCAAGATGTTCATGCGAGGCCGACCAATCACAATGTTCATTCCTTCTGATGTAGAAAACTATGATGATATTAGGACAGAGCTGCCTCCTGAAAAGTTAAAACTGGAGTGGGTGTATCCTTAATACCAATAACTACTCACTGTTCCCTTTTTGTCTTGTCTTGCATTTTTCCCTTTTGGAATCCAGTCTTGTCTTTTCTCTGTTAAGAGGTAAAAATTAAAAGGTGAAAGAAAATGTTCAAATTAATATAACAATGGAAATGGTTTGTAACTCCTGTATAGTAAAACTTTAAATGGAAGACTACATAGGTACAGAAATACTGTACTTTTTCTTTGTTTGTTTTGCTGTTGACACTAATTTTATATTTAGTGCAAAAGAAAGCATCTTTGGAAAGTTACAGAATTTGAAAAATGTCCTCCTTTACCTCCCACTATATTAATGTAGGCTTTGCTTCAGGAATAGTTTGTTTTCAGCTATGGAAGATGTTGAGTTTGTGTCCTTTCGTATGGAGTGAGGATTGGAGAAGCAGCCACCCTTTGCATTGCTCCTGTATTTCAGCTCCAAAGTGAAACAGTTAATTTCTTGGAACCTAGTTTGTATTAAATGCGCTAAATTCTGAAGAACTGAGTAGGTGTGTCGCTGATGAAAATTCTCCAAGTTTACTAGATCAGCCATTAAGTTCATTTTAAGAGATGTGCTTTTGCACATGTTTGGGTTTTCCTGTCTCCCTCCCATCTCTGCAGATTTTCCCAGTAAGCTGTGATTGTGTAAGTAACTTTCTTCGTACTTCAGTAAAATAAAATGTCAAGTCAGCTCTTGAGTTGTTGTAGTAATCTGAAGTTTGATGCTCTGACGTTGCTGAAAGCAGGAAGATTTTTTTTAGCAATGTTGATGATACGCTGTCATATGTCAGGAAGAAAGTTTCGGATTAAAGTCTGACTGGAAGGAAAACAGAGTTTTTATACATGCTTTGTAAAACTGTGATACCAAATTTTCCAACCATCACAGCTCTTGGTTGCTGATGCTGGTACTCATGACTGTGGAGTGAATTGAGTCAGTCAGTGATCTGGCTGAAATGTAACCTCTTTTTGTGAAGTTAATTTTCAAGCAGGACCAGTATGTTAGTTTGTTTTGCCTCACAAACATGCAAGGACTGGAACTGGCATAGTGGAGGAACATCAGCTCGACTTTTCCAGCATCAGTGAGCTGTTTGGACTGATGAAAACTGATCATGAAATCACACCCTCAGTTAAGTAGGTGCAAATCCCAGTGTGGACACATTTAATGTCCAAGAACCTTAAGTTCAGGTTAAACCAGTTGGCTGCTGAGGTCTAATGAAAGTTAAATAAATCTAGTTGAAAGAGACTGTCCATATGTTTTGGAATCTGTCAAGGGAAACATCATCCCAAATCAGACCAGTATATTTTTGAGTGCAGGGTATCTTTTAGATGGAAAGGTGAAGAAAATGAGGAAAAGGCAGTAAAATTTATGAGGACTAAATATTGGTCTCTATGAATTTGTTCAGTTTGGAAAATGCAGCAGCAGCAGACGTTCTGCTTTATGCTTAGGTTTAGCAAGGGGAACAAATCTGCAAGGCAGCTGTGTCTTGCAAATATGATGGCAAACTGAACCCTGTACACCTTATTAAAAGGTCATGGGGACAATGATTTACTGAGTATTTTACTAATGTCAGTATTTTACTGATGTCACCTGAAAGCTCTACTGAGTGTTGAATAGTTCCATTCATAGGTTTTGTTTTGAATTCTTATAATTCTCCTGCCTTCTGGATGATTTTTTAAATTGGGTTTTCCTTTGTTATTACTCTTTTGGAAAATGCTGGTCAACTATGACCAACTGCAAGGAAACAACAGGCAGATTATTGGGGTGGGTTTTTTTGGTTTATTGGTTCATTTGGGAGGTGACAGGGATCTCCTTTTTAGATGTTTCCTTTCAATTTATTCAGCTCCTGATACTCTGTACTGTAGATTCAAATAGGGAAACTTTGCTTTTGTCTACCTTGCAGATTATTGTCATTTGAAGAAATGCCAAAGCTGCTTGACAAGGTAAAGCCTTGGGGGAGTCTGAGCTTTTGACTGTGTCTGGTTCCTGAGTGATGTCATTTAAGCTGAATAATTTAGTTTGAGTATCCCTGCTTTGTACTGCAATCTTTGCTACTGCACTTTAAAACTGGTTAAAGCATATCTGACATTCCTAGTAATAGCAAAATTGGCTTATTTAGTAGCTTCAGAGGTCACAGTCAGTGCAGCTTTTGACAGTGACTTTGTAGATTCTTTCTCCCAGTGTATAGGAGCTCAGTTTCAGGAGGGTATTTCAGACTCCATTTTATGAGATTATTTTTAGCAGTAGTGCTCTTCTTTCTAAGAATAATTGAAGACAGTGGTAAATATACTGCTGAAATCTGGTATATGGTAGATCACTTTTCATGGAGGGTAGTAGCTATTTTTAGCCAGTTAAAACAAACAAACAAACAAAAATCCCCCAAAACTTAAACATATTGAATGCTGTGACAAAACAGTCCTTGTAACTGGTAAGAAATAATCACAATATCAAGGCAACTATCTCTCAATTTCCTAGGTTTAATAGTCAGTTTCACTGAAATATTAACATTGAAATTCAGTGGAAATCAAATGTCAAAGTTGTGTCACCCCTTCTTCTGAAGAGACACAGTCAATTATTGCATTAACTGTGTTGCACTGTATGTGCTGCTTTGTTCTGCATGTGTGGAGCAGGAAAGAAATGCTGTGGAACAATAGCCCCTTTTTTTTTCACTCAAGATAATCTGGGATGGAGAATGAAGAAAGCAAAAAAAAATGTTCCACAAAACAGGTGGTTCCTTTTACGTTTTTGTAAAAAATGTGCTTATAGAAAATGCAGTCACTCTTTGGTACTTTATTTTGTAGGAGGCATAAAAGAAAGGATGGTACTGAGAAAATGTAATTTTTTTTTTTTTCTCACAGCTCACGAATGTCAGAGCTCAGCAGTGGGTGCCAAGGTATTTAGCTCTAGCTTGGCTAAGCATGGAAGACTTCTGCTTTAGCAAGACATGTTTGTGTAAATCGTTAATACTCTTCTAGGATGAATGTTCAAAGATGTCAATCTTACTAAATCCTTATCAATACATTCCCTATTGTGTACAGCAGATGAGCAAAATCTGCCTCTCTCCTCTGAGAAGGTATTTAAAATAGCTTTCTTAATGCTTTAGGATAGAAAAAATATTTTCATTGGTTTGTAGCCCATTGCTTTTGAAAGTTCAGTTGTTTGGTTTGTTATTTTTTTATAAAAGGCCATTCTGGGGGTTTCTTTTAGTTCCATCAGTGTTTAAAAGAAGAAAAAGGAAAATCGAGTGGGGAAGTAAATAGTAATGGAGGAGAAGCAGAGTCATCTTTTTTTTCTGCCCTCAGCATTGTGTTCTACCAGCATTGCTCTGGATATCATTGGCTTAGCAAGCCAGTGAATAATCTCTGCTTCAGAGAGCAGGCCTTTGTGTTCTTCCCTGCTAAAGGGAAGGGAGCAAGATATGGATCTGTTTTGTTTTCCACACTCCAAAGGGATTTAGTTAACAGCTGAATGCAGTGTCTCTCTTTGAACTATTGTTTAGCTACAGCATGTGTTTAGTTTTGCAAGTGTTCCTCTGGTCTGGTGGCACTGCAGAAGAAGAAGGATAGTGGGGTAGTGTCGTGGGGCGTTTTTGGGGGTCCTGTGCTATTTTTGATAGAAATGTGGCCCTTTTTCATGGAGAATAGAGATTAGGAGATACCAGTTTAGATAGTCCCAAACCTGAACTACTGCACCTGCCTTCATTTATGAGAAAGGGCCATCTTCATCTATCCAGCTTTCTCCACATGGGCCTTTCACTTCCTTTTATTTACCTTATTAACCAGAACCTGAAGCTGGAATCCTTTAGCTAAAGTTGCTTAATGTGTTTCCCATCTTTTTCTTGCTGTTGCAGGTGTATTACTTGGCAGTGAAGTGGAAAGCTTTCTAAAGTGCATGACATAACAGGAAAATAATATTTTTGGGGCTACACAGTTAGATGTTAAAGTCTGAGTTATGATGTTAATTGTTCCTGGTGACCCAGGGAACTGAAATATAGGCAGGCAGTCACATTAATAGTCTAGAGGAGGAGAACTGCACCTGTTCCAAAGAAATAACGAGTTGTAATAACATTTGATCAGTGCCAACCAAAGCTCGTCCACAGTGTGTAAAACTTCTGAATGTCATTAGGATCTGTGCATATTCCTACAGAAAACATGCCTTTTACATATTTTGGGTAGATTTGGATAGAATATTTTTCACTGTGTAAATTCCTTTTAAGTTTGGTTTGTTTAAAGAATACTCTTAAAACAGTGTAAAGAAATATTTCTTGAACTTGGCAGCTACTGTGCAGAAGCTTGCTTTTTTCTATAGGGCATTAGGAATTGTTTTAAAAGGCCAAATGAAAGCAACACTCTGCTGCCCAACCTGCTGATACACAGCTCTGCTGCTGTAAAAAAAATGTTAAATTAGAATAGCGAGTCCTGCTGTTACCTAATGAAATTTCACATGAAAAATTTTACAATACTGCCTTTGCTTTACTTCTACCGTATTTTATTTTTAACATCAGTCATCATCATTTCTTGAGGAATTTGTGTTCATGAAGTGCAGATGTATGGGGTTTTTTTAAATTTCTTTTTAAATTGTATTAGTGAAATCATGCTGTAGTTCCAGAGGGAAAACTTAAAGAGCATTGGCTGATATGAGAGGCCCCCCAGGAATTCTTTAAGGGAACAAAATAAAAAAAAGTTGGTTGGGTTTTTTCTGGTTTTCAGTGATTATGAAATCCTTGACTGAAAAAAAAATACAGATATGGGTATCGTGGAAGAGACTGTCGAGCCAATGTTTACCTCCTTCCTACTGGAGAAATTGTCTATTTCATAGCCTCAGTGGTGGTACTATTTAACTATGAGGAGAGAACCCAGCGGCACTACTTGGGTCACACAGACTGTGTTAAATGGTTAGTATACAACATTTGCATGTAAGTGTGTGGGTAATAATGCAGAAATATTTCTTTTCCTCTCCTGCTATATGTACAAAGTAATTAATGTCACCATAGTTGTAGTTATTTCCTGTTTTACCAACCGCAGTAGATTTCACTGTAGTAAACACAGCACAAACAAATTATGTAGGAGCAGTCCATGCTAGCTTAGGATGTCTGGTTTAAATGTAAAACAAGGGAATAGGTATACAATCTAAGAGTGCCAGGTTGAAGAAAGGATCTTTGCATTAATTATTCCAAATAGTTGTCCCAGAAATTAAAAATTGTTGTTAGCCTGACTATAAATCAGTTGTTTACAGGCAGTATGGAAAAAGTGCAATCTTAAAGGAGAACTAGAAAACTGTGTCAAAAAATGAGCAGTCATACTCTCATTTTGTAAAAGATGCACGATCCAAGTATAAAGAGAGTCAGGAAACTCAGAAAGATGTTTGAAAAAAAAAAAATAAACTAGAGAAGGAAAATTGAAGCCATTGTCATTGTGTCAGGCAGTTACAGAATTTGCTAGGTCAGTGTGAAGAGTAGTGCACAAAATGTAATGGTGAACATAAACTCTCTACTGTACAGTACCTGACTGGAGAAAATTTGACATCTAAAGCTCTTTTCTCTTGTCTGTGTAATTGCTTCCTGTGGGAGGAATGCTGCCAGTTTGTGTTCTTCACTTTCATTCAGAAAATTGAACTGAACTGTAAATTTTTTTGGTGTCTGTCATTATGATCTCTTCAGGTTTGCCCTGGCCCCCTTTATTCTTTCAATGGCTTTCTTCACTGTTGCAGTTTTACAGAGAAAGCAATTAAGAATATAGATTAAAACATCCCAAGAACTGAGAGGATGTATTCTCTAAAATCTGTTTTTCCACATGAGCTTCAAAGCAAAATGTGATGAGCAAGGGCACATTTTACTTCCACTAGTCGTGCACCACACTTCATTAGTACAATTACATCAGTAACTCATTTCAAGTGGTGGTAATCCCTGACTCCTGGGTGCACAGGCAAGCCCTCAGCCAACTTTTCTGCCTTTTTTCCCTTGGGTTCATGACATCTCTAGGTTTAGGCATAAAATACACCATAGTGTTTATAAATATGGCACATAACTATGTGTAGGATGTTCATTATGGGACAATGTAGATTTTGTTACAGTGGACTCCCAGTGCAGTGCAAACCTGAGATGTGTCAGGGCACATGTGGAGATGACTCTACTAGCACTCTTGGTCATGTGTCAGCAAGCAGTCAATACAGTGCGGAATGAAATATCTGATGAGAAACGTTCAAGTTGTCTCCTTAGAAGTGGGATTTAGGATCATAAGTGTCTTCATGGGCTTTTGTTGAGAAAAAAAATAAAAAAATTACAAAACACCTCTCAATTTTGAAGACGTATGACAGCAAAAGCAAGTCATATTTCTGTCTGTCTTAGTCTTGCAGTTCATCCAGACAAAATTAGAATTGCAACAGGACAGTTAGCTGGAGTGGATAAAGATGGAAGGGTAAGTAATAGAGCTGTTGAGCAGTAGTGTCTTGTTTTGAAAATCAGGAAAAAGTGTTTTGGGGTTTTTTAATCATCACCTTCTGTCTGCAGTTTATATTAAGCACTGCATTACTGAGATATTTTGAGTTTCTCAGGTAACAGCCTGTATCTCTAGCAAAAGACAGTAACAATGAAACACTCAACCATACATTAAAAAGAGCAGAAGCTCATAAAGTCCCATATCTGCAAGCAAACATGAAGCTTGTACTTGATTTATAAGGCCACATCATTTCTGTTGTATTTCTGTTCTCCCAAGGGAGAGCAAATCCCCAGTTCTATGGGTCAGTATAATCGTAAGGCTTCATGGAAGAGGAAACCAGCTTTGAGAATTCATGGAAAGTATGCCAAACTTTCCTATAAACTTGCTCATTTGAGAGCAAGTATATTTAAGTGCTGCTCTACACCTCTTAGCATAATTCTGTCAGAATTTGAATAATTGGATTATTTTCGTGAAGTTATAGACAGAGAGGGGGAAGAAAGACAGATGCTATAAAGTGTAGAAGCCTGTTTAATATAACTTTTCAGATATTCAACTTAATTTTTTTATATTTTGTAAGAAGTTTATATGGGGGGGGGTTATGCATTATTTCCACTGAGCATTTTCTGAATCTTGTTAGAGCTGGTTGGTTTGTTGTATCATCAGTGCAAAGATTTGTCACTTTCAGTGGTGAATACTGTCCTCAAGCCAAGTTAATTTGTGATTGTTTCTAAGCTAGTGTGGGATAGTAGTTGTATGAATTATAACCATGGACATTTTCATTGAGTGGTTGGTGGTGGTGAAGAGGCTCAGTGCACCAGGGTTTGTTTCTTTTCTTTTTTTCCTAATTTATATATATCAGCCCAGACTTGATCATTAGTTTCAGTTGTTGCATAATAGTGCTAGTCTGAGGTCTGAAATGCAAGATGACTCTTCCATTATTTGTTCACGTCCTTGAATTGGTTAAAGTATTTTCACAACTACCAAATGCCACTTTGCTGCCTCAATGGCACTGCTGCCACGTTGGTAGCCCAGACATAAGGAACACCATTGCCTTGACTCTCCCCTTTAGACTTTGAGGATGGTGCCCAGCAACATCACAAGCACAAGTCACCCTGCATTTACTCTGCATTAGCAATTCAGGCAGCAGCTGCCTCACAGAGTGCGGCGCCGGCCCGTGGTGCTTTGCCTGCTGTGACCCGTTTGTGCCATTGCTTTTCCACGCAGCCCCTGCAGCCCCATGTTAGAGTGTGGGACTCGGTGAGCCTGACAACGCTGCAGGTGATCGGCCTCGGCACCTTTGAGCGCGGAGTGGGCTGCTTGGATTTTTCCAAAGCGGTAAGATGGGCACGGTGCCTTGGCGTGTTCCACGGGACGTGGCCAGTCCTATGGAAATGGGAAGAAAATCTCAGAAGATTCTCCATGTGGTTGTCTAACTGATATCTTTCGGTATTAAGAGTGTGTCACTAAAGATTCTGTATACTTTATAAAAGCAGCTGACAGCTGGGGAAGCAGGAAATGGCACATGTAAAATTGTGGTACCAAACCAGCACGGTAAATAAATAGCAGGCAAAAAAAAGGTAACTAGAAATTGAAGTCCACACTGGGTTTGGTGGTTTGCTTTTATTTGTGAGGAGCTTGGTTCTTTTTGTTTTGATGTTAAAAACATATTTGTTAGTGAGGTTTGTGAAGACAAATTTTAGTGAGTTCTCATAGGAGGGTTTTTGCTTTCAGAGCTGGAGTAGGTTTTTGTCCACCAACAGGAAATTTAAAAAAAAAGAAACCTCACATTATCTTGTACTATTTTTTCCTGAGGAATAGCTTGTTCACTTTTTGCCTCTTCTTTTACATAGAAAATAAATAGGGGTCTTTGTTACTGGACCCATAGAATTTATCAGGAAAAATTGATAGCACATGTAGATGCACTACTTGGCATTCAGAAAGTTCTCATTTTAAACTTGGAAATGAGTTGGGGTTTTGATTTTTTTTTTTTTTTAAATATGGGCATATTTTAGTCTTTAAGCTGCCACTGCATTTTTGCCAAAAGACTGAGACATATCAGACCTCCTGAAAACCCAGGCTGGATTCTTGCATTCCACCAAGAAGAATTAATATATGTAAAAAACAGAAAATGCAGAAAAACAATGTCTGCAGTATTTTGCTAATAGAGGAATAGATTTACAGGACAGCTGAGATGGGAAGGGATGTCTGGATATCACCTCATGCACTGTCCTACAGCAGGTTATGTCAGAGCAAGCTGCTCAGGCTGTGGTCCAGCTGGCTTCTGGGAATCTCTAAGAATGGAAACTCAGCAGTGTCTCTGGGTGACCTGTTGAAAAGAAATTCCTGCACTCTCTTGCTGCAGTTTCACTTAGCAATTGGAAGAAAGAAAGCAATTGAAAGAAATTTTATAGCATTGAAATGTTGCTATGTTAGGTATAGTACGTTTTGTGTTTCAGTAAATAATGTGAAAGGAGTACTGGCATTCCTGTCACTTCAACATATCTATGAAATTTACATACTTGAATAGAGATCTTTTTCAGTGTGAATAAGAATGCATTCCATCATTTTAAAAGCAAAACCAAAAAACCCAGGGAATTTTTGAGGACTGAATTTTAGTTTTTATTGATTCTGCTTTGCAGCTGAAACTGAATTAGATTCCTTATTACAGTCTCACATGATTGCTCGCTAGACTGAAACAGTTTATGTGCAATAGCTGGAATCTTGTTTTTACCACAGAATTTATTAACCAAGAGCTGTGTACATAGCCAATGCTGTCTTCATGGTTTCTTCCCACCTAATAATTCGCACGCATATTTGTATATTACCAGTCAGAATAGTGCTTGGGAACTTTAGCCACATCTATTTTCACAATTTGTTAGAGAAAGAAGTGCGAGAATCAACTTTATGATAATTAAAGTCTCCTCTAAATCTTTCTACAAATGTCCTTGAAACAGGTGGTTTGTGCAAGTATGCATTGCTGGGAATAAGTATGGTTTCATTTTAAGATTTTTTTCACTGTTCCTTTAATTGCATGTAGCCATATATTTAACATTTTTTTGTAAAATTGTTCAAAATAAGTGGTCATTTAATGCTGTAGGTGCTGCTCTACCTCCTCTATAAGCACTGTTTTGTTCAGAAAGTGTTACTTTGGCTGCAGTTTTACCAACTACATGGTGGAACTGCTGGTACTTTATGACCCATAAGGAAAAAACGATGCTTACAGAATCTAATAATGTAGTTGTGTGTACATGATGGTGGCATTTAGGAAAAAAACACAAGTGGAGCTGTGTGTCTGTCCTCTGAGACCTGAGGAAAAATGAAATATTTGTAAAAATAGCAAAAGAAATCTCTTTGCTGTCAGCATGAAATTGCAAACAAAGAGAAAAAAAAAAACACAAACAAAAAAACTAGCATAAAAGCAAACAAAACCAGAGTAAAGACTTGGTAAGATACTTCTAAAGCTTTCCTAGAATGTTATTTGAAACATGATGCTTTTTTATGAGACTATACAAAAATCTATCTCTTGTCTTTAAGAAAGAAAAAAGGGAAAATTCCCTATATATATATTGAGGTTGTAATTACTTTTAAAATACTTGGTTGATTTATATTTGTGCCTCCATGGATTTTTAAAATACCTCTGTCTGCCCTGTTCCTAAAATGGGTATGATAGTACTTTGTCAGTACTTTTTTTTTTTTTTTTCCTTTTTTTCCTTTAGGATTCTGGTACTCATTTGTGTGTAATTGATGACTCTAATGAGCATATGCTTACTGTGTGGGATTGGCAGAGGAAATCAAAAATCGCAGAGATAAAGGTAATTTTTGCACATGAACATTCTGAAATACAAGTGGTTTTATTCCCATAAATACAAGTTTGTGAGACACACTTTTGATCTTACTTTGGAAGCTGCAACTGTGTAATACTGCTGGCTTATTTAAGGGTTCTACAGAAATGTATTGTTAACTTGTTTACTGGAAGTGGTTTGAATATTGAAGGGTTTGGAATTGCATTTTACTCATCCTTAAAAGGCAATGCAAATAAAGCAATTGTCTAATGGTTTCTTAATTAAAAAAAAATCTTGGAAACTTTAGGAAACTAAAAGTGATGATTCAGTCTATAGTTGTTTAAAAAAATAAAATACTTTTAAACATTCCATATTTCAATTTTGTCTGAATCAAATTCCGATTATTGATTCTCAGTATGTGTCTCTTCTCATTTGAAGTCCTAAGTACTTTCGTGGATTGCAGTCATGTCTGCTTTTCTGTTTCTTTTTGAAACTTTCCAAATTTCAGAGCAGTAAGATATTTTTCAGAGGTGTTGCACTCAGTGCTCATGTAAAGCTGATTTCACTGGGAACACCCAATCCTTTGTGTTATCCAGTATCAAGCAAGCAAATATTTCATGCATGTGGAACTGAATATTTGCCTATTTTTATAAATCATGCTCCACAAGCATATATGTCTATATCATTAAGAACTTGCCATTTCAGGTAACAAAATCATGTTGGTTTGACCTGTTTTCTCTAGATTATGTTGACCAATACTAACTGTATTCAACAAGTTTTAATTTAATTCTATAACAGTATTTTCATTTCCTTTTTGATATTTTATGTGAAACTATTTGGCATATGCCTTGTATTTCCTGTTCACTGACATTATGTTTTGACTGTTTTTGTACTCAGGGGAGTTCCTTGGTGTATCAGAATTGGCTAAAAATTATTTGGCAGGGACAGCTTGCCCTTCAGAACTTACTCACATCTAGGACTTGGTCTTACGGTATCTTAAGCACCTTCCATGGTAGATGGTGTGATCAGAGTTGCATCCCTTGTGCTGGGATTCAAAACAAAAGCTGTTTCTTAACTGAACTCCATTAAGGTCTTCAGTCCTTAAATTCCAAATTATTTTTTTGACATAGCAGATTTGCTCGTGTGAAAACTCTCTGAGAAACATAATTCAATAAATATGGCCATGAACAAAAATTTTAAAAAAGAAGACTGTTTTTTAAAGTAAGCTGAAAGTTGTGAAGTAGGAAAAGTTGCTGTCAAAGATGTGGTTTAACAGCACTCTTATGTATAGATCACAGAACAGCTAGGGTTGGAAGGCACCAGTGGAGATCATCTGTCCAACCCCCAAGCCAAAGCAGGTTCACCTAGAACAGGTTTTACAGGATCATGGCCAGGGGGGTGTTCAGTACCTCCAGAGAAGGAGACTCCACAACCTCTCTGGCAGCCTGTTTTGAAATCCTGCAGAAATAAATGCATTTACTTTCTTGTTTTGTAGTCACTGCCTGCAGGAGATTGGAACTGTCTTAAAAGACAGTTTGGTTGAGTATACATTACAAGTTAAGTAAATTACCAGTCAGTTTGTTATGTTTATAAAAATCTGTTGGTAAAGGATGAAATACTTTAAGATGTTATTAATTCAGTAAAAGTACATGCAGCCAGTAAGAATACAAAGGTGAGACTCTATTTCAAAATTTTGAATTATGCAGACTTCTCTTTTTCTTCTTTGTTAGGAGGAAAGGAAAGCAAAGAACCCAAAAGAATTTTTACAGAATTTCAGAAAGAGAATGATGGATATAATCCTACAATATTATCGTTGTCTTACATGACTCTGTCACAGCTTTTTTATCCAGAATAGCAGTCTGTGTAAAAAGCAGGGTTTTCAATTCAAAAAAAGTGTCTTTTATACATTTTTCATTTTCTTTGGCAGAAGTCTTAGCTATTTGAGAGAGCAGAAGCTTTTTGTGATTCAAAAGGGAGTGCAAAACCCTAACTTGTGTACTAAAGTCTAATAAAGATCTATTATGTATGTGAAAATATATAAAATTTTATGTGCAATCATTCAGATAGCTGACTTAGCACAGAACTCTTTAAAAAACTTCCAAGCATATGATTAGCTACCTAGTTTTAAATATGTCAGTTCTAAAACTTGGGGGTTTACATGTGTTTCTAGTAGTTAATGTCCTATCTGAATAAATATTTTTTCTGTTATTATTTCAGACTACAAATGAAGTTGTTCTTGCTGTAGAATTCCATCCCACTGATGCAAATACCATAATAACATGTGGCAAATCTCATATATTTTTCTGGACCTGGAGCGGCAATTCATTATCAAGGAAGCAAGGGATATTTGGGGTAATAATATCTTGATATCAGGACAGTTTTAAATCAGTGGAAATCACATTTTCTGTAAATTTGCTTCATTGTTACCGTGTACTGTCTGATCAGAGACGTAAACATACAAAAAAAGGCTAAATTCTGCTTATGTATATGCAGGGTGTAAGAGTGTAGATGCATTATTCTAATGATGTAACAAGTAATTATCCCTTCCTCTTGCTTATTTTGTTTCAGAAATATGAGAAACCCAAATTTGTTCAGTGTTTGGCGTTCTTGGGAAATGGTGATGTGCTCACTGGAGACTCAGGTGGGATAATACTTATATGGGGCAAAACTACTGTAGAAGCTACTCCAGGAAAAGGAGCTAAAGGTAGGACATGTTCAGGGTTAATCACAGTTTTTACATAGTCTGTAGAAGACAAATGTAAAGGATGGCATTAGGGAAGGAATAGAGAAGTAGGCCTGACGTAGAGCATACTCTTCCTGTCAGTAACAGCTGGTACTAAAGTCCTGCAAGTCCTGTGAACTTGCTGACTTAAGAGCAGTCTGGAATTTCTCTATAATTAATGAGACTGTGCATTAAATGAATGAAAACTACTTTATCTGAATGTTTTGCATTTAAAAAAAATGTGGTTAATCAGCTTTCCTTTGATCTGGTGATTTGAAAAAGGCTGGAGGATCAGTTTCAGGATTCTGCAGGCTGCCTTTGCCTCTTAAGGCTTACGTTGCACCATGCTTAGTCTCAGAGGAATTCCATTAAGTGGTGGAGCTGACATTAATAGGACTTGTATGTGGAGTACAATTACCATGCGTAGTTGTAGCAGTTACATCAATAACAGTTTCTGGTTTAGCAGACCCTCAAGTCTTGATATACTTAAAAAAAAAAAAAAACAACTTTGAAATTTGAAATTGAACTAACTCTGTAGAACAAAGCTTTTGTAAAAAAGAAAGGAAAATTATTTGTTACTCAACATATGCAGACCTGGCACAGTTGAGCCCTCATAAATTCAATGATAATTCATTTTATTTGGCAGCTATTTCAAACACTCTGGTTTAAATTGGTATGCCAGGAAAACATTCATGTAAAAAGTACATTTTTAACAGTTAGTCTGATTTTGTAGGTAAATCTTTTTCTCATCTTTCAAGCTAACTGCAATGGAAAAGTAATTCAACATACTATCTGATATTAAATTTTTAATTTCATGTGCAAAAATAACCTTTTTCCAGTATATTTTATTAGCAAATAAAATATTTATTTACATTGGCTTAACTAAAGGTAGAGGTTTTAGTTGGCTTATCACATTAGATTGGTCACAGGACTTGATCTCATACTCTCTTTCACAGTGAGAGCACACTGATTTGCACTGACTTGAGCCATAGGCAGAGTCAGCAAAGTTCAGCTCATAGGTGGGTGCTGTTCCACTTTTTGTGATTGCTATTTGAAAATATGCAGCACCAGAATCTTGCTTTGTTTGGATTTTTTAAATTACTTTCCAACAGTAGTTCTTTTGATGTGAACCTGATGAGGATGCAAAAGGCCTCTTTTTCTACCCTTGTTGTTTAATTTTCTCATCTTCTTCGTTCTTCCAAGTATTTTCCTTTGGGTAGACTGCTGTCTTGATAGATGCCAAATGCTGGTTGTACTATTTTTAAGTGTGGCAGCATCCAGCTTTAGATATTAGGTTCATGCATCCTGGAAACTTTGCTATAAATAATTGGCCTTTTATTCCCAAAAGACTGTAGACAACAAATCTTCTGGTTTCTTTTAATAAAGTAGCTTTACTTCTTTTCTAACAATGACTTGCTAAATATTTTTTTACTCTAAAAGACAGTTTCTCTTGTATCTGCAAAAACTGTGTTCCTTTGGAAAGCAGGGAAATGAAAGCATTCTATCAATTGTAGGTTTTGGTTTTTGCCTTCACATTTTGTAGGGCAATCAATCTAAAAAACTTTTTCTTCAGAAAGGCAGGTCCTTTGTTTTATCTTTTTATCCTGTAAGAAAACACTACCACCTTGTGTTTGCAATACTGACAGCCCAAATGTAATTATTATTATATACTTCCTTTATTCTTCTGCCTAAAGGCAAAGCTTCTCATAAACCACAGGTAAAAAAATGAGTAGTGTTCTTTCTTATTTTCTTTTTTGTGCTTATAGGAGTATATCAGATAAGCAAACAAATCAAAGCTCATGATGGCAGTGTGTTCACACTCTGTCAAATGAGGAATGGAATGCTGCTAACTGGAGGTGGGAAAGACCGAAAGATCATCCTGTGGGATCATGATTTGAATCCTGAAAGGGAAATTGAGGTAAGAAAGCAAGAGTGACAAGGAAATTGCCTTGAACAAGGTATTGGCTAGTAAGATAGAGCCTTCCCAACCCTGGGCAGGGGAAGTTAGGATGAAGGAATACCTTCTGGTTGCTGTTTTTTAAGTGGATTGCAATGTTTTATTATAAAAGTGTTTAAATTTTAGCCTATAAATGAGCCTATGTGAGGCTTCAGTTCTCCTGTGTTTAAATTGAACAGAAAAGTTAAGGGTTTTCTTTCTTCAAAACCCTTCCTTAGTTGTTTGGGGTTTTTTTAGTTCATCCTTTGAGAGGATGTTTGAGGATATTCTTTAGTATTGCCTGTGTTTTTAGAAGTTTGCCTCTCTGGAGAAAGACAATGTCACCAGCATTTGAGGGGTTTAGTAGAATGTTTGACATAAGGTAAACAAGTGGTAGAATACATATGGGAATTCTGTAAAAATTAATTATTAATAAGCTATGACGAGGAACTTCTTATATATTTTCCTAAACCAGGTGTTCAGTGAATATGTCTGTTCTTTGTGATTTAGCAATATGGCAGTGCTAGGTCAATGGGGATGAATTGGAAGAGGTCGTGTATTTTGGATTTTAAAAACTTGGGTTTTCCCTTACCTTGAAATAACGTGTTCTCCTTAAACAGTTCTTTAAACACTGGTTTACTCCACTTACCTATAGTCCATTTATAGCAGCAATTTTTTCTAAACACTTATGTAAGTTCAATCTAGAATTTGTTACTGCCTTGAATCTAATACTGACATTTAGAAAACATGGCAGAGAAGGTAACCACTGACTATCACATTCAATTCTTAGGCTTAACTAACACACTCTATTCATATCAGTGTCTGTTTTCCTTTTGTTAATGATGTTATGTTAAAGCTAATTTTTACATTACCAAAGTCCTGACAGATTGATTTTTCTATCTTATGTTATGCTATCACTTAATATTAGTGTATTTTCTCAAATAAAATAATTTAGAAAACAAACAGTTGCACACTGTAAAAAAAAAAAAAAGGCAGTGTATTAGAATTCAAGCCTGCAATAAGCAAAGTCATTGTAATTCAGAATCATTGCTAACATAAGGCATATGAACATTTAGGCTCATCAGGAAACGTTAAGAAAATCAGGAAGCATTTACTGTGTGCTACAAATTTTTCTTGGTTTTCAAAACGTGTTTTGGAAAGTAAATAGTAACTGTGTATTATTCCTTTCCTTATAAGATGAGTTGTAAGGCTGTGGGAGTGCATTTGTTTAGTGAATTTCATGCTTAAAAGCTATGTAATTTAATTTGTAATTTTTTTCTACTGAAGTTATTAAAATTATATAATTGTGATTGTCTTGGAATAAGATCTTGTATGCCTGTACTGAACAAATAGATGCGGGAGGTTACAGGTCAAGCCCTGATCGAGGTTACAATAATTGGATTGTTCCTTTTTAATGGGAGAACTCTGGTTCTGATACTGTCACTGTGCTCTATTTGTGGCCTCCAAAATGAGGCACCTATCAAGATGCCTGATGTGATTTGACAGATGTTCCTTTTCCCAGGTTCCTGACCAGTATGGAACAATCAGAGCAGTAGCAGAAGGAAAAGCTGATCAGTTTTTAGTGGGTACTTCGCGAAACTTTGTTTTGAGGGGAACATTTAACGATGGTTTCGTAGTAGAGGTACAGGTGAGCATAATTTGTTTTTTTTGAAGTATAACCCAAATATATAAAGGTTTTCTCTGCTGGTGTGTAATTTTAAGAATTTTAATTTTATTAATTGTTAAATCAAGTGTGGTTTCTTTCTAGGGTCATACAGACGAACTCTGGGGACTGGCATCTCATCCTTTCAAAGACTTATTTTTAACATGTGCCCAAGATAGGCAAGTTTGTATGTGGAACTCTGTGGACCACACACTGGAATGGACCAGACTGCTAGATGTATGTCAACCCTTTAATTTAAATATAAAGCTAGAAAATAGGACAAAGCATTTAATTTCTGAAACATTCTTGTTCCACCTGATTGCAAGCAAAAATCCTGCAGTTATGCTTTTAAAAACAGCTATCTGAAGCTTTGATAAACGTAGCAAGGTTCATCAGACATTGTGTAATGGTTACCAGTGCTTGATGTTATTTTGACAAACCAAATTGAATAAGTCTTAGTCCTTTATTCTTGTTACAGTTGGGTTTTTTTTGCCTGTTATTCAAACAATCTGAAGAGGGTATTGTGAGGGTTTGGCTTTAGATGTCCTTTCCTTACAGTCGTTAATTTCATAGCTTGGCTAGTTCTCTGCTAATATCCAAGCAAAATTATTTTTTACACAGAAATGTTGACCTTTTACTCACAAGGTGTTCTTGCAGTGTATGTCACTGATACTCTGGCAGAAGAGCTGGGGGTTAACATGCTGCTCAGCGATGGGTTTTTCCTGTGTCCGCTCAGCTCAGACTTTTAGGATAGCTTTGGTCTAAGGAGAGGTCTTGGGCCCTCGGGATGCAGACGGGGCAGTAACGTGTCTGTGCCTCCCCGTACAGGAGCCCGGGCACTGTGCAGATTTCCATCCCAGCGGAGCAGTGGTCGCCATAGGAACCCACTCGGGCAGGTAAACGCCTTCCAGCTGAGCTGTGATGACAGAAAGCCTAAAGGAGACATTTCATACAGTGCACCTTATAATTGGAGTTGATTTGCTTTTTATTCTTTTTGCTTGAGGTTATGGAGCCTAAAAAGCATGGCAGGAGGGGGCAGAGCATCTTATATGTGTTAGACAAAGACAGAAGAATTGTTTGGTTGTTGTTAGGCTGGTTTGGTTTTTTTAGGATGAAATGTTAAATGAAAGCTCAGATCTTGATTTATTATTCTTTTAAAACTAATTTTTGGCAGGGGTTTCCATGAGTACTCCTCACTGTCTGTTCCAAGTATCATATATTTCAATGTTATGTGCATGTTACCTTCCTTTTTAAGACAGATAGAATACAGATCTTTGTCCTTCCCAGATCAAACATACTTGCAGCCTTTTAAACTGAGGTGGATAGGCAAGTGAACAGACTGATATTTTGATTTTTGTGTAAGACAGAGTTCGGCATAGCACACTGCTGCACTGAAGTGATACTGAACCATTCCTATTCTTCCTGAAGTCATTGTGCCTTTGCAAGCTGTCAAAGCACAAATGGAGTCTTTTTAACTTGTGCTTCTTACAGTGGGAGATGGCATCTTCTCCCAGGAAGGGAGTATCAATGTTCCAATTAAAAGAAAAAACAGGTTATTCATAGCATTAGAAGTTGATAAGGGCACATATTAAATCTACTAGCATTTTTGTTCTGTTTTTCAGTTATACCTCGTGGTTGATGACGATAAAATAATGCCTGGTGCATGTAAGAAAATTGTGAATATTTTTATGTGTTTAATTTGCCAACTAGAATTTTTTTTTTACCTAACCTCATGTCTAAAAACCATTTGAAGTTTTGTTTTTGGAAACTGCTGAGCATATGCAACACCCTTAAAATTTCCTGGAAAAATGAAATGCTAAATATTTTTAGCGAGTTTCCTCCAAGGTGAAGATGCAGTGTGCACTAAATTCATTAGGTATACTATCAGGCTACAAAACCAAGTTTACCTTCTAGTAAAAGCCTTGCTGAGCTCTTTTATATTTGATTACCATGTTGAACCTTTCCACCTTAAAATTATAAACATTAAATGGAATGAAGGTTTCTCTCTTCATTAAACACAGCAGAATATACAGGCCTAAGAGTACTTTAAACAGATTAAAAGGGAAAGAATGGCAGGCTGTGTTTCTTCAGAGTTTTTAGATGTTTTTGAACTTATGTTAAAGTATAGTCAAGGCACGTTGCATGACCAAAGCATTCACTCTGTTGCTTGCTTTTGGTTGACTTTTTTTTTTCCCTCTCCTGGAGCATTTAGTGTTATGTTTTAAGTTTGGCACATTCAGTTTAAATTCTTATTTTTAATTTACTTGAGGCAATGAGTTTATACTGTGTTCAAGAAGTTGATGATGATGGCCTTGGGGTTTTTTGTTTGTTTTTTTTTTTTACCCTCAGTAAAAAGAATTTTTAAGCAGTTATATTTTCACCATTATATTTTAGTGTGTTCTGAAATTGTATAGTTCAATGATGGGTTTGAGATATACAAATGAAACTGAGTTGAAATGAGACCTGGTAAGTGTATAAGTGGATGAGAAATAAATGGAGTTGAGTCAAGATAAACAAAACAGTTTTAAAATTACTGCCTATGCAGCAGCATCATGCAGTTCTTTCTGTGCCAGAAAATCTGGTCCAAGGGAGTTATTTCCCAAGGAATGAGGGCTGTATCATATATCTCGATTAACATAAGAAAAAATAATCTCAAACCCATAACAAATATTTTAATAATGTGATTCAAAGCCTAAAAATCTTAAAGCAAATATTAAATGAGACTAATCTGTTTAGAACTCAGTAAACCCAAACCTTGCGTGTGTCTGTTCTAGTGCTGCTCAGCTTTCAGCACAGAGATGAGTAAGACAGGGACAAGGAATGGAGCACTAAGAAAGCTGGGTTTGTTGGTTAATGTTGAGACATCAAAAGAAAACTGAATTTTGTCCCTTTTTTCCCATTCTTGTCTGTTTTTTTATTGTGGTGTGTCTTTTATCAGGCCAAATATCATGCTTTTGGTGGGTTTTTCACATATCACTTCCCATGATAAATATTTAAGTATCATTTCCCCTTTTGGGCTGCCTGCAAAGGGTCTACTGCAGGTTTTGTTACCACTTCCTTAAATACCTGCTGTGGACCTGATCATCAGTTGTTTGGCAGTACTAATTCTTTCTATGGATCCTGTTGCTTGCTGAACAGGCACAGCTGGAAAACTAAAAAAGTTTTTTTTGAGGCAATTTTCAGATCCTTTTGCCATGCTTCCAGTGGTACTATTTGCAGGGAATTAGATCTTTCTGTGACTAATCATGTAGAATATCTTGAATACTAAGCATAGGAGTAATTAAAGGCACTGTGGAAAAAAAGACTAACAAGATTCTAGCAAAAGTGTTAATATTGGTAAGAAAACTGAAGACTGAAGGGCAAGGTTAGTGTAAGGCAGAGCCACAAGGAAATAAATCAGGCAATAGAGCTACACATTACCTGTTTTCCACTGGTTCTGTCTGTCTTGCACACAGGTTATTCAGCAGTCCATGCCATGTGGGGTAGGGGGTTTTCTATGTGTATTTTGTTTAATTTCTTTCATGTGGCATTCTAACCACAAGCTGGTTTAAGCCATTGGGACCAGACTGCTTTCCAGATGCCTAGCTGTTGGACACTGGTTGAGCACGAGCTGGAATCTCATCTCCACCCATAGAAAGCAATGTGTGATGTTGTTCCTGGAGTTCATTTTACAGCTTTGTTGTGGAATAAATGGTCCTAGGTTTAGCAATGTTCCACTGAGTTCACTGCAAGACAGAGGGTGGAATTCCCTTGCTCATTTCCACAGTGTTTGAACTTGCCATTAGGGATAAAAACCTACCTGTGGCATATGTTCATGGCTGCGAGAGCTGAAGTTTGGAGCAAAGTTAAATTCTGAGTACAGCTCCAATGTATTAAGCCATATTGACACCTTCTGTTTTCATGATCTGTGTGTAGGAATACATATTTTTTTAAATGGTCGTTGTCTCTGTGTTGCTAATGTTCAGTATATTTAGGAGTTGGGTGGGCATCAGACCCGTTGAAAAATGCTTAGTTTCTGCCCATCTTGCACATCTTGCTCTCAGTGGCCATTTTGGTCTGTGTGCCAGTGAGTTTTTGTAAGCATCTCACAAGTGTCTCATAAACAATAAACTGCAGGTTAAAAGTCATTGTTAAAGAATAAAAAATGTAATTAATTACCTTAGCTATAAATCATCCGAGCAAGAAATATAAAATAAAATGCTAGGTTATGAACCGTCAAATTCTAGTGAATGGTTGGTTATTCCTTCTTACTTTAATAAAATTATTCATAGAGTTGAAAAGGATTGAGAGAAGAATACCAAGCTAGAATAGAATTTGTGTTTACAATGAGTACAGAAATGTTTTCCACTTACATCTACTACTTCTATTTTTTTTTTAACTTTGCTTTATAAAAATTGAAAGATCAGGTTTTTAAATCAAAACTTATCTTCAAAATAGGAAAGTAGAATGAAATTCAGCTTAAGGCTTAATGATGATAAGATGCAGTCATATTATCTGTTTGGTGGTATGTTTAATGTCCAGTAGATGTTTTGGTGATGATTACCATGTTCAGGGAAGGGGAAGAAATTGAATAGTATTTAGAATCTTTCATGTATTGTTCACTGAAACTTGTCTTGCTTTGTGAACCGGAAAAGTGTTCCATTAAAAACAGATGTTCTCTATGCTGCCCTTGAGGGGCTAGCATAAGATGATGAAGGCAGAGCAGTGGTTATGGCTCTTTTACTTGTTTTTTTGTTTAGTGAAAGTGATACTTACTGGAATTCTCCTCTCTCTAGGTGGTTTGTTTTGGATGCAGAAACGAGGGATCTGGTTTCAATACACACTGATGGCAACGAACAGCTTTCAGTAATGCGCTACTCAGTAGGTAGGCAGACTTGTACAGTCAGAATAATTCTGATAAACCAGTTGGGTGTCTGTTGAATAGTGTTAAACTAGTCCCCAGGCATTAGAAAAGGCACAGCTTTGAAAAAATTGTTTCAAATGCTTCGTATGTAACTGAGGATTTGCTTACGGATTTGTGTGTACTAAATCCTAGAATTTTGGAACGGCAAGCATCACCATCATCTTTCTCAGCCTTTTCTTCATGTTGAACTCTGCTGTCATAATAAATGCTAGATTTGGTCCCCCAAAAAAAGTTCTCAAATAGTTGGCAGGTTAACAGAACAGTCCATAAAAAGATTAATATTCTAGTGATTTTTAATATCCTTCTTAATTTTCAAGTTCATTAATGCAAACCCATAAAACTAAGCTCATGTCTGTCTGGAAGTCAGAGCTGTTTGTGAAGTGTTTGCTCTGGGATTACATGGAGTCCAAACCAGTGTTGAGTCTCCTCTTCAGACATGATATGACAAATAGTCAGAGGCTGACTCCTCTCTGTTAAAACAGGATGGAAGAATACACTTGTAAATCTTTTTCCTGTTTGCTTTTGGCTCACATGCCATGTCAGCAAGGAAAATGTTCCTCTGATGCTGCCGCATGTGCCAAGCACAGCAATTTATTTTAAATTGCTGCTGTTCATTGACTCTCAGAGGTGTTTGATTGTGATTTGTGGCAGTTCTTGTCTACATATATATTTTTTTAAAGGGAGACAAGATAGAATACAAAAATGCTTATAATGTTTGAAAATTCCACATCTTTGTATGTTTAGTGTTGATTTATTTGCAGTCCTCACCTCCAAAGTTAAGCTGTTCGTAGACTAAATACTCTTCTGCATTTTTATGATGCATAAAATTCAAGTCTGCCTGCTGTCAACAGCTTTCAGAAATCCGATGCAGTCTGAGGGTTCATATCCTGTCCATTGAACACTTACTCTAAAAAAAAGCAGAAGAACTTGTCCAAAAAACATACACACAAAGTAAACAGATACAGCTGAAAAGAAACATAATGTAAACTGATATGAATTCTTCAGTACAATTCATAAGTAGTTTAACCGAGACTGTAGTCTTAGCAATAAACCTGAAATAATTAAAATTCACAAAACAAACATTCTGTTTATTTATATCAAATATTCTGTGTTGTAGATGGCACCTTACTTGCAGTTGGATCCCATGACAACTTTATTTACCTCTACGTAGTAACAGAAAATGGAAGAAAGTATAGCAGATATGGAAAATGCACTGTAAGTTTTGGAGCATGTATAATCATTTACGTGATTATTACATCTTGTACATGCATTTTGATGTTATACATACATTTAGATGTTAAGCAGTGAAACTGTTTCTGGATTGATGTTTCTCCCTTTTGGTTATATGTTTTATAGGGTTTTTTCAGCATTTGTTTGATTTTAAACTTCAGTCTCTCATGGCTACTGCATCTCTTTGTGTGCAGTAATCACTTTGGCATCAGATATGACTAATTTTTCAGATTATTGCCTTTTTCTGAAATGGGAAATTAGCAGTAGAGATGGAGAAATGCCTTGTACCTATATGCTGAAACTTATTCAAGGAAAATATTACATTTTTTGGTGGGGATATTTTCCTTCTACTGGTAAAGTACTTCTTGAACTAACATAATAGTGGTGTAATTCCATTAGAATGTGTAGTCTTGGAGGCTGCAAATATGCATTGTTTTCAGTTGTAATTGTTACTGCTTACTACAAAATTTGAACTTAGGGATGTGGCCCTGGGTAAATAGATCTAAATGTAGCATGGGTAGTGGAGTTTGTTATTATTGTTACATTGGACGAGGTTGTCCCAGTGCTAAAAAGACAGACTATTCTTCTGTCTAACATTCTGACCTTAAGCTATCTTTTAAGATTAGTGAAAATATTTACATTAAGGACAAGTGAAACTTAATGAGATCTTCAAATTATGTCATAAGAATAGTTTCACCTTTGAAATGTGACACACACTAGAGCATTGGGGTCAGAGCAGCCTGTGTGCAGCTGTTGTGGGGTGCACAGGGCTTCAAGGCCAGGCAGCAGGCCTGGGTTTGCCCCATCCCTGCAGAGCCCACAGGGAGCTCAGACCAGGGCCCCAGTGGAGCTGGTAGGGATGGCAGTGGACATCTGCCCCTTAGTACAGCATCTCACCTCAACACTTATTTTTTAACCATAGAATATAAAATCACTCAGAGATGGCTAAGCCTAACATACATAATATTTAGTTTGCTATGTATTTCAAGGTCTCTGTGAGCTCTTTGAAGATATTTAAGATCATTTATTTCTATTTTATTATGTGTCTGGAGAGAGCGTATTGCAATTTAAACCAACATCTGGATGTCCTTCTATCCCACTGTCTTGGCAGGAAAGAGGTTTGTAAAAATTGGTGTGGGAGAATTGAGCATTGTTATACCCAGGCAGAAGTGTCAAGGCTTCAGAGCAGATTTCTGTTATCCTTTTCCTTTCAGTGTGAGTGACTGCGTGTAGAATACAAAATCAGCAGCATAGTTTGTGTCAGGGCTGAGCTCCCTGACCCTCCCAGCCGGTGCAGAAGGCAGCGATGTGGAGCTGCCTGGAGCTCACTGCGAAGCTGCAGATCCAATTTCACTTGCCCTGTGCTCCCTGCCAGCAGCCTGGCAGGCCCATACCAGCTTGATGCTAAGCAGGGAGGCACCCAGGCATGCTCAGGACCCGGAGCACTCTCCTGGCACTGCATCCTTCTGGCATTCTGTCATTCAGTAGCCTCACGGGTGACCTCCAAATAGTATGACTCAGTCCTCCTGGTAGTCAACTTCTGGTTGTTTCTTCCAGCTTGAATACATTATTTGAATTCTTTCAGAAGGATTTTATCTACTGAACCAGCATTAGCTGGTGCATAAGGGCTGTATGCCTGCTGTTAGGTTTAAATCCCCTCTCAGTCACAGCCAGGCATTCTGCTGCTGCTAGAGAGGCAAGTCTGTGACCTGTGGGCCTGTTTCCATAGCAAGGGATAGTTGGCTGTGATCAGAACTTCAGATGAGCCAAAACAACCATTTTGACTAGTGCAGCTGTTTTTTGCAGGCTCCAGCTATGCAGTCAGCAGTGTGAAGGTGTGAGCTGGGACTGAACTTGCAGCGTGTCAGCAGTTCCCGGGTAGCTGCTGCTGCGTCCGTTTGCCTTACATCAGAGACACTTTAGCAAAAGAGGAGCAAGTGCTGGGCATTTACCCAGAGGGGTGTGGGGTGAAAGCCATGCAGACAGCCACTCTGAAGTATTTGGTACACTGGGTTTAACCTGAAGCGATTAGTGTGCCTGTCCTAGAGGCTGTGGGCATTTTGAACCTTGCATCACTGAAGTCTGAAACAGATGAACACTGCCAATGGAGGAAGGAGTTTCCATTTAGTCAGATAGTTTTTGTAGCTGGTAATAATATGAATCATTCATTGTATATAAAGGTACAGAAAAGGAGGGAGTAAAATGTTGCCTTTTTGGTGGGCAGATACCAAAGAAAGATTTTAATAGAAAACGGGATCCTCCTATTGCAGATATGATAACAATGTTGTGTTCCAGTTCATCATTTGGTGATCACTTGCCTGAAGGGATTTTGCAGCCTGGAGCCCCCTGGCCAATTGCTTTGTTCCCTCCCCCCACCACCCCCAGGAATTTTAACAGCTGCCAAATGTCTGTCAGGATTTAGTAAATGACTGACCAATTCTTTTCCATGTTGGAGTTAGATTGCAAATTGGAAGACTTGGAAAATAAGGGAGGGAGAAAAAAATCCTAGCCAATTGTGCACTTTCTTTTTTTCATACTAGGTTTGCATGTCAGTATCATATGTCTCACCCATGACTGCAAAGCAGTTATGTCAATACACAGTTCCTCTGCTTGAGGCAGAGACTACTGCATAAGTAAACAAATCATAAAGGCCAGCTTTTCTCCTAATTGATTTTGCAGTCTCTCAGAGGACTGGAAACAGGGAGATGGGACACGGGTGTATTTCTACATGTAATTCTGGAAGCAATCAGAATCTCTTAGAGTTCTCTGTGGAAGAAGCTGGCATGGTGGGTGGCACAGCAGCCAGTGCAGAGCTTCTGAATGGCCCTGGTGTGGCTGCTGCAGGCTGTGCCAAGAGACCCTTTGGGGGGGCTTAGGGACATCTTGTTCATAATGCCCACTGAGGGAGGGACATGGATTGACATCTGTCAGTCAAGAATGTGACAGAATGGCTATGAAAGGGAGAAAATATATGGTCTTACAAGGGGAAAAGGAGCAGAAAGAAGAAATGGAAGGGTGTAAGAAGAAGAGTGACATGGATGTCACTTTTATTAATTTGCTACCCATGCTTCCTACCTTATTTAAATTTGTGGCTTCTCTGGAGCTTTTCATAGCTTTATTATTACTGTTATTATTACTCTTAGTTCCCTCAAAATAAGTTTGTGCATAGAAAAAATACTCTGTCCAGCTGCATTTGTCTTCTTGCTCAAAACCAAAGCCAGGTGCTTAACCCTCAGTGTGCTCTTAATGGTGATAACTAGACCAAAAGGTTTTGATTCCTAATAAAGCTGACCCACTGCCTGTAGGGCAGATGCCTTTCAAAGCTGGTACTAACATGGTGCAGTGCAAAAAGCACAGCAGAGCCTTTCAAAAAGCTTAGAAGCGTATTCTTGTAACACCAGTCCATGCTCTTGTACTTCTGCATGGTGGTTTTTAACCAAGGTATCCTAAGTTTTTAGGATGAGCAAGGGTTATTTGCATGAGTGTGCATGTAATGGAAGTTATTTTAAATGGATAGAGAAATAAAAAAATCCTGTCACTTTTTTGTTAGGCTCTAAAACTGTGCAAGTTACTTGTTTTTCACAGTTAGTAGCAATGCGTATGTTCCTAATTCCAGTACAAATTTGGGTTCATCTACATTTTAGCATCATGCCTTCTAGGAGTAAATCTTTCTGGAGTCCAAGAGGGCCAGGATTTACAAGGGAGAGTGGGAGAGGCACGATGCCCAGCCTGCATTTGTTTAGCTGTTAGCCAGTGTGGCAGTGGGACTGAGGAGCCTTTAAAGGCTCACAAGTGAATTGCAGCAGACCTGGGCCACGTGGGAAGGTGTTTTTTGTTTTTTTGGGTTTTGTTTTGTTTTGTTTTGTTTTGTTTTGTTTTCCTGCTAGCTCTCCCATCTGTGGGTGCAACTTCTGCTTCACCTTCAATTAAAATCAAATGTTTCACACTGATGTTACTTCATTCTTCTTCAGGGACATTCCAGCTATATTACACACCTTGACTGGTCCCCGGACAATAAATATATAATGTCAAACTCAGGAGACTATGAAATACTATACTGTAAGTATGAAATTAAATACACTGGAAACAGAAATATGTATTAGCTGTCAGAGTATTTAGAAAAGTGTGTTTGATCAGGACAGTACAAAACACTTACTGACAAAGGGACTGATTTGAACTTGTGTAACCTGATACCTTGATGTTATTCAGAGCCGTGTGTTACCCAGTGGCAATGCCAAATATAGCTTACTTCTTTACAAGGTCATAAATCAGTTTAACAGTGTAGAATTTACAGAACAAGTGGCTCTACAACTTGATGTTGGCCAAAAGTTCTGTAGATTGAAAATAATATATACAGTTGTCTAATTAGTGTCAACAATACCAGTTATTTTGGGGGAATAAAATAAGTGGGCCTGTGCCACAGTTCTCTCCTGGGATTTCTTGTTTGAAACATTATCTTGGCTGGTGGTGGTGAAATCTAAGAAAAGCAGTAATGCTACTTTAATGAATTGGTGGTAATAATGTTTATGTATTTGTCTTTTTTTAATATGTGAAAACATGAATAGAACACATAGTGGTTATGCCAGAAGTTCAACATCAGTAGTGCATATTAGACTTTCTTGAAATTGATTTTTTTAATCTTGTCTTCCTATGGCTTTAACTGGATCCAAGAGGATTGTATTTTTTTCCCTTTACAGGCAAGAATAGCCAACAGGTTTAAATATCTGTCACCTTAACATATTTTTTCTGCCTGTCACAGCTTATGTTTCAAATCTAGATAGTGCAGTCTATCAAAAGGTAGTGTTGGTGCTTATAATTTCATGTACCGTGACCCATTATTACCGGCTTGGTGTATTGCAAGACAATCTTTCCTTTTCTAGTTAAAAGTTGTAATGCAGTCTAAGGCTTCTCTGGCAGTATTTTTAAAAGTACAGCTTCCTGAATGATTTACTGAATTCTAACACATCAGTGGAGCTGGTAGGAAGAAGAAATTATTATATAACAGACTACATTAAAGCATTTTGTAGAGTTAGTAGCAGGGTACTCAAGTTGCAGGGAAGTGGTTTTGAGGTTATGCTATCAGAAGAGGAAAATGAGAAGTAAATGTGACTCATAAAAACCAAGTAAAGCTTCAACTATCTGGAATTTGATAAAGGTGCTGGTCTGTCTTTGCCTCTACAATTTATTTCCAGGTTGGATTTAAGGTGCATTTATTTACTGCATTAGCATCTCTTCAAAGAGCACCTATGGAAATAAAATTTTGCATTGCATAACTCATCATTCACTTTTTTTCACAGGGGACATTCCAAGTGGCTGTAAGCTAATCAGGAATCGTTCTGACTGTAAGGATATAGATTGGACAACGTACACTTGTGTGCTAGGCTTCCAAGTGTTTGGTAAGCACTGTTTAACTTGCTTTTAAGCTACTAACCCTGTGCTTTTGTGGTTTTGTTTGCTTCAATTTGTCATTAAAAGTACACTGTTAATGATTATTAAAGGATGGCCATGCGATCACAGACCAAAGTGACTGACCACAGTATTTGTCTGTGCTAAAGTGCACCAAGTGTTCTGTAGACAATGTACAATTGATTTCTATTTAGTTCTTGAAGTTAGGGGGTTGACTCTCCCACTATAATTTTAGGCTACCAATTATGGAGGCACTGAAGCAACATGTTTATATTTTAAAGTGCTCATATGGCACATGTGCATTCTCCTTTGTTTACCTTGTTTTGGGACAGGAGCAAGAGTGTTACAAGTGTAGGTTATAGTTCATAAATTAAAATTATGACAGCACTTTGATACCTGTAGTCAAAGGTGAGTAATATACTCTGTTCGTAAAAAATAAAAATGCTTTAAAGCATAAACAGATTTCTATCTAGTAGTTTATTTTTAAAATATACCAAACAATTTTAAAAAGCTGACAGATCTGCTTTTAATAGTACCATTTTAGACTGGCAAAATAGTTCAAATTGCTTTTGCTGTAGGCAGGTCTGTTGGCCATAAATGAGGAGCCCCTCTGTGAGGGGTATAAAAGTAAGGCTCAGCCTCCCAGTGAAGTTCTGGGACCAGGGCTGGGAACATCTCTCTTCTGCCACTGAGATCAGGCACCTGCCTCTGTTCTAGTCAAAATACCAAAAGCAAATAAATCAGCAAATTCTTTAGAGGTGAGGATTAGATCTACAAATCTGCTCTTCACAGCTACTAGAAGGTCAACTTTGAATACCAGCTTACATGCAGGATAGAAGAAAATCAGAGAAGTGTGAGTCCTTTCTGTAGCTTCTGACAGCTTTTGTGCATTTAAGGGCTGTCATGTGCTTAACGAGCAAGTAGCCTCAAAGGATTGAGGTTGGTGTGGCATATTGGTTGGGTGGAGGGCATTTGGTGCTTAATAACCAGGCATGATTTCCTTTTTGGATACCAAAGATCTGAGACAATAGGAAAAACAAAAAAGGATCAGAGAAGGAAGCTGACTAATTGATAGACTGCATGAATATTTCTGAGTTCTTTGGAGCTTGGTAGGTAGCAGAAAAAAAAGGAGCTTGCTCTTTCTGGAGCTAAATATTGTTGCTTATTGCTAGTTTGATAAAAATACTGGCTTCCATGAGGCTGAGAACTGTGAGCCAGACTGTGTATTTGCAGGTGTCTTTATTCAGTCTATCTGGGTGAAGTAGAAGCATCTCTTCTCAGTGATCTTACCACTCTGTACAACTTGCTGAAAGATAGTTGTAATCAGGTGAGGGTTGGTCTCTTTCTCCAAGCAGCAACTGACAGAACAAGAGGACACAGTCTTAAGCTGCATTAAGGGAAGTATAGGTTGGATATTAGAAAAAAGTTTTTCATGGAAAGAGTGATAAAGTTCTGGAATGGCCTGCCTGGGGAGCTGGTGGAGTCACCATCCCTAGATGTGTTTAAAAAAAGACTGGATGTGGCACTTGGTGCCATGATTTAGTTGAGGTGTTAGGGCATGGGTTGGACTCGATGATCTTGAAGGTCTCTTCCGACCTAGTCATTCTGTGAATTTCCTGCATCTCAGGATGCTTACATGATCAGAGCATCTCCTGATGCTCTGATCATGTAAGCCTAGGCTAACAAGGAATTGGACCACAGCAATCATTTCCTCACTCGCTTTGCTCCTGTGACTGCAGTAATAGTGCAGCACAAAAGCCTTTTCTAAAATGGAGTATCAGAAGATTCAGGAAAGGCCACAGAAAGTGAAAAGCAAAACGCTGATGCTAATATGATGTCTTTCACCAGGAACAAGGAAAACACTTTGTAAGGACTGCATTTTCCTTATGGAATAGGCTTGGAGCTGAAACATTCAACATTTTTTACAGAGTACTTACATCTACCAGAAACATGGAGGTAGCAGACTATGTTACTACTGAACTTTTGCCACTACATTTGGTAGTAGAGCAGACAGAATTAGGGCAGCAGCTCTCTGGAGTGAATCCCAGGGCTTTCCCAGAAGTGTCCTTTACTCCTGACCTAAGGAGGTGAGATGTGAGAGTGCAGAAAGAGTTTGGTTTCACATCTAGATCACTGGTTTGTCTTTTTAACAGCTATTAGATAGAAGCTGTTATTACTGACTGGGGCCAGGCTGGACATGAGCAGCTCCCATAACCACTGTTTTGAGAGACCATTTTACTTATTGCTTTGGAAGTGGTTAAGTCTCCTGATTCTGTCTACATTTTCTTTTGGATGAATACAAACTTCAACTTCTGAATTAAGATTAATTAGTTTCAACTATTCTCAAAATCTTCAGTGTGCCAGAGAACCTGGGCATGAAATAGATAAAGCATGTGATGGTATTCCAGGGCAGAACAGAATATATTTAAACTTCCTAGCCAAGATTCATCACGCCCTAATTTTATACTGTCTGCTAGTCTGACACCCTTTGCAGGATCTTAAAGTTATGGTTTGACCTCAGACAAAGGCAAGTATTTTCCCATTAAATCAGACAGTGCAGCTAAGCCAACCTATCAGATATTTGCTAATCTGGCAAGGGATCAGCTGGCTCAGGGATCCAGGCAAGCCAGGGGCTGCTCACTGATGTTCAGGAGAGAGGGTTAAGTTTGTGGGATTTGGGCTTTTGAGGGTATGTGTTTTACAATTCAGCTCTGTCGGTAGTGTGCCATAGGATCAGGCATCCCACTGTTGTCAGCAGGAGGGGGAGGATGGAAATGTGTGGTTTGGATGAGAACAGCATCACTCCTTTTGGCAGTTGCTATTACTGTTGGCTCAGCAGTGTAATCACTCTGCACCCCGAACACTTGAAGTCAGTCTGGGGTTTGCTGCACATTTCCCACAGTTTTGCCTGAACAGATTCTTTTGAGAGGCTTACTGCTGTTTAGCAGAATTTGTTAAAATTGAAGTGTCGCTGTTGTGCCTTATAATATAAAGTCCTATTACTTTGGGGGTTTTGTTATTTTTACAGTTATTAAGAATTTTTGCAGTTATCTTAGTAATTCAAGACTCAGTCATATAAATGTCTTGGATTTTTTCATGTTTGTCTGATGCATTGAAAGCAAATCCTGCTGTCTTATCACAAAGGGTTGCCTTACCTTTGGAGCAGCTAAAGGACTTGGTGAACATAAAAGATGTTTAATAAAAGCTTCAATCTTGAATATTAGTCCTTTTAATCTTAAATTAATAAGAAGAGGAAATTAAAAAGAAGAGGAAATTGCATAGTTCTTTGTCAAAGCCTGCCTAAGGTGGTAGCTGAAACTTCAGGCATTTATTACTCCCACATGATAACAGTATTTCATATATAGAATGAATGAGGAAAGGTAAAATTCATTCAGGTTGAATTACTTGAAAATTCTTAAATAGTATATCTTTTTCTCACTTTTATTTCATTGATGTGAGAGCACTAAAATGTTTCTGAATACTTTCCTAAGCACTTCATGTCTTTATTAGTAAATTACCTACAATGTAGCTTATTGGCATTGTAACAAGTTTAACAAACTGCCTTTGTTATTCTTCAAAGAAAATAAAGTTCTTACTCCACCCACTGAAGAATGGGAAAAAACAGCTTTAAAGTTAAACACTCTTTGCCATTTTGCTTAAAAACAAGAAGATATGGCAATTCTGAATTGGCTTTTTCTACTGTATAAAACAGTAGACAGCACATGGTTTTTATTATATTGAAGTCAGCAACTGTAAGGGAGGAAGAAGATATTTTCATATCTGATAATCAACAGCCCTCTTGGTGAATTTGACACAGAGTTTTTCGGGATGGGGGTGAAAATTCCACCTAGCTCCTAGACCTAATCAGGAATCTGAATCTGATTTTAAAAACATGGTACCTTTGGCATATCTTACAATCCCTTGCTTACCTGTTGCTCAGCTTTCCATGCCAATGTGAATTGTCTGTTTTATTATGGGAATCTCTTAATGTCTTGATGTTTTGTTAAAAGAATTTTGTTTAGAGTCTCCCCCACCCCAAATTTAATCAGTGTTTTTCATCTAGGAAATGTTGTTATTCTTTTGTCTAGACATATCTGTGTCATTCTTTTGACTTAAAATGATATTGAATTGTACTTAAGCACTTGACAGCACTTACATCTATGAAACTTGCACATGCTGGGTTTCTGTGCAGAGTATCATCAATCAGTTGTCTTCTTTGAATTACACAAATACTAAGATTTGAAGTACAAGAAGTCAAACAAATGAAACCAGAGAAGAAGCCAGTAGGACCACAATGTACAGTACCTGAGTTTGCCTTGTGCTTCAGCATCACTGTTGCCTTTAAAATGTCTGTGCATGAATGACAGTATTAAGAGTTACCAGTTTAGCAGCAAACTTAATCTAAAGATAAGGTTTAAATAAGACTGAGGTTTTGAACCTCAGGAAACAAATGTTAAGCCCAAGATGTTATCCTGGCTGAAACTGAGGGTTTGGGAGAACAGGGTGGGGGGAGCAGCATTAGCCTAGCAAAATATTGATGGCATTTAATGCAATGCACATTCCCTTTTCCAGCTGAATTTCTGTCTTACCTTTTGTTCATCTTGCCTTTTCTCACAGCTTTATAGATTTTATTTTTGTTCATGAATTGTCTGTTGATTTGTCACCAAAACCACCATTGCTGAATATCTGCTGTACTCTTTCCTAGGAGTTTGGCCCGAAGGATCGGATGGGACAGACATAAATGCCCTTGTCAGATCCCATAACCGAAAAGTGATAGCAGTGGCTGATGATTTTTGTAAGGTCCATCTCTTTCAGTATCCCTGTTCCAAGCCAAAGGTAAGTCTAGACCAGTCTAGTCCATGTGCTTGTTTACATTGCCTGAAGCTTTCCTTGCTTCCAGCATAGTTGTTTTAGAGCCTGACAGGCAAATACTACCAAGAACCCCCCATTAATTTTACATAGCAAATAAAAAGTGTAAAACAATATAAATATAAAACAATATACCTGAAAGAGAACTGTCAATAGTTACCCTTAAATTCTGGCGACAAGGCTTGATGCTTTGTGTTTGCTGGCCTTAATGTGAGGTCCATTACTTTTTCTATAAAGATCTAAATCTGTTCCAAGTTGCAAAGAAGAGAGGAAGTATTGTGGGAAATCTAATATAAATATAATTCCTTATTCTTTTGTGAACTAAGACCTCTCTTGAAGGGCTAAGCAAAAATATTAGTGGTTTTAAATTTCCGTATCATATGCTCTTCCAGTCAACATGTGATTTATCTTTCTGCTTGTTTTCAATAGGCCCCAAGTCACAAATACAGTGCTCACAGTAGTCATGTGACAAATGTCAGCTTCACCCATTGCGATGGTCACTTGATTTCAACTGGAGGGAAGGACATGAGTATTATTCAGTGGAAACTCGTGGAGAAGGTAACTCTGCCACCAAATGACATTGTCCTGGATATCAGTGCCACCAAAGTGCCCATCCCTGCCAGTGAAAACGCTGTGCAGTCTCCTGCACATCTCCCACAGCATTTTAATGAAATAAACCAAAATGAAAGCGTAACTGGCAGCTCTCCGGCTTCCTTGGAGAGCAACTTGGAGCAGTCTGCAGAGCACAGCGAGGAGCACAGTGAGGAGCAAAGCGAGGGGAGCAGCCTGGATCCTGCTGAGCCGAGCTACGAGGAGCCCTCCAACGAGCTGAGCGAGGAGCACAGCGAGTCCACGGTCACGGAGGAGCAGCAGGATAACTCACCGGTGTCTTAATGCTCCCAGCTCAGGTGGTTGTTGTTTTCCCGTGGTGTGCGTGCTTTCATTACAAGGGTGAGGGTTCAAATAGGGAAGAGTAGCTGAGATTCATGACCACTCCAGATTTTGAGTTTCAGTGAGATTTTTAGTCTGAGCTTCAGTTCAATGTGTGGAACCAATCCAAGGGCCTGGCTTGATGGTCTGTAGCAAGATCTGGTCGCAGTTAGTAGTGGACATTACTATAGATCCATTTCAGTTCTGAAATTGCTGTTAGGAAGTGGCATGAAATACATACTGGAAAAAAGGTTAGCTCTGAGAATTAACTGAAGTAGACCACCTTAACTATGTGGAAGTGCTTTCTAGAAGAACTGACCTAATGGGAAGCGCTGAGCTGTTCCAGCTGGGAAGCACTGTGCTGCTTTTTCCAGGTGCAAAGACAAACAGAATGAAAAAACCAACCAAAAAGCTCTTTGTAGGGCTGTTTTCCTTTATTTTTCCTTGAGAAAAATAGAGGAAAAATAATGTAACAATGCCACATGTATGGCAATGCCTTCTTGATCTAACACATATGCAATTTTCTAACACTACTAATTCCTCGTGGAGTCTGGATGTGTTCAAAGTTGGTCTGCCCTGGGTGCTGCTAGTTCTAAGGCAAATCCTGTTGAGGAATGGTGTCGACTGTTCCATTTTCACAGACTCTTAACTAGCAGACTAACCAAATACTGGCATGTTTCACTTTTCATGACCTGAAAGTTGACTTAAACTATAGGACATAATTGTCTCTTCAAAGAATTGCTTGCCTAGAGAGTTGGAAACTTGAGAGAATCTTTTACAGTGACTTTGATGTGAACAGCAGAAGAAGCATGACAAGAACACAGAAGTCAGATGGGCTCCAGAGTTAAACTTTAAGCCTTCAAGCAGAACTTGCTCCATCCCTAGTATGAAAAATATAAATACAGTTAACTTAAATTATTAAATTGGTGCTTAGAATTAGTAAGTTGATATTTTTTTCTTCTGAATTTTTAGAGGTAATTCTTAAAAATCATTAAACTGCAATCTCTACTTTCTGGTTTTTTTTTCCCTTGGCTCCTTTAGCAGTTGTGATATAAGCATACAGTAATTTAGATAATGATGTGATTTTTTTTGTTTTGTTTTCCCTAGACTTGCTGATCTATTGTTTTTGTGATTTTATTTCCACCCCACCCCTCCCCAGGTTGCTCTAAGCCATGCAGCTCTCATGTGGCTATACCTGGCCAGTTACGGGATATCTTGGCATTTGTTATGCATTTGGAAAGTACATTTTTTTACAAAGTTTGTCAGATAGCTGCATTTTTTTTCTTAAGTGCATACATTTCCTACTTTAAAAAAGATATAGATTTACTGGCAGATATCCATTTCCTATGTACTTGTTTATATTTTGATTACATAGAATTTTCTTTTTTAACTTGCTGCATTGTGCTGGTATTTTAGTTCTTAGTTAGAATATCATGTTTAGAAACTTTGGATGAGTTCATAAGTCTTAATTGTGCAAACGTTTACGTGATTGTGCCATTCCAAAGTGCATCAAAACTGTCATTCCCTTACTAGTATCTTCTCAGGAGAAATGCTACAGATCAGGTATTTAGTCATCATTTGGAAAGATAAAAACAAATGGACTCCCAAAGGACATTTAGAACATTTATATATAAAATATATAAATATATATATACACACATATATATATATAGAAAAAAAAATATCCTCTTGTTTACAACAGTTCCAGAGAACCTCAAAGTAGTTCCCTTCAGCTGGAGGGAGATACAGATTCCAAGCAACCCATCTGTTTAAACTGTGCTCTGTACATAGTTTTACTGGAGAGCTCTAGTATGCCTGACTTGCAAATTTGCCAAATAGCAGCAGTGGAAGATAAAGTTCATCAGCTCATCAAAGTTCTTGGTTACAAGTGAGGAATATGCTGTAGGTTTAGAAAATAATCTTAGTAAAGGAGAAGGGATAGTAGAGCTAATGAAGCACAGAGAGCTCTCTGTCATTTTTATGAACTCCACATAAGCAACACATTTCTCTTTGGAACATCTGTCACCTGGGGTTGCCATGTAAGTGAGAGTTAGGAGTTGTGATATTCTTGTGTAGTTCAGAAGACTCTACTAATATGCAAAAAGCCTTACAGCTTTCAATTGCTGGCAACTACTGTTTAACAAATAATTAAATCTGTGATAATGGATGGAAATGGGATTATGTAACTGTAGATGTTTTAGAAAAATAATTGTGAATGAATTATGATTAAGAGTGTTTCATGTGAAGATGTTTGAGCCATTTCTATCTATCATGCATTCCTGTCTTGAGGCAGAAAACTTTGAAGATTAAAAAAAAATAAAATAATCAAAATAAAATATTGCAGTGTCTTTCTCCATATCTGTTCTGGTTCCTTCTGTACATAAAGTGGATGCTGTCATCATAGTTGCAGTGTCAGGGTCTGTGATTTTGAAAGAACTCTCTCAACATATGCTTTTTTTTGAAACCTCCCAAGCTGTCTAAAAATAAGCTAACTCAGCATCATGTATAAAATTGTCAGATCTAAATATTGCTCTTGTTTATGTCTCAAAAGTTCTATGACATTTCCCTTTTTCACGAACAGCTGGCATTATCCTTCTGTAGCTAATTGATAAGTGACAGAGTGTTATAAACAGGTTTTTGTCCTGCTACAAAGTGCAGTCCACCTTCCAGGGTTCTGCCCAGAAGATTTCTTCTCGAAGTCATGAGAGAAGTGCAAACTTATTTTGGCTAAAATGTATTAAATACCAGAATGTTTCCCCATTCCTCATAGTCTCTGTCCAGCTGCAGGTGCAGAAGGTCACAATATGCTGAATATATTCCTTGTGTGAGATTCCGTCTTTTCAAAAGCTTTGAATCATTTGCATTTCTTGCGTCTGCTTTCTGTCCTTCACAAAGGGGAGGATGAGGTACAGAAGGAAGAAACCTGCAAGATAGACAAATACCTCATGTTTATCCTCACTTAAAGGAAAAGCAAACAAAAACCATCATTACCACCTCGAGTGGAACTGGAAACCTCAACTCTTCTTTTCCACCAAATTGTCAGGAGAATGCTGACACCAGGAGAACACAAAGCAGATGTCTCAAGGTCATGCTCTGCTGCTCCCAGCACACCTGCAGCTGTGCAGTGCTGTGCTTTTCTATGCTCTGTTCCCTTTCTCTCCAGCTTGAGGCTTTTGCTACCTCTTTTCCTGGGATTCTCAGTAAGGAAGGAGTCTTCCTGAAGACCAGGTATGGTCTTCCTGAATGCCCACTCTCATCACCTGGGACAGCAGCAGCTGCTGTCAGTTCAGGAAGCTGCAGTGATGCTATTTGTTCTGTGGAGATGAAGTTCAGGGTGGAAGCACCACTGAAGGCATAAAACTACATGATGGAAAACTTAAAGGCCGTATTAAAATGTATGTATGGTTTCATAGTAAAACACTGGAAAGTTAAGGAGTGCCTTGCTTATGGATTCCTGCAGTCTGCATCTATATGGATGAATCAGATAAAATGATACTGGGTTTTGTGAATATAACCACAAATCCTTATGGGATTTTTTTTTTTCCCATGGAAGTTTCAGGATAGGTGAGGAACAGGCTGGGGATGTGGATGGGTAGTAATTAATGATGAGTTTCTTTGGTTTGATCTTGCTGGAATTCTTATATATATATATATATATATATGTTATATATATTTGTTATATAAATAACAAGTACTAGTTTTTGCATATGATGCACATCAAGATCTAGCTTCTTACTTTTTAAAATCGTCCCTAGAAAGCAATGATTCTGGTTTTGTTTATGAAAATGAGCAAAAATTATATTTTGATTGTAAAATTTATTAGTCTGCACTGAATAATATGCTGTATTTTCTACTTTGTGCTTCACTGCATAAGATGTGAATGTTTCCTTCAGTTCAGTTGTAGTATTTCAGTTGAATCAGGATTTAGTAAGTAGAATGTCCTTGTGAAATTTAGGCTTGGCCAAACCAACCAACCAAAAAATTCTCATTTTCACAGCCTCATGCTAATAAAATGTGGGCTCTTGGCAGTGGAAGGGTTACTATTACATGAGATGGATTTTACTTGAGAGATGTTTGTGCTGCATGTTTGCTTTCCTCCTGAACAAGTCCAAGCCCATTGCCTAATCTTTATTTCTGACAGATGTTTTATGTACTAATACTTTAATCAACTGAGAATGAAAAACTGCTTAGAGTAGGATTATACCCTTTAGAACCCTGGCCAGGGTACACATTTTAATGTATTTAATATGCATGGAGTGGCTTTGTGTGCAGATACACGTATGCAAACATCAAATGGATAATGGATATGGGTGCTCTAGGCCTTTTTTTTTTTTTTTTTCCTGGCTTGGAAGGGAGATGTGGATGATTCACAGTTAATTAAGAAGGTTTAGGAGCACAGAAGCCTTCCCAACAGAACGGTGAGGCAAGAGGATTGAGAGAGGAGAGGCAATGGTGGAACTGGTTTTTACCAGAGGTGTTTCCTACGCTGGTTCCCCACCACACACCCCAAATTTCCCTCTTCTAGTTTTTGTCTGTGTGCTAAAGTCTATAAAAACTTTTCCCTTCTGTTGGATGTACTGGTTGGTTAAAAGGTGGGTTTGAGAAAGGAAGTTTATGGAGATTTTGGCTGGGTTTTACTTTTAACAATGATTCTAGTAAACAGCTTTCTTCCAAAAAGTTCTTCTAGAGAACCAAAATCTAGAAACAGCCTACATCTTTAAGGGATATGTATGTCCTCGTGATTTTTACAGCCCAGTATCCTTTTCAGAAGGGGACCTCTGGACACTTCCCAGCTCTCACCAACCAAGTGATCTCCAGCAGGGCTGTGCCTTGTCAGCAGCCTCTACTGTGTAGCTCTGTGTGGGTCACATTATTTTTGCTCTCAGGTAACCACCACACTTGTCGGTTCCTCGTAAAAAAACCCAACTTTCTCTTAAGTTCCTGGAGGCTGTCTGAATCATAGCCAGTTACCTGGCTGAAGTCCCAGCTTTATCTTTTGATAAGTGCTTTTAGGTTCCTGTTTCTAGAACATGCTTTTGTCTGGTGACCCAAGTGCTCCAGAGTGCTCTTGGTCTGCTCTGTTCCCTCTGTGGATGTTCCAGCAGTGCCATGTTTCTGTTGTGCATTGCTTGTGTTGCCAGTTGACCTTGCTCTGAATCCTCTGTCACACAACACAAGGCTCCTCACCCTGCCTACGTCACTGCCCTCCCAGGCTGCAAGCAAGAGGTGACTTTTGCTTTGAGTGCTGTTTAAGAGTTCTTTCAGCTTCCTTTAGATACACTCTCGTCAATCCACTCAGCATCTGTGTGTGTGTCCCATTTTTATCCCCTTCCACAGCTCTATAAGTGATCAGTCCTTGCGCTGACAATGTCTTTTTTCCTTTTAAAGTCTATTCATACCCTGCTATGCACCTATAGCTGCATACAGGAAAATCACAGAAGGAGAAGGTCATAAGCTGTGTGCATCAGACAACGGATACAGCTTCAAATGCTATCCAAGATGTAAGTATGAAAATCCCTGGAATTTTGTACTGTGACAATGAGTGTCTCTGGTGTTGGGAGGACACTGGCAATGGAACTGGGAACTTATAAAACTATGTATTTCCTGAGTAAAAGGAGCTTGGATAAACCTCAGTGTTGTTGCTTCATCATGGAGGCTCACCTCATAGTTCGGGAAAACAAGCCAAAAAACCCCAGAAACAAACAAAATTATAACCAAAGCTTTTGGCTTTAGCAGAGCGGGCAAAAAGTTTTCCATCTGACAGCAAAAGCAGAGGGAGCAAACAGAGCTGTGAAGTGTGTTCACAGAGCAGCCCACTAACTGTATGCCAAAGCTGCTCTTGCTACATTTCCTCTGGTCCAGAGGAAGAGCAGCATCCCTTTATGGGTGGGCACTCTCTCTCCTGCTACCCTGGGCAGAATTTCTGTGGAAAAACCTGTTTCCAGCATTGTGTTGATTAGAATTTTTACTTGAAGAACCAGACAACACAGAATTGAGAGCAGAGGGAGAGTCAACATCTTGTCCAGACACAGGTGTCCTCCATTGCTAATGCTAAACAGAGATTTTTCATTACTATCTAATGTGAAATGGCTGTTGTATAGACAGGGCTTCTGAAAGGATCCCATTTGCCCCAAGTTTGGCAAAGGGAAAATGAAATGTCCATTGAGCATGGAAAGCTGGGTTTCTTATGTCAAAGGTTGTAATGCATTTTTAGATTGATTCACAAATCAGGAGATCTGCAGTTCCATGGGTTTTCTGCCAGCTGGGAGGAAACAGATGTGGAGCATTTTAAACTTTTAAAAAAAGCATACCTATGAGGGATTTTTCATGACAGATGTCCATTCCACCCTTTGCCAGGGCCATATGGATCTGCTTACATTATATTTTGTGGGGGTGTTCATAGAAATTCTGCTTATGTTGGAGTATTTTGTATTAGAATCAGTAAGTCTCTAAAACAAAAGCCCACAAACTGCTTGAACAGCTATCTTCCAAATTGCTCTCTCAGTGGCCTTCCTAGGATTGTACCTCTGAAACATCTTTCCTTGAGTAGACCTCTTGCTCTGATAGATTTTCATTCCATTATACATAATGTTTCAGAATGTTTTTTCTCTCTTAAGAATAGGACAACCTTCCAGGTTATTTCCAACAATTAAATCAGAGTCGTTCTCCCTAACAGCAAAGAGGGGAACAACTTCAGCTTGCCTAGGACTCGTATCTTCAGAAACTTTTGACCAAGGCTTCAGCTGTCCAGGTGATGTTTCTCTGTACTGGTGCTGCACTTGGAGTCTCCATGGGCTGGCTGTGTCCATGGGCTCATCTGTACCCCCTTTGGGAGTGACAGGTGGCTGTGCAGACTCTTCCACCCACCACTCCATGGAATGCTGACGAGGTCACGGTGTTTTGGTGAGCCTTGCCAAATGGTACATCATCATTGCCAACCCAGGTGGTGTTCCTGCAGCAGTTTCACTTCCTTGGATGGCTTTCTCCTGGAGTATTTGCAGTTTAGCCACAGCATGCAGGCTATTGCAATCCATAAATTTCTCAGAAAGGGAAAGGAGAGGGTTTGTATGCAGCCTTCTCATTTACTGCTTTGATTTTATTTTTTTCCTTCATTCTTCCACGGATTTAAATCTGTTTGACTGGAAATGAGTGAAGGAACAGATCGACACAAAGACTGATGCAGATTTGACTGGAAAGTTTGTTCTTAAGTTCCCCCCATCACTTTGGAGCCTGACCAACATTAGAGATTTTAATGTCACACATAGCGTGATAGAAATTCTGGCTTAGCTGTGCTGTAAGAAAAGATCAAGTGGAATGATGGCCTATGTCCCATTTTTGGGTCCTGAATTATTGCCAATTATAATATCTCCTGCTGCAAGCGCTGTCTCCCCAGAATCGCCCTGTGGGAACTGATCATAACTCTGCAGCAACAAGCAGAAAGAGGGTTTGTGCACAGGGGGAAGGGCTGCAGATGGGGAGAGCTGCCATAAATGGCTTAGCTGACAGTCCAGCTTTTTGCTGAATTGAAAACTTTTCTCACTGGAAATCATGGGAATTGGCTTATGAGTTTCAGGCTGGATGCATCTGCATGGGGCTGTGTGTGCAAAGAGCTTGGCCTGGGGGTGCTGTGCTCTGTGCGCATGGTCTTGCTGCACATCTGATGTGCCACGTTGCTGTAAAATATGTAAAACTGAATGGAATGTTCGTGGAACAGAGGGAATGAGTATCATGTGTGCAAAGTAATAAGCAAGGTTTTGATCAGCCCAACATGCGACCCTTTTGTCACCCTTATCCTGATTTGTTTGTTTTGCCTTCTTCCTTCACATTTTCAAAGACCCTTCATGAGGTTTGTTCCTGGTAGTTCTCAAGGAGTTTCTGCTCAGAGTGATTTTCAGGGCAGAGCCTCATTTAAACAGCAGTAAAACACTCCATTGTTTTGTCTTGTGATCCAGAATCCGTCCAGTTACAGGTGATGGAGCAGGAGATGAAACGTTGCAGGAGTGAGACTCCACAGTTACTGGGTATGGTTGTGAGAAGAAGCCCATCAAAATAGTGATGCCAACTAAAAGCCCAGTGCAGTACAGGCACACCCTTTCTGCTGCAGGTATTGAGGTGTGATGATTAGACTTGTTCCCCTTAAGTACTTGCTTTGGCTGAGCAATGCTGATGCTTGTTTCTCTTTGATTCACGTGCACCAACCACTGCCCATGTATATATGTATATATGTGTATATATATATATATATATATATATGTATCTATGTATATATTATTACAGTTCTTGATCCCTGAGCTGTAGTGCTGCATGGCAAGTTGCAGCTTTTTGTTAACATTCATTTGGAAAAAGAGCCTCTCCTTCTTATCATGAATATGGAAATTTCACACCAGGCAAATTCTAATCTAGCATTAAAAAATAGTCATGGCACAAACCTAAGTTTGGAGTTGAAAGGTTACTCTGAGAGTTGATTACGGGAAGGAGATAGGACTGACACAAAGAAAGAGGGGAATGCACCACTGGTTTTCTTCATCATAACAGACAAGTGGTTTCCAAACACTGGCGTAGGGAGTTAAGTTGGTTCAACAGTGAATATGTTCTAGGAAATAATTTTATGTTCCTTGAGTAATTTGAAAACTGAAAGGAGGGAGAAAGCTGTAAAAGGGGTGGGATTTGCATGGATGTGCCATCCTACTCCTCTTGGCAAAGGAATGTGCTCACCAGTACACTGCATTGCAGGCTAGATGGTGGGTTTGTGATTCTCATTCTCTAAACTACAAAACTCTAAACTTCAGAAGTTTTTTTTTTTTCCTAGAAGAGAAGAGGCAATAGGAAGAATGCAGGGCAATGTTTTGTCAAAACCTGTTAGAGGCAGACTTTCCTAAAGGATTTTCCTTATCTCTATCCAGGAATATATTATATTAAAAAAAAGCTTGTAGGGTCAGTCTGTGGATACAAGCCCTCTGTTCCTCAGAAATTATACTCTCACCCTTCCCTGCACCCTGTGGGAGGCTTGAATTTCATTATTTTCCTTTTCTATCCAAAGTTCCAAATATCTTCCCTCCCTCATGTATTCTGTGGCTCTGCAATAGCACTTTCCTTAACATACAGAAACTAACAATGGTTAATTTGACCACTGCCCTTAAAGGGAACACATATTCAAGCTTTTCAACTTGTTCATCCAGTGTTCCCCTGAACATTCCATCTGTGATACAGGCTATGCAGGTTGCCTTCACCCATGAGATCCCGGACATTCTGTGTGGTAGCAGTGGCCAGTCCTGTTTTTCCAGCTGTGTTAGAGTGTCCCTAACTTATCTCTGACCACCAACTTGGTACAAATTGGAGCTGAGTTAATGACTGGCTGTGCTGCTGTCTTACCAGGAGGTGAAAATCTCCCTGGGTGGAAAGATGCTCACACCTCCCAACTTAGACCTGGGAAGCACCTGTACCAACTGCTGTCAGGAGGATATGCAATAAGACTATTTTCTACCTCGTGTTGGAGCTAATGGATAGCTTGGAAAATGTTACAGCTTTGCAGAAATTTACACAAAGACATTTCAAAATGTTTTTAAATTAGATTTTCCCCATTCTTGGTGAAATACTTGGATTAATTTACATTGCCTTTGTTACACCTGTGATCACCTAAGTTGGCTCTGTAGGCTTGTACTAACACTGAAACCAAGCAGTGCTGCACAGTTACGTTTTAACTTGGGAAACATTTTCCAAAAATATATCATGTTCTGCATGTATTTTTTGTATTTTTTATTTCTCATTCACTTGCAGAACATCTGCTATTTTAACTTGCTGCAGGTAGAAACTGATTATATAATCTCTCTGCCAAAACTTTGATGCTGTGGTGAATGGTATCAGTTATCAAGATCTCTACTTTGGACAGTGGCCAAAAAGGTGTTTCTTTTTCACCAAGTAAACAGTGACTGTGTGCAAATAGTATTTTGCCTTTCAAGAACATTTAGAGATGGGGTTTTGTCAATGCTGTTTGTGGGTGGTGGTGGTGCCTTGGGTTTTTGTTATTGGACTTTTTCTAAATTAGCAAGTTGTATTTTGATGTAGCTGGTCTCTCAGGTTTTAGCTGCTCATTTCCTGGGAAGGAATGCCATGGGTATCCTGCTCACACTGGCGATGTTTTGTTGCCAGTTGGCTTCTGAGCAAACATGTCTCTCCAGCTCAATCTCTGCATTGCAACAAGCTCTGCCAAGAAACTGCAAAGGACAAGAGAAATTTAAGAAAATACCTTCAGCAATGTATTAAATCCTAGAACTATGGAATAATTTAGGTTGGAGAAGACATCTAAGATTATTGAGTCCAACCATTAACCCAGCACTGCAAGTCCACCACTAAACCATGTTCCCGAGTGCCTCATCTAGATGTCTTTTAAATACCTCTAGGGATGGTGATTCCACCACCTCTCTGGGCAGCCTGTTCCAATGTCTGACCATTCTCTTAATGAAGGAATTCTTCCCAATATCCAATTTAAACCTTCCCTGACACAACTCAAGGCCTTCTCCTCGTGTCCTGTCACTGGTTGCCTGGGAGAAGAGTCCAAACCTCACCTCACTGCAACCTCCTTTTGGGCAGTAGAGAGTAATTATAGAGAATGATAAGGTCCTCACTGAGCTTTCTTTTCTGCAGGGTCAACAGCTCCAGGGCCTCTTCCTTGCAGGCAATGCAAACCTGATATACTGGTGAGATGTAGGTGTGGGATCCTCAGGTCGTGCTTCTCACTGCCAAAGCTGGCTTCTGTGTGTGCAGTGTGAGCCCTTCCACAGTGAGCAGCTGCTCCCAGCCACCGCCAGGGAGGCTGAACTCTGCCTTGGAACTTAAATTCAGCTGCTCAGACTGATCCTCCACCATATGGGACGAAATGTTTGTGTCGCTTTGGAATTTTCTTTATGCAATATGCTTCTGCTGAACAAGTTTCCTCCATTCAGCTTTTCCACTGAAGGAAGAAGGCTAGACATTATAATTTCAGTGAGATGTGCATGTGTCTGTGTGTGGCTGTGGCTGTGGCTGTCCAACTAGGCTGGTGCTGCTGGCTGTGCAGGGGTGTCCCAGGAGGGAGGACCATGCTGGTGCCAGGCTGTAGGGCACAGGAGAGGGTGTGTATGGGCTCTGTTGGCTGACAACCCATTTCCTATCAAATGCAAAATCCATAGACAGACCTTCCACATGCCTCCTTGCCAGGGCAAGCTGTAGATACCTGCTGAACATAGATTGTTTTCTTCTTAATGTGCTGCACCTATAAATTTTTTAGCTAAGGCTATCCATTCCTTTGGTGAACTCTTCTGATGGGCAGAAAAGCCATTTTAACAGACAGCTTTTGCTCTGCTTCTCCTCAGCTGGGAAAGACAGACTTGTTAGTGAATTAACTGGTTTATTTTTCTGTAGGGACTGTGGTTATATGAGGTAGTAATGACTAATAAGCTTCTTGTCAGAGAGAACAGCCCTGAAAAATGGTAATTTTATGGAAACAAAGGTTTATGAAGGGGTTGGTCTGCATGGACATGTGCAATCAGAACTGCCATCCTAAAACTGCTGCTAGGTGAGTGAGGAGTCCTGCACAGAGCAGAGCCAGGACCATCCTAGCCCTGTTTGGCAGCTGCCATCTGGGCTGGTGGGGCTTTTCCTTGCTGTACCCTCAGAGGTGATCCTCCTGTGACAATGGATTTTAGTGAGAGCCACGTGGCTCACCCTGAGCTCTGCCACACTGCAGTCAATGTTGAAACATTTAGACACCAGGGATATGACTCAGATGCCTGTGCTAGATAAGCAAAAATAAAATAAGAACAAAAAGGAAACCCTCCGGAAGGAGGGGAGGGCTTGCACGCATGTTTAATTGAACAAAAGTCAGGCATTTTAAAGTCTTTCTGAGAAAAACAAGCCTAAGCCTTCAGCTAAAATGCTCTACAGCCATTCTCTGAGCCATTTGGACAGCCATTCCCTCCCCTCCAGCTGATAGAACAAATGGAACCAGTTTCCACCCCCATCCCTCTTTTATCTGTTTCCTTTCAGTAAAGTCTGAAGAAAGTATTTCCGCTCCCTCACCCTCCCTAAACCAGGAGGCTGCCTGATATCCCCTTGATCCATGGGAAGTGGGATGAAAACTGCAGTGGGAAGGTTTGTTCCACTACAGATGTGCACAGCTCCTTCACCCCCAAAGCACAGGCTGCCAGAAGGTGACAGCTCTGTATGTGCCTGCAGCTGCCTCAAAAAAAGGTCTGAAACACATATATGTTGTGGGAGAGAAGCATGGGGGTTTTAAGCACACATTTATGAAAATATGAGAGCTTAAGAAGAATTGGGTCACATCTGACTGCTACCATCTGGCCCACTTCACTCCAAGATTACCCAGGAATGTATTTCACATGTGCCTTTGGAACAAGATTGTCGACTGCCAAAAAGAAAATATTTTACAGCTGAGCATTGCGTTTCGCTCGGAGCAGTTCAAATGTAATATCCCAAGGAGGAGGATTCCATCGGCGGGTATCAGGCAGGGAATTTGGGCCCAGTCCCTTTGTTTTGTCTGTGCAGTTCTGTAATATGGGGCTCCTTGTTGTTTGCTGGATTGATTTTAAAGGTCCTTGGTTAGAACAGAAGCTTCCTAATGTGGCTTCTTAAACCAGAGCCCTGGGTAGCCAGCTGAGCTTGTGTTAAACCAGAGTCACAGCTCAAACAAGGTATCTGACCTTGTGCAAATGGCACCTCAGGAGCACCCCTGGGGAGTGCTGTGCCTGGGGGGAGGCAGCTTGGATGGAGGCTGGAAATGCCAGAGTGTTGTTCCCCATGGGAAGCTTCCCTCAGTGGGGAAAAAGGGCTTCACCCATGTGTGTTTCTCCCTGTGTGTAGCATGAGGGCATCTCCCTTCTATACAGCAGGTATGCTGCCTTGCCAGACTAAATATATATATATAGGTAAATGCTATTTGATATGTTTTGAATCATATAAAAATAGGTTTTGTGGTGATCTTTGTGCATACTTGCAAAGATGCACACATTTCTCTGTGGCGCACCAGCACGTGGCACAGAATCTTACACGGTGAAAGAGCATGTGACACCTGTTGCACTTGGGCTGATGTGGTTCATTCTCAGTAAAACAGGGAATGTGGGAACAGCAGCACTTTGATTTGCCTCTGTCTGGGCACCCTGTAAGAGGAAAGGGAGCTTTTTGAGTATTACTCTAATGAGGATGGAGTTAATCCTCTCTCTGCCTCCAGCAAGGTTTGCAGGACTGGAGAGCTGAACCAGCTGTGGAGGTTTCATTTCTTGCAGCGTGCTGGAGATTATGGACTGCTGAGGTTAGTGACAGATACAGGCTCTCTATGGGATGCTGGCATAATCCTGGATGCTGTGGGGAATGCATCCTTGCCTTTTTATATATATATGCTTTTAATCATTATAATCATTAGCCACAGTTAATTTTTTGTCTTAATTATTGTTTTTGGTTTTGAGAGAGGGGACTTCTGATTTTTAAGATGTAAAAGGTAGGACACTTCCATTTATCCATGGGGGAGAAGCTCTGTCACACAGACTGAAGTATGAAAGAGTGTGCAAGTGCACAACAATTTTGCTGGCTGGGGGCACCTGTCCTGAGCTTTGTGCGGTGGGAAAGTGTGCAGTGGGACCAGCTTCAAACATCAAAAGTGTGCTTATGAGCAAGTCTTCCCAAGGCCACTGGCCTCAAGGCATCCCCACACCCTGCTAATGTTCTGCTGGGCTTGCACCAAGTTCTTCCACAGGTTAAAAATGGGCATTGCCTCAGCACAGTGGCACTTCTCTCATCTTTTGAGGCTTTTGGGTCAGAGCAGATGGCTTCTGGTTGCCACAAAAGGAAAGTAGTTCAGTTTGTTCCTGCAGTTCCTTTCAGTAGACAAAAGGTTCAAATTGCTACACTCTTGGGTTTCATTCTTCTCAAACTTAACTGCTTTTAACAAAAAAAAACCAAAACAAAAAAACAAACCAAAAAACCCAAAAGCCCCTCATCAAATCGTGTTCTGCAAGGGTGTGTTTTTCATATTTAGAAATATTTTGTAAGCAGCCATGAGGTCTTTGTCCTGTAAAACAAGAGAATTTGATAACTTTTATGCCACAGTCCATGCTTGTAAATTATGACGGGCTCCAAAGGCCAACAGTGACTGCGGTGTTTTGTGACTTTGCTGGAGTCAGAAAGCACTGAACAGGATGAGACAAGAACTGGAATAGTAATTCAGAATAATTCATTGAATTATTTCTTGCTCCATTCTGCCCATTTCTATTAGCCTAAATATAGGCTGTGGTTTTGGTAATAAATGTCAGCTAATCTCAACTTTTTCTCAAACACACCCAAGGAAGAAGACAGAACTGAGCAGCAAACAGACTTTACCTCAGACTGTGTTTTCCTGGGAATATCTGTGCTCCACCCCAAGTCTGTCTGAGCCAGTTGTTCGTTTGTTCATTACCACATGTAGCACTCACCAGAGAAGGGACTGAAATTTCTGTACCCTGGGTATCGTTTTCTGGGAAATGTCATTGTACAAAACACCTGTTGTTGGGTGTGTTAGGAAATTAAAAAAAAAAAAAAAAAAAACCACGTAATTTTTCCTTTGTTGGTCTCAGAGAAGAAAATCTACATCATAGGAACATCATCCTAGCCAGGGAAATGCTTTCTCTAGCTTAACAGTAGGAAATGCTTAATCTCTGTTGGAGTTATCAGGGAATTTCTTCCTGCTCCCACACTCTGCCAGCCTAATAGGTCCCTTTGGAACACCAGTAAATGCATTTAAAGAGTGAAAACCTTTGTCTCCCTCATCTCTGTTCATGTCCTTTGCCATTTTGAGAACTCACAGGCAGAGTTCTCACCTCATATCTCTTCAGGGTGTGGTGGGATATATAAATATTTTGGTTGGTGTTTGCTGTGGTCAGTAAATGCCTTTCATCTGTAATACAGAAAATATTCCTGGCTTGTGTGATGTGCTCACTTCAGCTAGGGGGTTTCGATTGTCTCTTGGTGGGACAAAAAGTAAATCAATTGAGGGCACATGTAACTGAGAAAATGCACTCACCTAGAACTGCAGAGAGTTGCTAGTGGCAGAGCCATGTCAACTTTACAAAGAACATTAATTAGTACAGACTCTTTTATAATTCATTATAATCTAATAGAGGGTTTCTTACACTGCCAGTACAACTGAAGAATGAATTTCCAGTCAATATTTTCTTATAGATAAGAGCATGCCTTTTGAAATCAAACCTGCTTAGCACTAGGTGGCACTCTGCTATAATCTAAATTAGTTTGCTTTAGTTTTGAAGTTTGGTAGACATTTTAGCAATGACAACAACAAAAAGAGATTAATTCATCAGCAAGTTGCCAGGATAGGCACCCATGTTATGAAATGAGGGGAATTTAAACTAGACTGTAAAGCCTCTCTAATGTCCCAGAGAGGGCAGGGTGGAAATGAGAGCCATACACTTCTTCTAACAGTGCCAGTCATTGCACTTGCTGTTGAGTAACCAATATGGTTTTGTGGGTTAATAACATGGTGCCCTCTGAGGAAGTGGTATGGAGATGCATAATTCATGGACTTGTCAGTAGAGAATAGAGTGGGGATTGTGGAACACCTCTAAAAGAGCAGCTGTTCTGCCCTACTTGTTCTTGGTACATTTTGTATCATGGAGGCCAGGAGAGCAAAAGCTGCACTTTTCGTAGTTTTCACTGGTTTGCATTGATAAGGTATTTTAATTTATTTTAATGAACTGAATTCAGGGGTGTGTGAAGTTTTAATAGACAGGTGGTTTCTGGGTCCAAAATTGCCTGACTGGGTGTAAGACCAACTCTTTATCCAAGGGGAAGATAGGGTTCTGGAGCTGGGTAATGATGTGGGCGTGTTTGCAGAGTGAATCCTTAGGGGAGGAAATGGAATTGAGGGGTGTAGGGCTGGAACCCAGCTTCTAGCAGTAAAGAATAACCCAGAAACCTTGGGGTTGCACTGCAGTTCATCCAAGCTGTATACTGGATGAATATGTATATTTGTATGTGTAATTATTGAATTTGTATATGGCATGAATTTGTATACATATGTATATTTATATGATGATTTTTCCTCATCCAGAAGAAATTGACAGTCTTAGAAAAACTCCAGCTGTCAATGCTGTTAAGAAAAATATATGACTTGGAAAATGACTGTCAACCACTGACATGCCAGTGCTGTTTCTGGGCAGCTTCTGAGGAAAGGTGACCTATGGTTCAGGACACAAACCCAGCCCTGGGATTGCTGCTCTGGCAATGGAAGTCTGACAATCCAGACTTCCTGTGTGACCATGAATGCAATGGACGGATTCAGTCAAAGGCTCATCTGCTACAGCCTCCTTCATCCTCCAGCTGCAGAGCTGGGGACCTGAGACTCTGCAACATGTGCATGATGAGAATTAAACATCTCTGCTGCTGACCAGAGAAGAGAGAGAACTGTTGGTAAAGCTGAGGTGTGGGGGGGAATTCTGTGTGCTCAGCAGAGCTTAAAAGCATGTCTGAGGCTGCTGCAGGCACCTGTCCCCTTGGGGGCCAGAGACTGAGGACGTGCCAGCAGAGAGGCAGCTGAAGGCATTTTCTGAGAAAGCTGACCTGAGCTCAATGTTATCCTAGAAAATAAGGCCAGCAGAGGAGGAGAAGGGCACAGGTTTTTCTGAACTTATTTAGGTATTAGACCTCTTTACCTGGTATCTTGGGGACCCTAGGCTGTCCTTCTTCCTTGCAATGGGGGGGGGGTGCATGTGGGGACTTGCTGTTTGCCAGGAGAGAGCTCCAGGGCACCTGCAGCACCTGGCTGGAGGAGTTGCAGGGCTTCCACCTCCTGCAGGAGTTCAGGATAGCAGGAAAAGGGAGGGAGCCTGGCCCAGCTCCGTGCTTTGGGTGTATACTTGGCAGAGAGGAGTGGGCTTCAGTTGCCTCCAAATGCCAGGCTTTGTCAAAACGTCAGCTGTGTTTCATATCAAGTGTGTGTGCCTCTGTGTGTGTGTCTGTGTCTCTTGCGGGCAAACTGACTTTTTAATGCTAGTCTGTGACCTCTGTGGTTTGGATTCTGCCCTAATATTAAAGGCTCGCTCCCCAAATACCTTTTCTTGTTCTCTGTGTAGACCAGTTCTTATCACCCCAAGTGACTGGTGCCATTTTCCTTGGCTATCTGAGCACATCATCTGTTTAAACAGTTTTCTTCCATCGAAGAAAAACAATCCAGTAAACTGTCGATTTACTGGATTGTTTTCTTTTTCCCTGAATTTTAGCCCAGCCCTTGTTTTGTCCTGTAAGGCAGCTCTGATATTTTGGAATGCCTTTATTATTTGTTCCCCTTCAAATGTTTGCAAATAATTAACTCATGTTTTTGTTCCACAGCACATCTTTGGTTGTTTTAATGGCAAAAAAGGGACATATTTTGTAGATTTCTTCTTTTCCAAGGGATAAGAAACATCAAGATTTCTGTGTTTCTATCCGGAGGCATGTGTGCAAAGAAAGATCAAGCCAAATGAGAGCAAATGGCTATCCATACACACTTGTGTACAGGCTGAGGGTTTTTCTCTAGTCTTTTTGGGAACTATTGCTTCCCTCCCTGTAAAGACTGCATGATGAAATTTTCCATGTAAATTCAAATCCTTCTGAGGTGCTTCATGATGAAATGTGCCCTATTGAACTGTTTTTGTGGAGGAATACAACTGCAGTTGGTGGTTTCAAATCAGTCCAACATGTGGTGGAGCACTGGTAAAACACACTAGGCAGCCTGTCTTCCAGTGTATATTTCTGCTGGCAGACACCCTAGATCTCCTTGGCCAAGCATTCGGTGCTGGGATAAAATCTAGATTCCCAGCAAATTCTCAATTAAGTGCAAGATGTTTCTTGAGCACGGAGCCAGAGATCAAACTGAAATAAGGCTCACTCTGAGAAATATTTTGAAAACTGTTTGAATAACCTAGTGTGTACAAATATTTTAGGTCAACTATCATATTCTCTCAAGACTTGTAGGCGTTTCTGTATGGGTGCCAGCAGCACTGCATCTCTAAAGAATGGAACCAATGTTGAATTCTTACTTCCACTACTGTGTCAGTGAATCCACCCACGGCTTGATAATGTCAGTGCAATGTGATGGAAAGTTTTAATTATTGTTTGGCCCTTGTTTTGTTTTAGTGATATTTTTGCATCAGCTTTGTGAGGAATAGGAGAGGAAAAGGAGAGGGTAGTAACCAGGGGTAGGAAAGTAATCTATCCAACTCTTTGAAGAAAAACACACCTTGTCTCAGTTTGCAAAGTTGTGCTGGGAGGCAGATTTTCATTTTTTCACATTTAAAACTTTGGCCTTAAATTAGAGGATAAACAAGCCTAGACAATTTCTTCTCCTTCATTTCTGAATCTGAATAGTGCACACCCACTCAATGCCTTCCTAGAGCCACAGACACATTTGAAAAATCTGTCAATGGCAGCAAATCTGAGTTTGTCTTGTACCAAGAGATGAGCCCAGACCCACAGACTGTCCCTCTAAGCAGCTGCCAGCTTGGTTCCATTCGTGGTGCAGACAGAGCTTGAGCCTGTGTCTCGCTTCATCACAGAAACCACCGCGCAGGCTGCTGACCAGCTATGTTTAAGTATTTTGGCAGAATCCTGTTCAACACTGGAAGGAATGCTTTTAATAGTCTGCATTTCTCCTGGAGGCCTGCATTAGGGATGTAGTTGCCTCCCACACATGCACAAGTCTGATTGGAAAGTGTGATATGCCATGGATGTGCATTGTGGCTAGGGGATGTCAGCAAGACAGATTTAAAATACTGCTGGAGGAATGACAGAAAAATGGATGCAGACCTTTCAAGACCAGGGCCAGATTCAGATTTTTCATATATGAAAGCAGCAGCAACTTCGCTGAAGGCAGTAGTGTTACTGTTCTCTAATGCATGTGAAAAGATTGTGCATTATTCATTTTCTGAACCAAAGCACATCCGTGCTTTTATGTCACTTTGATATTTGGTACATGGAGCTGTGAACCTCCTAAGGAGGCACTTGCCAGCTGCTGTTAGCTTTACGCAGGAGAATTCATCTTATCCAGAATTCTTGCGGCAGCTGGTGACAAATGCATTGTTGCTCTGCAGTCTGTGGTGTTGGAAAAGGGAGGAGTCTTCCATACACCTCCAGTCAGGCTTTTGGGGTGGTTGAAAAGATACCTGGTCACCTTCAGAGTTGTTTGCATGTACAAAGCCTCAGATGTTTGTAAATACTGTAATGGGGCTGTGTTGGCATGTAGGATGGATGAAAGGGTTGTCAGCCACAAGTATTCACAGCTTAAACATTAGTCTCTTCTCTCCCTGCCTCCCTTCCCAACTACACTGAGAAGAATTTATTTTTATATTAAATACTTCGGCTTTTTCTTATTTTTTAAAATTTTTCTGGCTCACAAAATGAAATTATGCTCTTGGATTGCACAGTAATGGCTACTAGGATTCAAAACTTCTTTTGAAGGACAAACAAAATGTAACCTAGAGATAAAAAAGGGAATATTTCCAAAAGCTGCTGATTCCTGAAGGGGCTTGATGAAAATACCAACAAAGATAACACCAATATCCAGAGGCTATTGATAGGACTTCAAGAAGAGATAAAAATAAAGGATCTCCTTATTTTTATATTTTTTTAAATTATTGTGCAGAAGCTAAAGCATGAGCAAAATTAGCGGAGAATCAATTACGCCTTGAGCAGAAATAGAAGTTTTCTGGAAAACAGTGATAGAGCAAAAACTCCTGGAAAAGGGAATGTGTAAACTGTGATCATGTGCATCAGAATTTTGCTGAGCAGAGGAAAGCGTATTCTACCTGGTGTGTAACTAGTGCATCACTTCATGATATCTCTTTTTTCTCTGAAGGATTAGAGAATGCATGAGTCTGCTTGAATTAGGCGATATAGAACCAATCATACTCTGCAAATGGGAACTTTTATAGCAACTTAAAATTTTGTGGCACTTAAATATTTTTCTAACACCTCCATAAGTAATTAAGGAATCGTACCTGGTCAGTGCTGTGGATGTGACTTCTCTTTTTGATATGCAATTTCCCTATTAGTTGCTGTGGGGAATATGAGTTGTGGTTGTCTTGACAAACCTGAGTGTTTTCAGACTGCTGACAAGCCTTAGAGTTGTCTGTATTGGCTATATGCTGATTGTTTTTTGGCAAAACAATTGTTGAGGATTAGAATATGTGTGAACCTGTAGGTAGGTAATTTCATCCTTAGGAGCCTTGGTAGGGAATTCTGCAGCACACCCATGCCTTTGACAGTAACTTCATGAGGACATGAGTTAGAAAGGATTTCCTGGGATGAAGTTGTACACCTACAGAGGCTGACAGACCCACCTCTTCTAGCAGCAGTCGTGGGGCTGGCTGGGACAACAGCAGATGTGGACGGGCAAAGGAGGTTTATTTTGAGAGAGGGGTATTTGTAGCTGGGATGTTGCACATGAAAAAACAGTCAAGAGAAGGTGAATTAGGAATAAAAAGGTGTCTGTGAAGAGACAACACAAGGTAGAATACATCTTCACTTCTCACCTGATTCCTTTTCACATTGATTTGGATGAGCTAATTATTCCTCTAATGCTGGTGTTAATAAAAAATGCTCTGCATAGAGAGATCTGTTTGGCAAAACAGTGCTGGGGAGTCTGATGTCTGCAGCAAATGCTGAGGGGAAATTTATTTTTGAATAGCTCTGATCTGATCCTGTTGACTTGCTGCCCACTAGCACAATGTGTGCACCCCTGGAGCACATCGCCCTGTTGAATTTAACACATTAGGAATTAATTGTGCCCTCTGGGTCAGGAGCACAATCCTGACGAAAATCTCTTGGTTGATCCCCCTCACTTCATTTTTGGTTTGTATCCCAGAAATGTCTCCAATGAGCAAAGGGTCACTCCAGATCACACAATTACTTTGGGAAGCATGGCCAAGCACCTCTGCTGTCTGCAGCTTGATTGTACAGAAGTAAGGGATTTCTCCAAGTAGGATTCCATCCCAGGCAATCCAAAGCAGGACCTTCTGGGTCTCGGCTGCTTGGTTTTAAGTATCAAATCAGCACAAAGGGAATCAGAAAGGAAGATCGGAATAAATCTGCTTGATGTTTGCTATTTACTGCTCAAGCATTCCTCTCAAAGCCTGGAGGCTGGAGAGAGAAGGCTCACCTGCTGGCAGCATGTTAGACCCTATATTTTAATATTGAAAACTCCCATGCATGATCTTAAAAATCTGCTTTTTTCATATCATTAAAAAATCTCTGTGTTCACTTCATCACAGCATGGTTCCCTGTATTAATAAGTCAAACTGCCTTCCCTATTGTCTGAATTTCCATTTTCAGCTTACATTTTTTCTATTCCTGCGGGAGGCTCCCCACTTTCATTTCCATGCAGTGTTGAAACTGGGAATCCCATTAGCATTGTTCATATGACCTACAGAATGTGAGTAAATGTTTCATAGCCATGTATCTTCTTGGCTGCTCTCCAGAGCCTGTAATTAACTCCACATATATTCCTCTATCTATCATGGACCTTTAAATCGGACCTAATAGAAATAGTGAGAGCTGGAATAGAAAGCAAAGCTTTATGGAAAAAAAAAATCAAAGAAAGTGCTTTGCTTACTGATAAGTCTTTAAGTGTTTACTGTGTGCTCTCTCCTTTAAACAGGATTTACTCCTAGGAAAGCACTACAAGTATAAAGCAGCCCTTTGAAAGGATCATTTGACTTTCAGTGTGCAAGAGATGCTTGGGCATCCTTTAATTTTTTAAGCATGATGTGAACACGTCACCTGTGAGTGGGTTGAATGAATCTTTATGTGGGTAACAAAACTTTTTTAATTTAATAAGTCATTTAACTATCTTGTCATCCTGGTTAACTAGAACAGTTTTCAAAAGTAGCTGCTTTTTAAGTAATATACTTGTCTTTCTTCCTTTTGCTTTCTATCATATATACTTCTGAAAAATATTAATTGACTCTGTATTTAATTATCTTACAAATTACATCAAGTTTTTGACAGGACTGTAATAATTCTAGACCTAGTGAGGAAAAAATGGTAGCATTCATAAAAGTAAGATACAGATACAACATGGATTCTTTGCTGGGATTTCATTTAATTCTCAGCCTATACTGAGGTTCACGTCATGTCTTTGCTATGTAAATCTGGAGTAATACCACTGGAGCAAGTGCACCAAGCAGAGGTGGAAGTTGAATTTGGCCTTTGTTTTTTTAAGTACAATATTAGAATTTCAGATCTTTAATGCAGTTGGTTTTCTGTTAGCTCAGTGTATCTTCCATGCTAATTATGTATATTTATACTTTATTAGCATAATTGTTCAGAAACAAAGGCTCTCTTATGATTTTTAGGCTCTGGCTGTTGAGATGCTTAAGACACTGATTGCAAAGAAATATTAGTGGCTCATCCACCCTTGGTATTATATTCCAGTTGATGGCTTTTATGTATGTCATTCACCTGGAACAGATGTTTTCCCTCTCGCTTTAACTGTTCCCCAAAAATATCTGAAAGGAATTTGAAAATACAATTAATATGCACGTCTATCTAATTAATTTAAATAAATTAACATTAAAATTGATTCTGGATTTATTTTGACACTTTCTGCTACAGCCAAAAATAATCTCGATGTAGGACTGAATTTTGTCAGATGCCTCAGTAAACAGCAGAGACTTTTGTTCAAAAGAGGAATCTTTATTACGAGATGGTAATTCAGTCCTAGAGCTCTGCTTTTTGTGACCAGTGTGAACCCTTGGATTTTGGTCTGCTGCGAAAATGATAGAGGAGAGCAATACCTTGGAATAGGATGACAGTCAGCTGAATCTACTGAGATTTTGGGAGAGGAGCAATGCAGATCAATGGTTGTTTTACAGTAAAGACTACTTTAAAAATCTGCACTGAGCACTAGTTAGTCCAGCAATTCCTAGGCTAGAGGTATTTCTAATATGCTGGAAATATGTATTGCAGGGTGTTGGAGGCTCAGGTAAGGAGAATTGTCTGAGCTTAAAGGATTTCATATGCACGGTGTCAGATTGCTGAGCAGAATGAGGAAAGGGGATGGTATTAAGGCATTTGAGGAGGATGCGCTTTCTTTAAGGGGCACTTTCTCCTGGTAGGAAGTTTAGTTACGTGCAGACATTATTTCCTAGCTTCCCTAGCTTGCTTTCCTTTGTTGCAAGGAGTGAATTAATTAAAAAATAAAATCCATCTTCTATAAGGTGCCTTTCAGCAGCTGCTGCTTCCATCTGCAGCAAGTTTGTCAGCTCTTTTAGAGACCATGGACCAACTGAGATGCCAGTGTAGGTTTGGAAGTTTGCATGTTTGCAGTGGCAGGTTTGGAGAGCATCTCCTGTGAGCTATGTCAGATGCCAGCTCCAGTCCTTTCCAGCCCAAGCTACACAAATATATTTTAAGGATTGGCCATAATCCCATAATTAAATAGCTAACTGTGTTGGACTTTCCGGACTATAGTTGTATTTGAGACAGAACGTAAGTTTTCCCTGGTTTTTAGGACTGACAAAGTTGGAAATGTCATGTCAGGGTGCAAACCAAGTAAAATACAGATATAAGGGCTTTTGTCAGGGACATTTCAAACTCAGTCACAAGATGAAAATGGAGTCTGACCATTAATATATTGTCTACTCATAATGTGAAAAAAATTAGGAGAGGCTGAAGGGGTTGAGAATAGAATTAGCTATACTTGCTTGCATGATGTTTTCATCTTCTCCAGACTGCTTTCTGAGGCAGAAGATTCACCCTCCAGACCACGGTATTCCAGTCTAAGAAGAGGGCTGGCAAAGCCAGGTTTATGGTGGGCCTGTGGCTCCAGGAGATGCCAGCAACCCAGAGAAGCAGCTGCTCCCAGCAATGCAGCAGGTCAGCTGGGAGCTTTGCCACCAAGGAAGGGGTGATTCCAAGTTCTCTGCTGGGAGTCCTGGCTCTCTCCCTCTATTGGATTTGCTTTTGGGCATAAAACACTCAACCATGAGATAAGTTGGATTGGAAGTTCCCTCATTGTATGTTCTAATGAAGGCTGTAAAAACAGCAATTAATACAGGACATTTTTAAAGGAGGTACAAAAATATGTTAATTTTCCCTTTTCTCCCCCAGAATATCAGATGTTAATCTTGTTCCTCCTACAGGCTAATAATACGAAATGCTTCAAACAACAAAGCTAGAGATGAACCAGAATATTAAAGAAAATGTACTCTGATATAGTCATAAACTTTTACTAAGTAAAATTGAGTCAGCTGTGTTTTCTCTTTTGATCTAAAGCCTGAGCTTAGTTAAAATGGATAGCATGACACTTGTACCTCACTACCACAAAGTCAAAATAAACATATCAAATACTTGTAATTTTTTTAATGAAATGATGAAATGAAAAGTTCATTTTGCTGTCTTACAAAGGTTTTGTTCAGCATACCAGTGAAAAATATTATTTATATTTTGGTGTGAGCATAACTTTTGAGGGTAGTTTATCACACTCCTATAAGCAGCAAACTATTGGTAGGCTTTTGGGAGTCTGCAAAAACAAACTTATAAATGAGAATGAGTCATGATGTACTTGCTGGTTTACTTTCTTTTCTGAATGATTTAACGCCAATTTTTTATGTGACTTGGCAGGTTATTGCTTTAAGTGATAAAACCCTTTGAGCTGAGTAGGTGTGAGGGCAGGAGTGGGATGAGCACATGGGATGTCAGTGCTGCTGCTTCCCCCACCCAGGGAGATGCCCTGGTCAGGGTATGATGTGGCAGTGTCCTCATTCTGGCAAGGAATCTATATTAATGTAATTGATTATGAACTTACTGCAGCGATCTTGCAGAAAAAGACACTGTATGATGGAGGTAGACATCAAAATTACCTCTTTTCAATCTGGCAAAACCTTTCTCTTCTGAGGCGAAGACGTTGCTTGAGAAAGGCAGCCCTTTTTTGTTGTTTAATAAATGTTGATGAGATGCCTGTGTTCTGTTTGTAAATGTAAAAATAAGGAAAAAAAGACCCAATATTTTTTCCCTTTGTGAAAACATTTGAAAATTAATATTTGAATAGCTCATTTGAGAACTGACATTTGGCCATGATTACAGCTTTCATTGGGAAGGACTTTGGAGAGTTTCAGTGGAAATTGGTTTTGATTTGGCCAACTTTCTGAGCCTTTGAAAAATATAAAATGGATAATGCCCAGTATGTTTTTTCCACTAGGCTTGTATAGATGTATTCATCACGCATTCCAGTGTGGATAACTAGCAGTGTTATGAAATAGGAAATGAAAATCCACAGAAACCCACAGCTCTGGGTTTCTGGTAATTCATCTGTTCCATGAGATGTGTACTACAGATTGCTTCGGTGAGGCACCTGGGAGCTGTTGGTGGACAGACCTTCCTGAGCTCTGGAGATGTGCAGAATCACAAGGAAGAGAAGGTTGTGTGGTGGAGCTTTAAGGGGACAGCACTATGTTGTTTAGAGGCTCCACTCTCTGTAGTAAATATTGGACATGCAGTTCTTAAAACCTCTTAAAGCCAAATTGTGTGTGGTGACCATAACTTTGAATGTTTTTAATATATATGTTACATTCAGCTGCTTGACTGTACCTTTTTATGAAAAAATGAGATGTGGTAGCATGTGATTGTTACAGCCACTCTCTTTTTCTGCTCTGTGCTCAGTTGTGCTGTGCTTCATGTCCCAGTGGAAATGCCATTTTGGTAACCTGTGCCTGTGTTTCTCCACCTGTATTACTTGAATTATTTCCTAATATTCAATTTGCTACCTGTCTGACAAGTTCTTGTTCTTACAAAGAGCAAAGCACATTTCTTTTCATAACAGCCTTCTAAATGGCAACTAATGACAAATGTCATTATTGCCTCTGCCTTGATTTCTATCAGCTGGTCATGCTGCTCTTCTAATTTCTTGTATTTTACCACAATGTTTCTTGGCTGTCTGCAATCAGGTCGGGTGATCAGGTCAGTAGGAAAAACCTGTCCGAAGAAATTTGGCAAGTAATAGCCATGTGGGCACACTCACACAATAAGCATTAAGGCTGGAATGAATCTACACACCTATTTTTTCCATTTTTTTATTCAGGTTGTAGAAAATGGCCAGAGCAAGGTAGGTGGAAGACACATCCTCTGTCTCCTTCTCAAGCACAGCAGTGGTTGGTGAAGAATTCAAGAGTGTAACAGTAAGCTTGAACCTGACTCAGCAGCCCGCAGCAAACCATGGATTCCCGTCTGTGTAGCACTGCGTCCATGCCTCCTTATGGAAAACACAGGTGAGTTCCAGGAGTGGAAATCAGAGCTGGACACGCTGCCATGTGCAACCTCAGCAGCTGACAAACAGGTGCTTTTCTGCAAGCCACAGCCTCCAGAAGTTTATTGAAATAATCTACTGGCACACCCAGCTGACACAAATCCTGGGGCTGCAGGGAGGAACTGGAGACTAAGTTAAGGAGAGGGTAATTGTTTACTAGTTTTACATCTAGCGTGACATTTCTTGAGTGGTTACAAGGCCAAAAGTTGGTGGGAAGCAGGAGGAATCTCTTTTCCCCTCCTCAGATGGGAGGAGATTGTGTAGAAGAACCCATGCTAAGGATGTGCTCGCAATGGGCTGTGGTCTTTATTGGGAACAGCATTAATAGCCCTGGGAGTCAACATTTCAACTTTTTCAATAAATGCCTCTCCCCTCTTTATGAAGAGATAGAACTTCACAAAATCTATTTTTATTTAAGACCTTCCAGTAAATTATGAATATAAAAGTTTTTATTCATATTTTTAAGCGTATCAAGAGGAGAATGTTCTCTGAAATATTTGGCAGACTTTCCACACTTCTTTCCGCAAAGAAATTGTTCTCCATTAAACATCCCCAAAGACTTCAGTTGCTCTCACACAACAGTATAGAGCTTTTCACATGTCAGGGGATAAATTTATTTTTTGAATTAATGAATGTAATTTCATTGAGTTTAATATTTTAGCCAGGTTTTATTATAGGGAAGTCTCTAATTTACGTTCAGCTCAGGTGAAAAGCGCCTTACATTTGTCCTCATAATAATGATTGATTGGAGGCCTCATTACAAAGCAGTGGTATGATGGTTCTATTTTATTCTGAATAGGAGCAATGACAAAAAACACTGCTATGTGTGACACTTTCTTGTCATTTTTTTATGCTCTCTCATCTGAGGCAAACTGAATTGCAAGGAGTAATTTTCTTTATTTCTGAGGTTGTCTTTCGGGCCCAGTTTGAGGGACGTGCATCAAATCTGGGACACCCCTAAACAAAACTTGTATTTCTGGTGTCTGCTAGGTACCTCTGCTCTTTAGCTTTTAAACTTTTGATTTTCTTGAGCCTAAACCTCACTGCTAGGTAGAGCACTAACCTTAGCAAATATTGTTATTTTTGTGAATTTGAATAAGTCATTGCTCCTCTTTGCCATAAAAATTATCAAGGAAATAAAATGTATCCAAAGTGTATAATTGTCTTTACAGCTGTAACATGTCAGCAATATCCTTATCTAACTAACTTTTCAAAAGAAGCACTGAGTATATTTTCTGTCTTTCTCTAGAGATACAGATTTTAGGTTTCTAAGTATTATTTATGTCAGCTGTAGGAGTTAGAGTAACTACAACTGGGATATTTGGTATTTGAAGTATGAATCATTAACAATTGACTGACAAAAGCTGCTTTGTTTGGCTGTGTAAATAGAGTAGCAGGACTATTCTGAAGAGACAGCAAACACCACAGACACAGAAAAGGGTTGAAAATTGTCCCACTGATGAACAAAAAGACATTGAATAGTGCTCAGGTGCTCACAGCACCCATGCATGCACACCAAAGACTGATTAAATTTCATAACTGTGCAGAGCATAAAAGTTAAAACCCAGTATCTCTTCTGGACCTGAAACAATCCCAAAACAACCATGGCTTCTACTGGGATCTAAAGCATTCTGCTGGGGTATTCTAAGAGCATAAGGTGCCTTTAGGCCAAACTGAATCTGAAAATCAAAACTCTTGAGGCCCTTGTTGCTCTTTTGCAACTTATCTTAGATTAAAGCACTGTTATATAATCAAGGATTAAAGGCATTAAGCCATCCAAAAGAAGCATAAGGATGTAATTTTATTGAAGTTACCTGATGATAGAGCTGGAAGCATTTTTTGATTGCTTAATTAGAACATATTCTTTCTTTGGTTTGGCCTGACTAACCTGGTGATTTAAAAAGAAATTATTAAACTATGAGGGATTCTCTTCCTCCTGTGGAGATTTGGCCTTTGAGAACGTGTCACATGCTGACCATCTTTCTGATCTACTTAAGCTTCTATCAGGTTTAAGTGTAGGCAGCTCTCTAAACTGCAGTGGCATGCATGCCGCATTGATCACATGAGAATTGTAGCTAGGGCTTAGCCTAGCCAATTATAATCCTAATGACTAAATGTAAGCAACAAACGTAGGTAGTTTCTTGTTCTGTATCAGTAAGCTGCCAGTAATTTGCATAATTCTAAACTCCCTTAGTGTTAAACATAATACTTTGAAATACTTAAATTTAATATTTAGTGTATACCTTTAAAATTAAACTCTACATTAAAGTTGTATTTAACAATTATTAGCATTGGTATTAAAAGAAAACAAAAACTACTCCATACATTCACAAAACAGACCTTTTTTTTTTTTTTTAAATAGCCTACATAATATACCCTAAGTGTTAGACTGAAATACAGAATTCATTTGGCTGGAGAGATTTTGTGGCATGAACTATGGTTATCTAAAGTACAGATTTGGCAGAAAGTGCCTCAATAAGAGCTGAAACAGCTAATCATGGTTTCAGAGAGAGGCACACAGGACACTCTGAGCCAGAGAAGACCTTCTCTTGCTTTCCACAGTGGGAATGAAATCATTCCAGATCATGAACCAAGCTGTCAGAAACAGTGTGTGCTGTAAGGAGGTGCGTGGCACTGACAGGGAGCACAAATCTCTGGTGGAACTCAGGAAAATGTGAAAAAGGGCATTCAGATATTACATTCAGGGTCAAATGCTGGGCTTAGCCTCCCACAGGTATATAATGCAAAACACAGCCCATGTGTTTTATATCCTAATTTCTGGCCGTATTCAAAGCTGGAAGAGTTCCTAGACCAATTTAGGCAGCTCACAGAGTTCTAAATTTTAGAACCTCCCCAGGTTTGTCATTTGCCTTCATTTTAATCATTAGGCTCATTTGTCTCTGTGTTTTGTAAGAACAGGGCGCAGCCAGCACCCCTGGGGTCACCAGCCTTGGACAAGGACGACCAGGGTGTGGTGAAGCCTTTGTCTGAGCTGATAACTCTTGTTTTCAAGTGGCATTCAGAAATTGAGTAAAATTTAGACTATTTCTGGAGTGTAATCTAAGTGATCGCAGACAGGCAATTTCTCCCTTATTCTCCCAGCAATTGCATTTTATTATTTTGGGGCTGTATTTTCCAGGATTCTCAATAAAAGGGAATATTTACTTACGTTAGCACTCTCAAAGCCAATTTGGATGGCAACTACCTTGCTTTGTTGCTTGCTACACCCACAGAGAGAGGAGGTGCTGTTCCTGATCTGTGGAGCTAAGGATCTAAAGTGTCAACATAAAATTCGCTATTCTCAACAAACACTGTGATGTGCTCTTGTGCAAGCAGAATTGCAAAGTCTTGATTCCACATGTTTTTAGATCTTTGCTCCAGGAGTGCACTTAAACCAAGACCTGACTCCCAGAGATATGGGACTTGTTTCACCAGGAGCACTGAAGGAATGCAATTATTTTTCTGCAGGTGCTCTGCAAACACTGGTGAAGTCACAGGTCAAAAAGACCTAATTTGTAAAGAATTAACTGTTTAGACTTGCCTTCTCAGCATATGACTCAAAGTAGTTTGACTGGGCAAATCAAATTTTCTAGGGATCTGCAGATAAAGTAGCTGAGTATTGAACTGGTAGCAAACAGAAAATAATTTTGATAGTGCCTGGCCACTGAATCACATGAGACTTGTAAAGACAGCTGCTGGCAAAGGATGAGAAAGATGTTTAAATTTTTATTATTGTGGATTTTCTGAAAGACATTTTATTGAGGGGGAGAAGGGAAAACCACCAACAAACCACCCCCACTGTGCTGTTCCTTTTGGGTGCATTACATTGATGACTGGAGTCTGTGTTCTTCTGGTAAAACCAATTTCCAACCCTGCAGCGTGACCATATCAGTATTTTCCTGTTCCTCTTCTCCTGCCTCCATGAAGATCCAAGCATTCCTAACTTTCTTCCAGTTCCTCACCAGTTTTTCCTTTAGCCATCATACACTGGTGCTTCTTGATCTACTCTTCTCTTGGACAGCCTCATTTTTTCTTGTGTCTTCTCTGATCTGTGGTTCTGGCTCAACTTCCTCTTCATTCACAACTGTTCTTAGTGAACCACCCTCTCCTTTTACTTGCCAGCTGTAGACTAAATAGTTTTTTTCAAAGGACATGTATTATATAAATGCTTATGCATAATTTTTGCTGTTGAAGAATCCTGGTATTCCATATTTTTCTCTAGTTTGCCATCTGGTCCTTGAAGTCATGCTGCTGTAGTCCTTTGCTGATTATGCCTTATAAAGTTGATCCTGCAAGCTGAATTCATCTTGTCTAATCTAAGCAGAAAGCATTGTTTTCAGAAGTATTCTGATTTAGAATCCTGGGGTAAATACTCATTGTGGGAGTGTTTTCTAACTTTTTTGTCAGCAGCCCTGGCAATAATCCCATAGGATAAGAGGTCACTCTGCCATCAGCCCAGCTCTCATCCTTTGCTCTCAAGCTTACTGGTAAAATGCTGTTTTGCCATGAAACATACTAAACAAATATTTAAATTAACTTATCTTACACAGTCATATGACTTCAAATTCATTGTGATCTATTAAGAGACACTTATGGTTATTAAAAAAACAGAAAACAGCTTGTATTTGTTAAGTGTTTAATTCTGTGAATATCAAGTACAAGAGAGTGGGTGGCATTAGTCCCCTGCTCCAACAAAGAAAGAGAGAGGAAAACACAGAGACTGATATCATTGTTCAACCTGTGCTTTAAGTAATGTCACATTTGTGGTCAAGAGATAAGGAGTGACTTGTCTGAGGTACCCTCAGGGAGGTGATAAGTAAATTACTGGAACAAATGGAAGGAGGATTATGAGGCTGGGAGGGAATAAAATTAAGATTGGTAACATATGGAGTCTTGCAGCTATTTCTCCCGTTTCTTAAAGATTAATTTTTGCTGGTGATATTTTTTAGAGTGATTTAATAATGAACAGAAGGTTGTGGCTTAAAATGCTGGCAAAGGGCAGATTTTAGCAAATGACTGCAACATGGAGATCATAAGAGCTGAGGATTGTAATGGCAAATTTTTACTAAAGAAATTTTCCTGAAAACTGATGAGTGGTAAATGTATTTCTGGCTCAAAATGTAAACAGTCAGTGAAAAAGAGGAGATACACATCATGACATGGTTGATTATGGTCAAGCGCTTTTATTTATTTTAGAACTGTGGATATAGGTTCTTGTACTTGTCTCCATGAGATGCTTACAAGAAGGTTTGTGAAGTGTGTGATCTCTGTGTAGCAGGAGATGGTGAACAAAGGACTCCATGAAAAACAGTGATGTTGCTCAGAAGGGCAGATGATTACAGAAACTTTATAATATAGCCACATGATATTGAACTGAGCTCAAACAGGCTTCAGACTTTATATGAACCACTTGGGTCAACTTCATTTGTCTACATATTATTCATATGACTTCTGTTTTTCTTAAGGGTCAAAATACATTGTGTTTATTACGTTTTGTCTTCTTTGTGCATGTGGGAGCAATAGAGGGTAGGTGATCTTTGCTTCCAGTGGCAGACACTCCTAGCATCCCTGGTAGGTTGTGGGAGTGAACAAATCAATCAGAAGAGTGAAGAGTTTAAAGTTTCAGGAAAGAGGTGTTGGAAGATCTCATTGATGGCTTGCTTGAAAATTTTCATGTTCAGTATGGACTGAACTCCCTCCTCCTATAATTTAAACTCTCAATATCTGCAGAACGGAGCTTCTGTGCCAATATCAGCTGAATGAAAGGGCAGAAAAATTAAAGGCTGGTGGACCCAATTTAATTCTTTTGCTGGATTGACAATGCCAGAATCTGCCACTTTAAGAAATTTATTGTAATCCTATTCCTCTGTTTTGTAAAGCATGCTTATATAAAACCCCACTCACAGCAATTAATCAAATGCTTTTGTGGACAGATAAATAAAGAAGAAGCAACAGGAATATTTTAAAAGCAGTCATTAGCATGTACCTCACATCAAATAAAAAAGTACTGCAATTAATCATAAGGACATAATTTTCCTTAACCCCATTTCAGATTGCTGTTTAAAGTGCAATTTATGCCACACACCCACCCATGTCTATTTTAATCAAACATTTTGTGCTGATGCGTGGATTAAAGTAATATAAGAACAGAGAGCTGAGATATGTGATAGAACAAATAAAAGGTTGTTATGCTCCTCATCCCAGAACCTCAATGTACCAGGTAAAAGAGAAAAAGAAAAAAAAGGCAACTTTTTAATCAAATAAAAAAACTTATGGATGTTCCAAATCAGTCTGACAAAAGGTCAAAGTAACAAAATGTCTTTTCCATTAACCATTTCGTGTCACAAGAACATCTACAAAACAGTGGAGAATTTTCATTAATCTCATGCAAACAGAAAGTTTCCTAATCACTGCTCATCTCTTGTAAACATTGTAGATAAGGAAGAAGTAATTTCATTCAAATATAAATAGATTTTTTTAACTGACAGGCTCTTCTTGTATAAACAAGACAAGGTCATTTGTGTCACTTATAAATGGCATGGATCTCTTGCTGCTCTTGATGCAGATCAACTTACTGTGTGTTGCATGGATTTGGCTGCCTCTCTTCACTTTGAACTGATTTTGATTGAAAAGGGGAAATTATCCAGATGAGCCATAGTAAAGTTGCAGAGAGAGTGTCTTGGCATCAAAAATTCAGCAAGCATTGCTGTGAGTTGTTTCATTATGGTACTTTCCCTCTGACTGTCCCTTGTGCTTGAATTCCTTCTCAGTGAAATGTCACCCATGTGTACCTGCTGAAACTCCAAACTGTGCATCCACTAACATACCTTGTTAGACTCTTGGCAAAAATCTAATGTCTAAATCAACAGGATTTGTCTGTCTAAATCAACAGGAACCATTCGTTAGTTCAGCCTATGACATTTTCCCCCACAATGCAACATACAGGGCAATTATTGCCACTATCAGTATTGACCCTGCAATATGGAGATGTAGCTCAGCCCCCCACTTGCTCTTTGTCCTTTTGGAAAATATTTGTTACACTCCTCTATGAAGTTCTTTTCTGATCCACTTCATTCTATCTCAGATATATGACTATTAAGATTGCTGCTTTTAATATACTGGTACATATATTCAAACTTAGTCTAAAGTAAGTAGTCTCAAGTCAAAGATTGACGAGAATCAATGCAGAAATGTTCAAAATACTTGTTCTAGTGAAAGCATCAATGTGAATAACCTTCTGAATGAAAGACAAGGGGAAAAAAGTGAGCTTTCCACTTGAACAGAATTTACGTTTAAAACTCTGTGCTTCTGAATGAATAATTAATCTGTTTCAGGTTTCCTTCAATTACTCAAGCTCTGGAGTAGATGAGTCCTGCAAAGGTCCATCTAATCCAGTAGTCTTTGATGCAAATGGCAACTAATACTTAAGGAAAGACATAAGAAAAAGGGAGGCAGAGAGACATAAGCATACCAAGCCTTCAGCCTTGAAAATCTGGCTGGTAACTTCCAGAAATTATAGCACACAAGGATTTCATGTTCATTTTAGTGGCCAGTAGATGTACCAAAGCTGGAAGTTTTCATAATTTGGTTAAGTTTTTTTTTTTTTTTTTTTGGTTTTTTTTTTTTGTTTGTTTGTTTGTTTGTTTTGTTTTTGGTTTTGGTTTTTTTTTTTGTTTTTTTTTGTTTTTTAATGAGAAACAGCATTTTCAGTATTACCAAAATAAAACAGCAAAGGGTTGGCATATCTATTCCAAACAATTCTGATGTTCAGATGCAGTCAGGATTTGCCCTTATAATGGTAGGAAAAGGCACTGGAGCCCCTATAAGGTTATTGTTAATTATTATTAATATGGACTGAATCTACTTTGAAACCAAATTGTATGTAAATCAGAAACCTGAGACTGTGATCCAAATTTACTAAATGTAAATAATCTTCTGTTGGTATGCCTGATTTAGAGTGTGAAAAATGTTGTTTGATTAGTCTCTTGCTGCCTCTGTATCAATTTTTTCCCTTGTGTCATTTTATTTATTACAAGCATTCTGAAGAGGAAGGAATTACCACAGTGCAGCTGTTATTTGCTCAGTCTGGAGAGAAATGGTCACAGTGAATGATTCTACTTTGCAAGCTCTGGGATGAAGTGTGGATATTTGAACTGTCATGTTAACTCATAAAGTATCCAGTTTAACTGGACTCAAAGCTTCCAGTGGCACTTGGACTGCTGCCTTCCTTGAGCTGTCTGGGATGGGATGTTACCATTATCAATCAGTGGCTGGGTGTGGGGAGAGATCTGATGAGCAGATCTGGCCTCAGCTGCCTGCACTGTGCAGTTTGCTGCAGGCGCTGAGCTGGAGTTTCACTGGGCTCTAGTGATTCAGGTAATTCAATTTTGCCTGGAAGCTGACTACACCCAGGCTTGGTTAGGGAGCAGGTGGCTGCCACTTACTCCTAGCAGGTTATATCATGCTACTGGCATGGAGAAAATACTGTGTAATTACCAGAGAAAGGATTGATCCCTTAACTGGGTTTAGAGAAATCCACGCTTCCTTGAAACTTGTGTACACAGACATAAATACATCTGTATTGTGTTGTTAAAATCCCTCTGGCAAAGTTTCTGCCTGTAAGCCCTGCTAATCAAGTCTTGCTTACTTCAAAAGATATATTCTAGTTCCTACACTGTCTCCATTGGTGAACAGTTTCCATGATGTAAGACCCTGCCATGGGCTGTGAGAGCGCAGCTCACCAGGGAGAGCTGGTGACCAGGGGCTGTGGAGGGTGGTCTTGCCTCCTTACTGTGCTACAGGAAGCCACAGACTGTGTTTGCAAAGATGTTTGGGACAGTGAAATGAGTGATGGAATAAGCAAAATGAGACTGTAATCAACAGCCATTGGCCAGCAATGGACAAGGAAAACCTGGAAAAAGAAAATTGGTAAGAAAAACTGGATGGCCACCAGAAAATTTTACTTGGAAACTCTGACTTGTAAGGAAAGCAAAATAAATGGAGAGATCTAAAACAGTGCTGCTGGAAGCTCTGATATCTCCTCTTTTTCAGGCTTTTTTAAAAAATGTCAGAACTCTTTTCAGGGCTACAGGAGATTTGTGCTCCCTCCTCAAACCCATCCTAGAAGACTTGACCCTAGATATGTGTGCACACGTGCATACACACACAGAGGCATGTTCCTACTCCCTAAAGTGAGAATTCAAACAAAACCCTTACTTTCCTTGGATCCCTGACAGCCACCCTATCTTTGTGTTTCTTACAGAACTTTCTCTTCTTAGATGTTTTGGTTTAAGCTGAAGCAAGTTGGCGTTGAAGAGGTTTTTAGTTATGTTTTTGCAAAATTCCATTGGCTCCTTTATATTACAGATGTTAGAAAGAACAGAAATGAAAACTTGTAGCAGATATAGCAAGACATCTTGATTAGCAGAACATTTTTCCATAAACAGACATATATTTTGCAACATTTGAAACCCATCTAATTACCCCAGAACAGCAGAATGAGTTCAGGATGTTGGGAGGATCTGGAAGGCTGCTGTTTTACAGTAAATGGCTTTAATCATCCTGATAACAGCTGTGCTTTATGCATAGAAAGTCCTGTTTCCCTTTTTTCCCCTCCATCAACATGTTCCATATCAGCTTTCTCTCTGAGCTCAAGCCACAAAGGATGTGGACAGTCATGTTATATCCCATTTGCTCTGTCTGCTGATTAAACAGGAAAAATAGGTTAATGTCATGTTACCCTTTAAAAAATCATTGCTCTTACAAGTGCATTTTTTGTGTTTTAAAGACATTTACCCTTTGAAAGAGAGAGGTTACAAGAGCATAAAATTAATGTAAAGAGCAGTTAGAATTATACATAGCCCACATTTTTTGTCTTTAAATCAAAAAATGCCTTCATATTGTATTGTACCTTGCATTTTCACACAGCCATAGCTGGATGCTTTGGAACAGATCATCTTTCATTGTCTCAGATGTGGATTTGGCAAGGAGCTTCTGTGCTGATTTGAATTCTGAGAAGTCTGAACTCTGCATGGTTTACTTCTGTCAGAAGGAAGAAGTTCACAGATAGCCTTAATTGTGATAAACAATTTTCCAGAGCTATTGAAAGTCAATTGGACAAACACTGAATACTTTTTGTTTACTTAATAGTAATGACTCACAAAAGTCACTCACAAAAATTATGTGAATTTCATAACCTTTCATTTTGTTGGAATCTTGTCACCAGCCCACATTTATGCAAAACTTAAAATACTTTCTGAACACAGTTATGCCTTATAGTGGAAAAGCACATCTGCCTTGGGCTTTAAACCCCTTCATGCTGATTATCTCATGCACCCCAATAGGTGAGGGGCTGGGGACCCCAGGGGGTCTGCAGGGAGCTGAGCCTCTGCTTTGGCTCAGGTTCTGCTGCTCAGCATGTGCTGAGTTCAAGGGAGGCTGAAAGTAATGTGAGAGGAAGAATTCTTGCACAAAAAGCTCACATCCAGCTAGGTGCTGGATGAGCTATAACTTCATCCATGTGCTTCCTTAATAAAGAATGCTCTTGTGACACCATTTTCTCTCGTTGCTTACTTGCTATTTTCATTATCCCAGCTGCAAGGTTTTGAAATGCACACAGGTAAGTCTGAAGGCAAATACCCACAGACAGTCAGAAGGCACAGCCTAACAGATTGCTTTGCCTTCATAAGCTACTACTGTAAATAAATGTGCATGCTGGAATTGACTAATAGCTTCCTTTTCAGTGCAAGAACAATTAGCCATTGATGATTTTTTTTTTTTTTTTTTTTTTTTTTTTTTTTTTTTTTTGGTCAGGCAAATTCCATGTCATTTTACATCTTACAACTTTTCCTAATGGAAAAGGGAGGTTTACCACTCTTATGAATCACTTCACTTGGTACTTAAGAGCAAACAGGCTGTGGGAGATGGAGGGTGTCAGGAGGATCCAGGAGCAGCTGGGGACACCTTTCTGGTGCAGAGCCCCAAGGACTTGCTGCTGGGTAGGCAGGCAGAGAGAGAAAGGGCTGCTTCCTCTGCCTGGGTTTGAGCTTTGCAGAGCTGTTTAACAAAAAAAGTAGAGAAAAGGTCCTAACAGTGAATGTCTGGTTAACATTTCAATTTTCAGGTGTTCTTTTTCTCTGTAGATCAAGGTTGAAATAAACAGACCTGTCTGGAGAGTACCCAGCTGTTCCCCAGGACCTCAAGTATGTTTTTTCCCAGTTGTCTCCATAGAAGCAAAACAGGCAAGAAATTAGATGTGGTAGAAATCCAGCTGGTTGGCCAGCCATAACTGATACCAAATAGCCTGCATATTTTATTTCCTAATGATGTGTATGTGACAAAAAACTGCTCTTTGCAGGTGCTTAATTTATTGAGGTTTTTTCAGCCATTGTTACAAGTGGTGCGATAGTTACATCTTGGGATGTTATAGATGGAATTTCCCATTTAGCCATCAAGAGTGTACCTATGGCCTAAATCTCTCTTGAGGAAGGATGATTTTAGTGTGCTTGTAAAAGATGTCCAAAAACCACAGCTGTTTGCTTCCAGCAACGAAGTTACAACTATCAGGAAACAATGCCCAGTGTGAACAAATGCTAAATAATCCTCGTGTTAATTCACTACTGTGTGAAGCTCAGTAGAACTGGATAGGACATGATAAGGTGCCATGACTGATATCTTGAAATTGTCCTCTTGAAGTGGATTCTAGCTTAGGTTATGAGTTACTTGCTTTATAAAGAGGTACAGGATGCCACACAGATTTTGTCACAGGGCTCTCCCAGAGGGTGTATAGAACATCCTCCAAAGTTTTGGTACTGACCAAAAGTCTTCATGAAGTCTTCAAAAATTAGCAATACAGAGGATTAGTAGTAAACCAGTTTACTGTTAGACCTTTTACAGTTTGTTACTCTTGTTATTTTTACTTTTCCCAAGTATCTAAGAGGTTCTCTGGGCCCCAAAGCCCAAGGAAATGGAGACAAAGAAACTGCTATTGGTTGTGCTTCACAATACAGCCTGAGCCAGGGAGCTGGGGCTGTTTCTGAGCCTCTCAGGTGGGAACATGCCTGGTACTGCTGGGATTTTGAGCAATAAAGATGCTTCAACTACAGCACCTTTCATGCATCCTATATACATTTAAGGAAAAATAGTGGAATGAAAAGAAAAGGGAGAGAATTTCCTCTTGAGATAAATGTCTCTGCACAGTCTCCCACCCACATCGCAGCCACAGGCAGCTACAGCCAGCCCTGTCTATAGCAGTCTTAAAATGTGTGTCCAAACACAGCTGTGAATAATGTTTTAAGATATGCACAGGAAGACCAGCTATTCTGTGTTGTGTGACTGGAAGACTATGAAAGGTTCTGGGATGCCTCAGTAAATCCAGAAGGAATGGTTTCAGTACTGTGGAACATTAAAAGTTCCCGATATTTTAATATTTATATAAGGCAATGACAAAAAATATCACTCAGACTAGGCAATCTTAATGGAAATATTTAGTCTTCTATCATGTGGGAAACAGAATGCAGTTCTTAAATTCTCTTCTGCAAATTCAGAGTCAAAGGGTAATGATTCTCCACATGGGCTAAAATTGATATATTATACACATTTGCTGAGGATAATGATTAGGAATTAGAAGATCTCAAAAGGCTCCTGAACTCCTGAACATTTTACTATGTCAGTGATACTGCTTTAACAAAGATAATTTATTAAGTAAAACAATACTGTCCCTAAAATGGACATTCTTCATTTTTTCCACTGCTTTGGACTTTCTCTTGCTTTAGACATATCAGCCTAAATTCATCCTTGCCATAAATTCACTGGTGCCAGTTTGCAGCTGTAGCACGTTGTGAAACTCTTGGTGGTGAGCAGAACTGTCTGGATTGAGCAATCTCTGGTGGTTTTCTGCAGTCTCATCCTGTTTAAACTGAAGGCAGACAGTGATGGGCAAGAAACCTCCTGTTTGGATGATAGTGCTTTTTGGATGTTTGTTGCAAAAAAAAAAAAAAAAAAAATATCCCACCCCACAAGTATAAGGTTGAATTAGATATTCTAAAACTACGTGTTAAGTAATTTTCAGATTAGCAACAAGTATATGGTAACTTCCATATTAAATATAAAGATGGGAAGACATCCTGCAAGACCTTAATAAACTGGAAAAGGTGCTCCTACATGTAATTCTTATCACTCTCCTGCTGCCTAGAACCTATTTTTGCTGCTCTGTAGCTTAGGTGGGTTGTTTTCCCCACTTGGGAGCACAGCAGCCCAATTTTTGTCATAAATCCTCCCTGTATCCAGCAGGAATGGTTCTCTTCAAAACACATGTACCACTGGCCTTGGGGGAGAAGAAATGACTAAATGACACAGAAAATCTGCACTTTACCTGAGGTGGAAGGGAAACAGGTGCTCCATGGCTGCTAGAAGGGGCCATGGGGGAGGATTGTGTGCTAATGGGTTTGGGGATGTCAAATCTCCAGGTGGTGACTGTGACAGGTGAGAGGAGATAATTCAGCAGCCCTGCCTTGCAGTGAGCCCTGGCTTTTCTCACCCTGCTGAGTCACACAGAATAACTCATTACCCAGCACTGCTCAGGGACTGTCATAAACAAGCCATGGGCTGGAATTTTTTCATCCTTCTCTCTACCTAGGAGACTGTGTTTTGAGTATAATGAAAGTTTTGCATTACACGTTTTTTCTTAGGGCAACAGGTCAAGAAATAGGATTTTAATATGAATTTGTCTGTTCATGAAATATCAATATCACTTGAGGGAAAATCCATATGTCATTACACAGGAGACTTTTTCACCTAAGGTTTGATTTGGTCACTGAAAATATTTTAAGCCAAGTTTTATTTTCTATTGCTTCACTTACTTGTCTTTCCAGAGCAAGGATGTGTCTAGACAATGCAGGAGATTTTTTCATATCATTAGAAATATGATATGGAAAAAAAAAATTAAGAAACTCCCAAAAAACCATAGATGAGCATGTGGATATGATGATGATCATTCAAACAGAAAAAAAGAGTGCATACTCTTGCCCACTGACATTTCAAGACATTTGGTGCATTTTGCTGCAATGATAGAGACATCTGGGTCACATATTTTTTAGTGACTGAATTGTGGTCTTAAGTCCCTTATACTTGGAGGAGCAGTTTTTCCCAGATAAAGCAGGGAGATATCACTCAGTGATACCCTGGCTCAGTGATGAACAGCATTGAGAATTGCCCTGTTGTGGTGCCACCCTGGTGTCCATAGGGATATTTGCAAACCTGCAAATGAGGAGCACCTGGGGAAATACTTTAACTATATAGTAGCATTTCATGCATCAGAAACTGTGAATTTTTTACCTCTTTCACCCTCCCCTGAATTCCTGAGAGATGAGTATTGGGAAGTATGGAAAACTAAGATGAGAATACTTGTATTTAACTGTGTGCTGAATTCTCATTCCAGAATACCTCAATGATCACTGGGAGATAGACAGAAACTATCCCACCTGGTCTTGGGGAGAAGAGCAATATTCTTTGTGCTGTGCCAAGGGTAAACTATGGTGTTTCCAAGGGGCTAAGAGACAGTCCTAAGTGTTGTTCACTAGAAAGGGGAAATTTTCCCCTCCCCACTAACTGCAGAGTTCTCAACCTCAAAATTTCCTTGAATCACACTGAAAATGAAAGTCTAAAGCTTTTTCTCTTAAAATTTAATCTTAATTTAAGAGAAGAGTTAAGCTCTTGATTTTTCAAAAGGATCTCAGTTTGGCTCTCAGAATTTATTATTGCTCTTTCATCTGCACACAATTATGTCTAGAAATGCATATAATTTCTTTCACTGGTTGAAGGCTAAGTATGCATTTGTTGGCACAACCAAATAATTATCTATCCAAGTAATATAAAACAATTGTAAAGATATTTGCAGCTCCCTTCACTTTATTCACAATTACCATAAAACTAAGGGAATGTGAGGAATGAGGTCTGGATTCGTCTTTGAACAAAGCAGACTTCTAGAAAATAGACTTTAATTATATTCCTCCTCTTGTTGGAAAGGTTATACATCAGGGAAAGTCTTCTGAGTCTTTTTTGTGGCAGAAATGTAGCCACCATATAAAACCTGTAATAAGAATTGTCAAATATAACAATTTCATGATGTCTGTTCATCATCTGGGCAGTGAAGATATTCTTAATGAATGCATTGATCTGACAGATGAGGGCCAAGGAAGAAGCAGCACAAAAGCAGTACCACAGCTTCAAGGAAAAGCACAGAGGTGAATACTTGAAAGTCAGAAGCACAAAGTTTTCCAGTTGCTTTGCCATTGCTGGTGGTAAGAGGCTGAAGGTGGATGATAGGTGTGAATTCAGCCAGGGGGATGGGGCAGGGCTGAGACCTCAGCTCCTATTGCCCAGAGAGACCAAGGAGAGGGGTCTGAAGCACAGGTTATCAGATACCTTGGAGGGTGTGTAAATCAAGACACATGCTGTTGAAGTTTGGGTCTTTGGATTTGTTTTAAAAACAGTGAGATTACAACAGACTCCTGTAGACTTTCTATTTATATCACGCTGAATAAAATGGCAAGGATTTTGGAAAAGCACTCTCTCTCCAACCTGAAATATAGCTGTAGTCTCTGTGTGAGTGGCTAAGAGAATCTCACAGTGTCAATAAATGATAGACAGCTTGCTTTTTTTTTTTTTTTCTTTTTTTTTTTTTTTTTTTTTTTCTTTTTTTTTTTTTTTTCTTTAAAGCAAGCTTTCCAGGGGCTTAGAGACACTTATTAAAATAGGCAGGACCTGACTACTGCATGCTCCCACTGACATCAGTGCAAACCTGCCAAAGTTACTCTCCAGTACGATCAGATCCTTTGGGCTGCATCTCCAGTTGTTTACACAGGTGTAAATTAAGTGTGAATCCATTGCGGCCAGCACAGACATTAATCATCATGTCAGCTTGTGAGAGCTGCCTTCAACCTTGCATTGAACTCCCTGAGGTCCCTCCCTCCCTACACTGTGATAGATGTGCCAAAGCAAGAGTGGTGTGGTAATGCCCATCTCACACCACCATGCCCCTTCCCAGGCATTGTCTGGGAGCTGCTGCCTCCAGCACCAGTGCTTCAGGAAACTGCTTCATGGTTTGTTCTGACTGTGAGGTGCAGCATATTCCTTGTCACTTGTGTGGTTGGGCTCAAAATCTGTCTGCCACAGCTCTTTGCTAATGCATGACACATTTCTTTCTCTCTCTCTGACAGAATTCTTGTTTCAGATTTGGTAATACCAGCACTTGAGGATCTGTGGTTCAGCTCAGAGCACGAAGCAGCATCTCCTGGGGACAAGTTAATTCAGCAACAGCTCTGAGGCAGTACTGGCCCTGGAAGGAAGCAATGCATCAGCTCCCTGAAAAGAAACCTTAATGTCTGCTATGAGTCTAGATTTACATTGTAAAAGAGACTACTTGCTACTGCAGTAAAGTATATGTAGGAAAATATTATGGATCCACAGGAAGATGGTCAGGGTTATAAGAAGAATTTATTATTGTGGCAGTCTGGTTCTTTTCTTTTTCACTGAATTGTAAACTGAGTTTCATGTTGAGATAGATTCAGTTAGTTGACTTGTTCTTAACTTTTTGTTATTGACATTAGTAATACAGATTATAAAATATGGCTGCAAGATTTTGTTGATCTTTTAATTTACAACAGACAGAACTAGAAGTTCATACTGAAAAGTTGACTCTCAGTGTTTGTAAACACACACACAAAGAAAAAGAATTTGCACTTAACTAGGTCTTCAGAGAATAGATGCAGTCTGTGTGTGTTTTCTTTTTATGCTGGGGTCTGCAAGGCTGCCTAAACAAAGTAAAAGAAATACCTTTATTTAAAAAAAAGAGATTTCACTCTTCATAACTGATGACTCCATAGTTTTGGAATGTTCACGATAAATGTCACTTTATTATTATTATGTTTGGTGCTTTTAGGAAAGTAAAGAAGGGCAAGGACGAAAGCCTTAGGCTTTGCCTGGAGCAGACCGCGACTTGCTCTCTGTGAGCTGGAGCAGTTTGCAGCTGTGCTGTGGGGAGGAGGAATGTCTGTGCCACGTAACCCTCGTAATGCAGGAGTGCTCTCAGGATGCTGTGAGTGAGCCTGAGGCACTGACACTGTCCTCATGCACTGCCCAGGTGTGTTCTGAAACCTCCCAGCAGGTCACATCACAGGAATGGGCCATGTCCATTCCTGTTTCCCATTTTCGTATAAATATTGAAGTTACACTGAATAAACAAAGGTGTGTCTTTTGACCTGTGCTCTCCACAAATCAGATGTTTCCTAGTTTTAGTCATGGAATACTCTGTTTTGGAAAGATTCTGTTTCATACCAACAGAACTTTCTCAACTCAAAAGTTCAGGATTAAAGAAAGCATTTGGGAACAGAAAATGAATCATGTCAGTGGCACTATGAATGTATGTTTTTACATTCATAATTTAAGGCTTTTCACACATTTTCTTTGGAAAGCTCAAGTTTCTATTTTGAGGATTGAATTTGTATTTTAATGATTGAGAAAGTATGAAAGCAGTATGAAAATAAGTTGTTAAGTTTTGGGGGGAACTTTAATTCAGAACAGTCTAGCAATAGAAAATTGCTTTCAAGAGGCTACATCTTTGCAAAATTTGAAGGGAAAAAGGACTGGATTATAATCTACATAAACATAGATGTTATAAAACTGTAGAGTGCCTACCTTTGTCCTCAGAAAAGTGACATGAATGAAGTTTTAGTATTTTCTGCATCTATTTCACAATTAATATAAAAATATAGAATGTACACTTACATATAAGTAGTATAAATTTCTTAGTAAAAATGAGGAAAAAAAAAAATAATCTGAGTGACCAAATGTCTGCTAAAGGAAGTTGGAATGAAAACCTGACCTTGATTTCTAACTGCCCAGGCACTGGCAATTTAGGATTTAGGAATTTGTGGTGATTTTTTACCCTCTGAACTTGGATTACTGGAAGGATCTCTTCTCTGTTTTTCTTTTTCCATCATGAATGTGTTAAAGGAGCATTACCCAAATGGTTTTGCCCAAAATATGATGAGACTGAGAGATGAATGTGGGCATTACTATCTCCAAGCATTCACTTGGTCCAGAAGTTACAAAGACTTAAGTGCATCTACAGGAGTAAAACCAATGTTTAAGCAAGAATCTGTGGTGTGGTTTATCCAAGGGATCCACATAGAAAAAACACAAATGCAATTCACAGACGAAACTACTATGAGAAGTGGTGACAGCATTGCAACATTAATGTTTTAATTTTGAATGCAAATGAAATTACAGATATTTTTCTTCTGATTTTTACAATAAAATTCTTTCATATAGAATATAGTGTTAAATACAAGACTTGGTCATCTGGTTGTTCAGTGACATCTGAATAATACTGGGTTTACAAGAAATCTGTGGTTTTAAATTAGATTTGCCAAGTGTTACATTAAACAACCAGATATGCACAAGTCAAAGCTGTTGAAAGCCTGGATTATAGAGAGATAGAACTCAATGGACCTTACTGCCAGCAAATAACCTGACTTGTTTCTGCCATCAGCATGGAGTTCCTGAGATATCTGGTGGCACATTTTAGGTAACAATGCCAACTTAAAATAAAAAATAACACTGAATGTCCTGTGACTTGCAATCAGGAAAGACCACAGTATCACCAGCAATTTTTCAAAGGTAGACAGAGCCTATTTCATGCTAACCATTTTATATGGGTTCATAACTCTGAGGTATAACAGCACTTTGCCTGTTACCAAACTTTAAACAAAATAGGAGAAGTGTCCATTTTTAAAAATCTTTGCTTAACTTAAAAGTTCTACCAATAACTATCCTCTTATGGTGGAAAAAGAATTATTAATATGTCTTGCTGGAAATCCTGGTGTGCCTTTTAAATGTTTGCTTTGAATGGCCAACATGCTTTTCTTTTGAATCCTTCTGCTTTTCTAGGTAGCAAAATGCAATATTAGTTCAATCAGCCCAAAGGCAGAGCAGACCTGTGTTGCTAGGTTTCCCAGCACAGTTAATATCAAGCAGCACTCTTGTGGTTTTAAATCTGAATTAAATTTGCAGAAATCAGGGGAAAACTGGGGCCTGAGTTAGGGTTACATATTATGCCTTGAGGTGCAGCTCTTTGTTTTCCTCAGGACTGTGAGACTTAAGACCAACCTGTGTGTTGGTTTTGACCAACTCAAAACAGATTCATTCCACTGGACAACTCAGGGGAGCTTGGCAAGATAATGCCAGTGAGATCTTGGATCCCTCTGGAAGATAGCAGGAATTTTGCCATCAATATCATCTGAGACAGATTTTTTCCTTTTGCTTCTCATCCCTGCTGGAGTCTGCTTAATCACCTCTTGGGCTGGTGAGATGGAGCAGCACTGAAGAAGGTGTGGTGATGTAAAGCATCAGGAATAAGTTATAAAAAGTGGTGTCCAAAAGGCTAGATAAATATTACTTTACCCTATGTCCAACTGTAGAAGGAAGAAGGACTGATACATGTAGCTGTCCTTCCCAGCAGAGAGAGAAATACTTCCTAGATTCTTATAATCTCCAAGCAAAGTTTCTCAAAAATCCCCTTTCTGTTCTGGAAGGACTTAAAAGTAGAGTAGAGTTTGTTTCTTTAAAAAATGGGGGGGGGGGGGGGGGAGGGGGGGGGCAAAAGCACAACTGCTTAACATAAGAAATCACCTGTTTATCATATAAATCAAATGGAAAAAATTCTATTTGTTAATTTGCATGAACCAAGATTTACATATGGCAGGATAAAATAAATTCAGAATACAGAAAATATTCCAGAATTGAATGTACTACAAATTGCTGTGTCTGACTAAATTGTCCTTCCTGGATTTATGTTGCAAATGAGAGTTTCAGCAAGCACAAATTTGTCATAAATAATCCTTAATAAAGGTGATATTTCAGTGAGGAGACCTGGAAAATTTTCCTTTGCCATTGTCATTTCCAGGATCATGTTCAGTCCATATTTCCTACAACTCTGCTCTGTCACTCCTTATTTAGGACTGATTTTCAATTTCCCTATTTTTTCAACTGAATTTAGCTATATCTATCAGGGAAGCAAATCTTAAAACTAAATCCAGAATTATTAGTAATAGGACATTTATAGAAGAGGTCATTTCCTATCCCTTATTTATAGGTCTATAAATAATAGCTAATGTAAAGATGGGTGTTTTGCTCTAATAAAAGAGCAGCAAATCAGGAGGAGAAAATGGTGTGTGGTAGGATAATGTGTTTTATATTGACTGCAAAAATCTGTCTTCCGCCCTGAAAACCCAACTGTTTTGCTAAAGTGCCAAAGTAAACATTATACACCATCAAACTAAAGTTTTTAAAATATGTTTTACATGAGCATCTAATTATTGGTTGCATTTTCATTCCCTAGGTATGCTTAAATATTTGCAGACTGCACTGGGCTTAGTCCATATGTCCCCTCCCACCATCCAGTGTGTCAGCTTACATCCAGACATTGGTTTTGATGGCTATAGTTGTTGAGTTTCACCTCGTGTCAGTGATGTTGTCTTCCACACTGCTGTTTTAGGTGTGAATATTGCTGATGATTTTTTCCTGATCATGGTGACATTTGGTATGTGATCAGTGAAAATGTATGCCCCCAAGCACATGATGAACAATAAAGCAAATGTTCTTATATCATCTAGAGTCCTTATACAAACTAAAATTTCTTTGCATAAAAGATCATCTCTGTCTCCTTCTGTCTCAGATTTATTGATTTCAAAATTGTAATTCAATGGAGGCTGAATTAATTGCAAAGTGTTTCTCAACTGCATAGTACAGAAATTGGTCACCACTGACTTTCTAACTGGAATTCTGCCCGAGTAGATTCATATCCCATAGTCCAGACTGAAATAACTACTAGATTGTTTGTATTTTTGAGATGAAGCTCCATAAGGTCCACTTACATAGTTCCTGTCACATGGACTGACTTCCAGGCAGCTTAGGAGGAGTCATTACAGACTGGTAACTTGTGGCCTGTGGAGGAAGGACTGGAGTTCAGTTCCTTTTCCAATGAATGCTTGACAAAACACCTAAACAGGTGCTGGAGTCATGTCAGGGATACAGGTTCCTGCTGAAGGAAAATTTTCTCACTTTTTAATCATGCCCAAGATCATGCTCTGTCAAAAGGCATATTTAAATAGTCTGTTGAAGCTGAACTGTTTCCAAAGCCACTAATAAATGTAGTAAAGCAGTTACAGGTGTGGCTCAGCACAGGCATGCTGGGGCTGATACTTGAGGTGGTAAATCAGGAGGGAGAAAAAGGAGATAGCAAGGATGAAGGAACAGAAATGGAGAGGCAAGCAGATGTAGAAGCTGGCAGTGAAGCCAGCCTATAAAAACAGACTACTCTGCTCCTCTTCCTTGCAGGGCCCAAGCCAGCAGATGTGCTTTGAGAATTCCCATCAGATCAGGTTTCACAAACGAGCCAGAGCAGTAAGAAGTTCATAGTTCCCAGCAGGGTTTAAGATCAAGCTGGAAGCTGTGCTGCTCTGGCTTTTCAGCTTGTGGATGCCCAGAGGCAAATCCTTTCCTTTCCCTTCCTCTCCAGAGCTTTGCTCTTCAAGTGCCACAGGAAGAGGAACGTGGGGCTTGAGGAATGAAATTTTACTCTTTGATTCTTGGCTCAGCAGTTAGCCTAATTATTACTGTAAATGTGGCAGACAAGTTTCTTTCTAATATGTTCCCTCTCTTTTGAACTATCCATATAGATTGTAAAAAAAATTCTGTACTGGTCTAAGATGCCAAAGTTCAGTTTTAAAATTAAAAAGCCTAGAATGCAGAAAGGCCTTGCTGTGCTGTCAAGTATAACCTCACCTCCTAAGCATTTGAAAGCCTGAAGGGCTTGGAGAGAAAATGAAGGAGGGATCTAACTTTCATGGAAATGTATTTTTTTCCCTGATCTCTTTATTTATTTTGGTAAGAAGTATACAGAAAAAAGGACCACTATGTTGAAATTAATCATGTGGAACTGATTTCTGCAGGAGAAGCCATGAGATAGCTGGGGAAACTCAAGAAAAGTCCAGGTCCTGCTGCTGTGGTGTGCTGACGTACAGGAACCTGCATGACAAGAAATGACATGGGCTGTGGGATGTACAGGATTGAGTTGTGTTGTTACACTGGCAAATTAAACACCAACTGGAAGACAAAATCAAGGCCTCATGCAGTGAATAGCACAAGTAGAGAGGTGAGGTGCAGCTGTAAGGTGGTGTTCCAGCACCACCAAGAAATGTGAGTGGTACCCACCACCTTCAATCCTTTCTGGAAAAACAACTGGCAGCTTCTGGGTGAGGAAGCTGCTAATATTTAAACATTTATACTGTATTTTTTGTGTTGTGGGAATGGCCAGACAGAAAAATTCCAAGAAAATTAGTGTTTGGTAGGTATAAGATAAATAGGCATGGGTAGTGGGTACAGCAGAAATATGTGGACTGTGCTTTCAGCAAGCCAAGCACTGAATCTTTGGGAAGATTTCCTCCCAGACTTAAGATGCTGTTGTGAAAAATATACAGCAATGTAATCCATGACGCATGAGACTGAACTTTGAGAGTGACATCTTCCAAAATAAATTTTTACCAGTAAGGTCTGTTCCAGCAATCCTGGAACATTTAGCTGTTAAGTACTGTCTTTTTTTCTTCATAGGGGTATAATTTGCATTTTGATTGAACTAGCCAAATATTTTGTCAAACAAAATAATTTCTTAGTAAAGATAATTATGCTTCTAGTCTAGGTGACTTTTTTCTTGATAAAAAAATCCTGATTACCTTTTCTATTAAAAAAAAGTTGATTAATGTAGTTGAATGAGTTATTGAAGAAGAGATAACTGAATAAATCATACTTAATGTAACAGCAGATTACTGGGAGCTTATAGATTAGTATCAGAATTTCCCTTCCTGATATAGGCTAATATAAATACATTTAATTGAGAGGGACCATGTCCATTTTTTTTTCTGGCGTTACTCATGAATTAACACTGCTCTTGTAAAAACTCCTGGCATATAACAGACACAGGGTAATGCTTTGAATAAAACCGAGTGTTTTTCAGCTGGTCTGTGTTTTTCACTTCTTGCTTTTAACAGAGCCTGGAAATCTGTTCTGTTTGAAATTATAGATTTTAATTGTCACACACTAAAAAGAAGTCTTGTATTTATTCAAGGCAAATTTGGAAATATTCAGACCTTGTGGCTGATAAATCAGTTTTGAGTTACTCTTTAGCTACCCAGTTGCTTTAATAACTGTCCTGTGGGTGTGTTGCTTGAGGTCTGAGATAGATCATGCAGCAGCTGCCTGATGCACATTCTCGTGTTTGTACTTGGAGAGAAAAGAAAGTCAATTCTGTTCTTCCTTTTCTTTTCTAGACCTTGCTATCACACAACCTGCACAATATCTATAACTGGGACACAAGCAGAGGATGAAAAAAGCGAGCAGGTGCCAGGTGACAATGTTTTTCCACTCCCTGGGAGTGTCTGATTCTTCTTGAGGAAGAGACTGTCTGAATCCATTGGATTCCTGCACAGCTCAGCCTATGATAGACACAAAGTGCAGTCTCACAGCCCTTGAAATGTTGTGAGCCCCTCATGTACAGTGAAACAATTCCAGACATATATGTGACATGGGAAGAGCCAGGTGCCAAAAATTTCTCTTTTGCCATAAAGGGTAAAAATATTCATTCTAAAAGGCAAAATACAAATATATATATATATATATATATATATTTATGTGTGTGTGTGTGTGTGTGTGTGTTTATATATGTTTTTATTCTGCCATACTTCAGAATCTTTTAAGCACCTTGGTGCTTAAAGTTGTTGGTTTTTTTAAGAATCCCCTTCTCTATTTAAAAGGCTGCTAAAAAAAAAACCAAATTTATTTTTTATGCATGTGAATGTAGCAGCAGGTATGTAAATCCAGAGTTGTAATGGACATTTAATATGACCCAGTTCAGCAGATGGTGACCAGCAGAAAGTTCCATCCAGCTGGTCTGGGACACATTGGTGGCTCCCATGTTTCTCATGAGCTTGTGGATAAGATGAAATGGAAGACAAGACACCATCTACCAAGCAGAGACTGAGTGGTGATGATACTGTACAGAGAAAACAGGAGTACAAAAAAGTGGGTGATGTTCAAAAGAAGTTTTGCAATGAGCAGTCCAGGAGGTAAACTCAATTTTAACTGGTTTTAACTCAGTTTTAGCTGGTTTGGTTGAACAGGGCTACATCCCATCCAAGAGACTCCATGGGGCCCTCTTTCTGTCTTTGTTCTCCCTATCCCCTGAGAACACCTAAGGTCATGAAATATCTCCCACTTGGGTGATGAAATAGTTGAGCAGTTGGAGGCAGTGTGATGGTTTGCAGTGAGAAACCTGTAAGAGGGATAGCCAGAAGGGCTCAGGCCAGGAATTTGTCTGGTTTAACACTTCACTTGTCATCAGAGCTAGCTTTGAGCACGTGAGGAAGGTCCAACACGTACAGCAGAAAATTGAAGGAGGGCAATGAATCTAGCAATCCTTGTGGTTGTAATGGACCCCATCATAGCAGACAGTGTCTATTTAGTCCTCATTATCATTTATTATACCTTTCATATTATATGAAATATGTATGATATTTAATATAATTCATAATGTCATTTTATCATTATAACCCTTGATATTTTTCTTATCAGTTTAATGTTCAATTCTCTTTGAACTTAGAAATTCTGAGACGATAAGGTTTATAATTTAACCATGTGCAAAGTGTACATGCTTTAATGGGGAAGGATGGGAGGTACCCCTTTTACTGGTTTTTAAATTTGTAAATTCTCATTTCCATGGAATTTAGAATTTCTGTTAGATCTGAAACTGTGCCTGATGTTATCCCTGCTTTAATTTCCATCTAATGGTTACAAATGCAGAGCAAATGCAGAGTAAACAAATGAAAGAACACACTCTATTTGTACATCACCATTTAAAAGGTGATTTCTGAGGCAAGAGTTTATTTATCAAAGACCTTTTGGGAACCTCATTTGAAAGGTTAAAAGAAAAAAAATCCCTATTTTTTCTCCCAAAACCTTCTTTATATTTAGGTCCAGAGTAGTGTAATACTTTCTGTCTGTAGAAAATAACAGAGTTCACATTTCTAAACCTGAATGGTTCTAAAAAGAACATGACACATTTTCATTTTTTTTTAAATGTAGTTAATCTCAATCTTAAAATTGCCTACACTCTGTTGAACAGCTTTCAAGACTGATATATAAGCATAAGAAAGGATGGTCTCTAGGGAGCTAATCTTGCAGCAAGTAAGGCTTTGGGTTTTCAGACAAATAGGATTGGAGACCAGGTTTTCTATCAAGAGTGATTAAACTGTCTATATAAAGCTCAGATTAGGAATTTAAAAAAAGCTGTACGTGAAAAGGCTTTAGTGGAAAACTAAAGTCTCACAAATCTCCTCTTTCATTAAAAGCAGTGCTACTCATTTCAGTGAAGAATCCTCTCCTCTCCTCTCTCCTCTCCTCTCCTCTCCTCTCCTCTCCTCTCCTCTCCTCTCCTCTCCTCTCCTCTCCTCTCCTCTCCTCTCCTCTCCTCTCCTCTCCTCTCCTCTCCTCTCCTCTCCTCTCCTCTCCTCTCCTCTCCTCTCCTCTCCTCTCCTCTCCTCTCCTCTCCTCTCCTCTCCTCTCCTCTCCTCTCCTCTCCTCTCCTCTCCTCTCCTCTCCTCTCCTCTCCTCTCCTCTCCTCTCCTCTCCTCTCCTCTCCTCTCCTCTCCTCTCCTCTCCTCTCCTCTCCATTGTTATCCAGGAGTGAAAGAGAATAAAAATGTACTTTTAAATCTTGAGCAAACCCAGATTATGTTAATGACCCAGTGGAAAATTCTGAGGATATCTTGCTTAAGTCAAGTCAAACAGCTTGAAATCTAACCTCTCATAAAGAGTGGAAGAACTATCATGAGAACAGGGCAAAAAGACCAAAAAAAGTTGAGATAAAACCCTGTGGCAAGTCTAATTTTGGGAAAGTTCTAAATCAGAACTAAAAAGGTAGAGTAATTAAATGATTATTCATCCTCATAGTCTTTCTCTATTTTGTGAACAACAATTGGTGTGAAATTGTATTGTATGAAACAGTACTCCAGTCAGGATTAAAGCAGTACTTTCCTGCCTCTCTCTGAATTGTTAAATGCTTTACTGAAAATGGGGGTGCTCTAGTTTTTACAGTTTCACCCTATTGCCAATGGGAAGAGTGGCCAGTATTTAAAAAATGAAGAAATTATCAGAAATGTGATCATAACTCCAGGACTGGAGTATAAAATCTCAGCAAAACAAAGACATTTTATTCTCCTTATATTATCACATATCAACCAAAACAACTTTATAAACTCCACTTACAAAATACATGTAATCAAAAAGGTTAGAAAAAAATATGTGGAGAAGATTAAGTAATATAGTGTATCCCATCCAGCTTCAATGTAGAAACTATCTTTGTTTTCCACCCTTCATGTATGTATTTCTAAAGCCTGGTAAAATCAATCAGTGTTTTTGTACCATGTTCCTACCCATGGCAATTTTGATATTGCTTTTGCATTAAGCAAGGAAATGTTTAACTGTGTAAATGCATTAGTGGGAATGCAAGTTTTGATGTCAGGATGGTGAGGCTGACTTGGACTAATGAGAATCAGAGAGGGACTTCCCAGTAAACAAAAGCCATAGGAGGAGAAGAGACTCTGGCTCATTTTAGAATGGAAGATGTTTGAGAGGCATTTGGAGAGTGTTAGGATGGGGAATAGTTCAGAGTACTCCCTAGAAAGGTAAGCCCAGACCAAGAAATACAGCTGAACTGAAAGCTGTTATGTATTTTTAATGATACTGGAGGAATCCACGTGTATGAAGTCAAAATATCTCCTTATTTGTAAGTCAAATGCTTACATGCTGCAGACTTGTCCCTTATTCCTAGATGTTTCCAGTACACAGAGTGCTCACATTTCCTCTAATCCCATCACACAGCAATGCAAGGCTGTTTCTCCAAGTTTCAGAAAGATGGCAAATAATAGAAAAAGTCTGGCTGCGGTGAGCAGATAGCAAGCCCAAAATTTTCAGGTGCTGCTGCCTTACACATTAATATCTTCTCCAGCAGGGATTTTTGATTGATTGAGGTGTCTTTACAAGAATGAGTTTTGGCTTACTTTATATTTAATATATTTAATAATCAGAACCCTCCAGATGCTAGTGTGTTCTCCTCATTCAAAAATATCAACAACCATATGCTACAGAACCAAAGGCTTAATTGCAAAGATGTATCTGGAATTCAACAGAGCCAGGGGAGAGGAAAGGGAATTTCATTAGTAATCAGCCAAACAAACACAGGCATGATGAATAAGTAATGAAGAAATATGCTCAGCATTCTCTCTATTGATCAAGTTTTCAATATGTTCAGGTCCTACATATAGGGGAATGAAATTGGTGTCTGATATACATGTATGCGTTCAGCCCTTATTTCTTTAAATACCAGCCAGGAATTCTTGCAGGAGAGATGAAATTAGGGAAGAAAATAAAATATGAAATAAACCACATATCACTACAGTTGGGTGATGCCTCAACACTGATTTTGGGAGGAACCAACATCTGTCCAAGAATGGAATTGCAGTGGACCAGGTGGCATCTGTGGATGGAAAAAACTTATGTATAAAGATGAAAATGTATGAGGCTGTTGTAAGAATTTGTGGTTATTTATAATGATCAAGTGGTTTTGATCAATGCAGAGAAAGTAGCATTGTCTGTCCCCTGTTGCAGAGCATTGTTTGCCAGGGTCTGTGTTGTTGGTGCATTTCATACATTGCCACTTTAGAATTACCTGGTTTAAATCAAACCAGGTAATCTGAATCTGCAGCAGCTTTCCTCCTGCTATTCTAGTAATGTATTTGGGTACACATTGAGAGGAAAAGTTACATGTATCCAGACTTGTTTATTATTTTATACAGGCAAACATATAATACAAATAAAATAAATTTTTAGCACCCCAAAATCCCATAATCATCATACTATCCAATGACAAAAAAATTTTCCAAGGTTTGCCTTATTTCCACTAGAGGTCAGTCAATAGATGGTAAATTTTCATGTTGTAGAAATCATGTATATTAACAGCTTTACCCACATAACTTCTGCAAACCTGCTGAACAAGACAATTATTATGAAAAAATTATGCAAGAATAATGTTTTTAAGTATATGACAAATTCACCATTCAGGTGGGTATTTAAAAGATATGTAAATATGGCACTTAGGGACATAGTTTAGTGGTGGACTTGGTGGTGCTGAGTTAACTCTTGGACTTGGTGAAGTTAAATATCTTTTCTGATCTGAATGATACCATGATTCTACAAGTGTTATCAAACAGAAAACGTGCATGAAGAATTACTTTTCCACAGTTGCAGCACAATCTGGATAGAAAGACTGCATTATTGTGGAGTGTTTTGTAAATTACAGAAACTTATTGGAAATCTCTGAAAGCCTTTTACTAAGCTGAAAATGCAGTAAAACTCTGTTTTTTTTTTAAAAAAACAATCTATCTTAACATAAATCTTGAAAGTCTCAAATGGCTTTAGCATGGCTCTCTGGTGTTAAGACTATTTGTCATTTCAAAAAAAGTTTGCCCCAGCTACATTTACCACGCCCTTATTTGCTACCTCCAAATGTGGGGTGCTCTCCATGCTGGTTGTTGAAGAAATATGGCTGTTAAGTTGCTTTATCATGATTTTACTTATTACCTTTTCTGCAAGCAGCATATTCACTCCTTGTATTTTTTTTTTTTTTGGATATTGAATTACCTTATTTTTAATATAATAGCACAATTTATTGATTTCTCTTGTCTCAGGACCTCAATAATGAGGTCCTTGCCCTCAGAAGCTCTTTTTTGGCTCTAGGATGCAGGTAGTGGGTTTTCAATCTAGAAAGCAATTTTATTGCACAAACTCTTAGAAACCATTAAGTGGAACATTATCTATGCTGATTGCTATATTTTATTCTCAGTGAGTATTTACCTAATATTTGAATTTAAATGCTTCCATTATACTTGCAAAGATCTCTCATCTTCCACCAAGTGTCACCAATTCTTATGATTTTAATCATGCTCAAATGCATCTTTTTTTGGCCACACTTCTGCTGCAACTCCATCAAGGCTGAGAAAAGAAATTTCACCTAAGGTTTCAGCACAACACTGTTCACCTGTGGACCAAGAACATCAAAAAGTGAGTAGCAGTAATCAATATATTAAGGTATTACATATATATCTATATGCCTTCATATCTTTGCTTGTCACTGAAATAGAGATGTAAGCCCTACCTGGCATTACTCAGATATAACACTAAAATATTTAAGCATCCAGCTTCAGGAAAACTGAACTGCTCAGATTATAATTCAGGAATCATTGTCTGCCCACTGCTTCAAATCATGTGATGTATGGCTACAAAAAATTTTTACATTCTTACAGAACTTTAAAATAGTTTAATGAAACAAAATTTATATGCAGTCCCTGATAGCCCCAAATTGAAGGTCACTGACTTCTTAACCAAGATTTGTGGAGTAGGAGTACCATTAGTACTGAAATCGTCCCATTGTAATTTGACATGACAGCTAAGTACAGGACAAAAAAGCTCATTTCCTTCAAGTCCCTGGAGGAGGATTTTCAAAACTTCCTGTTATTCCAAACACTACCTATTTTATTGGGCCTCTCAGTACTAAGCTGAAATGTCATACACAGTTCTGAGCGCAGGTCAGAGGAGTTTTGAATTCAGCAGCAGCATTTTCAAAACGAGTTATGTCTTTTGCCCCATTAACTACACTTTTTCTGATACATGACATTTGAAAATTTATTTCTGGCTGTTTCAGCAAGGGAAGGATGATCTAGGAGTGCCCTTGAGTACCTTTAAAATACATTTCTTTAAATGTCTCACTGCCAGTATGTTATAAAAGAAATGTTCTTTGAGAGAAACTAGTTAAGTTGGGATCTGATATCTCAAAATTGTGGGGTTTATTTGTTCTTGGCATTTCAGTCCTTAAAATTTTCTACTTCAGTCTGAATCAAGGTGACATCTTGATGGCATCTTGGTGAAAATGACAAAGTAAATATAACCATATTCTTGTTCATTTACAGTACCTAAGGATTTGGCAGTCATATTACTTTCTTCCTTTTTATATGTCCTGCAGCAGAAGACGACATTCATGAACCTGGGAAATTGTGGCTTTGCCACAACCCTTTTGTGTTTTTACTGTGACAGATAGCTTTCCCTGAGAGGGAGCATGAGGGGTGGTGGGAGGACAGCAGAGCTGCACAAAGTGATGAACACACACAGAGAGCTGGTAAAAGAAGCCCATTTTGCTTGCATGTCAAAAGAGGTGGGATGTGCCCTAGGGAAGTAGATTTTTGGATGAAAGTTGCTGAACTTTTCCTCTGATGCTCAGAAGTGAGCACTTTGCATAATGGCTACTCTGGGAAATTCACCCTGGGGCTCTTTAGACAGCTGCTGACTGCAACAAATGGAGAGGGATTTTTTTTCCTTTGCCATGTGAGGCAAGTTTTCACTAAATCAGGCTTTTCTGAAGATGCCCAACACACTTTGCTCATCTCTTGGATGGATTTCCTGAGGAGGAACGGGTCATGGCCTCCCTCATGTCCCTGCTAGGTGCACTCACAGTCTCCTTGCAGTGGTAGGGAGTAGCAGCTGCCTTGGCACTGCTGAAGAGCACAGTGCCACAGCTGAGGGGTGTTGGCTCATTATCCCACTCCACACTAATACCTGGGATGTGCCCTCCCTCTCAAGGGGAGTGCCTTGGTTGTTCCTACCAGACTGCACCAGCAAAGTGAGCTCCTGCAAAGACCTCATGTTTTTGTTCACTGTAAACATTTCCTGACAGCTAGTTAAGGTGCCCTTATACTGGCACCAGTAATCACCAGTAGCACTGATTCCAGGCCCAGTTCCAATGCTCTCAGCAGGGCTCTGCCCATTTAACCAGTCTGTGAACTCATTATCTCCATGCAAATCCTGCAAGCAGGTAAGCTCCAGAAGGGTTAAATGTTTGTAGGAATAATACCTTGCTGTGAATCTTGAATGAGCAAGCCCACTTTGGGTTTATAACTCCTGAGAAGTTGTGACTGTCTCTCTCTCTCAGCATGAATAACCCTTGAAGGCTCTTAAGGTACTGATGAAAAAAATGTTATGGAGATTTCAGACTTAAACTCACATAGTTCCTATGATATAAGAGCAATTTTATCATTTTATACCAGGCTGCTTCAGTCTTTACCATCTGTAGTTCTGGTCCAGCAAAAGCCAATAAATAAAATTCTTTACCCTTGTTCATTTATACAACTGATGTTTAGACCCAAACTGGCCATTTATGTGCTTTTATTTGAGGACATAATAAAAATCACCTTGGGCACATAGAGGACCAATATGTGTATGTACATATATGTGTCTATATGTCTAGGGAGATGCTATAGCTTCCTTTGCTTTGTTACATACATTTTGGATTGGATTAAATAGAGAGATGACTACAGAAGGATAAAAAATAATTTAAAAGAGAAGTGAGGATTCATAAGGAAAATCATTAAATTATTTTGGAATGGATTTTAAGACTAGAAAGTGCATGCTTTTAGCATGCTAGTTTTACTCTTAAGTTCAACATTCTCTACTGAGCCCCGAAGGATGGTTGGAGACAGTACTGAGTAAGTCCAGCTGTTAGAATGCCACGTAAAGCAAGGCTCTGGATACCATTTGTCATTGCATATCTCAGAAAAAGTTGATATCAAGAAAACACTTTGACAGCAGTATGTACAAGGGTGCAGTACAAATAAAAGAATACTTTAAAAGCTGATACAAGAAGACAGCTGCAAAATGCCATATTAAAAATCCACAGAGAAACAGAGAGATGAAAACAGACAGGACATATGATACCTTGCTCTTGGCTGGGAATCCAAACCTCGTCTGCTCAGCCATAATCAACATCAGTCTGATCTGGTCTTGACTCCCCATGCACCCATAAGACAGAAATTAAGAAGTGCTGAGACTCTGGATAGTTAGAGCTGCTCACATGTGTTTGGGGAAAAAAAAAAAAACAGAAGAGATAACATGATGTTGTGAAATGTTGTTTGCTTTATGATCAATGTATCATATTTTCTCCTGCCAAATCAATGGCAATGTTAGAATGCTAAAAAAAACCCACAAAACCCAAACTGAGGTCCAAGGATTTTGTCTCCCTTAGTCCTCCTGCGTAACCAGGGAGCTGGAAGATAATGTATAATTAACAGCCCACTCTCACAGTGAAGTTAACTCAGCAAGTAGAATAGTCAATGTGTGTCAGCTGAGCTGTGGCAATTGTTAATTCATGTGCTTGACATGTAAAATACCAAGTAATGTTATTTAACTCTCTTTCATTTCATCCAATTACTCCCAGTGTGCAGCGGGTTAGGAGTGCACATCAGGAGGGTTTCACTGCTCTAAATTTAGATCTCTCTGTCAGAGAGCTCTAGGTTGTCTAAGTTCACACTAAAGTCAGTGGAAAGAAGCAGGTGCATCTGCAGTGCCCTTGGTCTGCTCTTGGGGTAGCTGTACAAATCTCTGTGTGTGAGTCCTGCTGCACTGACACTAAACAGCATCTGCATGACTTGCTCAGGTGTTACTCTCTGGGGTTAAGTGACAATAATGTTTGGAGAGCTACCACATCTCAGTTGATGGGTGATCATCAATTTGAGCAAGATACACCAACTTATCTGGTATAATCTTTCACTGATCATAGCAAAGAGAAATTCAGATTTTATTGAATATCAGTAAGAAAAATCTTAACCTAGATATTTTCAGGTTTAAGGTAGGGTTTTTCTAATTTCTTAAAAATTCAACTATACAGGCAGGTCACAGAGAAACTGATCAAAGCTTACCTGCCATATTAACTAGAGCTCTTTGCTTTTAGGTACCTAGCAATTGCTCCCTTCTAATTTCGTTACTTCTAATCCTGCAGATACTGGATGGTTTTTTTTCATTTTGCAGTACAAATGGACTGCCACAGCAATCCAGTGAGAATGTGAATTTGAGCAGCACTAAAGGAAAAGTACAGCTCCTCATCGGGTATGATGACTCAATATTTTCAACAATTTACTGTCAGAGAAGCATTTACTGTGGTTTTACTTCAGTCTTCCTGAAAGCATGTAAGCTTTCATCCTCTCATGTGGTTTGGCAATTTTGTTCTTGCAGTAAACTTGAAAAATGACAAGAGATTTGTTTTTATTGTCCTATCCTAATCACTTTTGCCCAAGAATGATTCCTACAGGATATGAAGAACCCCTTCACCAACACCACATCTCCTCTTCTTTGGGGGTTGGGAATTGGTGGGGAACTTTGGAAGAAAGATCTTCCCTGAGCTCTCTTTCATGGGTATTTAAAAAGGTATCCGAGTGTATTGACAATAAAATCTAGGACAACCTGCAGGTTGCTCTGGGTTATAGGTGATGAGCTGAGTGCTCTTAGATGGACCAGCTAAATCTGCCTTCAGTAATGTCATTCCACTTACCTAATCTAGCTCAGTCTCTACCTCATTGCCTTTTGGTGATTCACATCAGTATTACAAATAATTTTTACTGCAAAGTGGGTTAAGCAGCAGCCACTTTGTTCCTGTCCCCTGTTAGGCTTTCTAGTCCAGTCATAGATCTTACCTTGTGCTGGCAAGAGATGGAGTAATAAAAAAAAAAAAACATGATATGCTCAAGGAATCCTTTTTTCCACATGTATCTGTCTTGCTATGTAGCTGCTGAAGCACTTGCTCCAATTCAGCAGAAAAGAGGCAGGAGGGGGAGAGAGCTGCTGAACATTTGGGTGCAGCCTCAGGACAAAGATGACAAAATGGTTTTGTTTTCTCCTCTAGCAATCAAAAAACACTGGTGTGGGGGGGGAGAGCAAGTCATCCTTATTCCTAATAAAAATTAAGTTTAAATTCAGGACTGTGATGCTGACAAATTACAACAGGTTTAATGAAAAAAGACTGCAGGAAAACACAATATTTGGCTTTCTTTCTAAAACTCTGCATTCTCTCTCAGCACAATGCTTTTAGGGCTTGTCTTTTACAACCTTTGCACTACTGCCTTCATTTATGCTATCTATTAGCTAATTAATCATAAGAAAGCTAAATCTTAGGTCAGTCCCATGTGGAGTCAGATTGAATCAGAGAAACCCTGGTGACTGTCTTGCAGCACAATTTCCCCAGATACCTGTCATGCCTCTGGAGAGCTTGGTTGCACTTTGGCCTTGAAGCAGAACCATGAATGATCCCAGTTTAGTTTCCTCCTCTCAGGATATGCTGTGGCTTTTCTAGCAGCCTCCTGTTGTGTACAGCCAGACAAAATAACCCTGTTCTGAAGGGTATAAGATTGCAGTCATGGACTTCAGCAGTGTCAAAATCTGGCTCTATATTAGTCCCAGACTAGGCAGTCTTGTGAAATTATATGACACATCCCCTGTATCCCAACTGTGTTTTGTAAATTATGAGTAAATACAGTTCAGGTCTTTGGGAAGAGTTCATCAAATTCCAAAACATTAGTAGTACTTGATTTACTTGTGAAGTTTACAGGGAATACACTGGGGTGTGTTCAGAAGGATTAGCACTCAAGATTTCACTGCCTGCTTCTGTAGGCACAGAGAAAAAAAACCAGTAATTTCACTAGATTTTAGAGTGAGTTGCTCAGGGCTTAGCCTGTGTTCCTTCACCCTCTCTACATGTCTGCAGTGAGGTCAGGCAAACATGCTGACATTTGCTGTTCTTTTCTTTATTTTATTCTTTTCTTGCAGAGAAATTCCCCCTCTCCTCTGTGCTATGGCAGATGGTGGGATGATGGTCTGATCCTTGGTGGGTACCAATTGCTTTGCAAGTATTGATGTGTCCTGTCATTTGAACAAGCATGTGCCCTCATGCTTGTTCAAATGTTATTCTCTCTTGTTTTCTTGTTTTATACATTCCATTATGCTGCTTTTCAATGCAAAAGAGTACAACTTCTTTTGTGGAATATAGCATAAAATATGCCGGCTTTGCCTGACTGACTTCTTCCTCTGAACTGAAGGTTTGAGGAGTAAACATCTTATGACAGCTTTGCAGCTCTTCCTTCTTCTGAGACATGGGGTTTTTCTGCTTTTCCACTTAGAGTAAAAAGGAGTAATAATTTCTTAATTAGTTTCATCATTTAACATGAGACGTTCACTGATTATAAATGTTAAAGGGCTTGTTTGTATTCCTGTGTCCCGTAGTGGAAATCTTGTATTTTGGAGTATTTACCAGCCATGTTGTTTTTTTTACAGTTTCATTACAGAAATACAGGGTACTTTCATGGTAGAAAAAATGGAGAGCAAGGAGAAGGTATTCAATACGAGGTTGCTTCCTGTTTTTTCAGTTGTTGCTTTCTTACACAAATAATTCTTCCAGTATTGGGCTCTAGCCTAAATTGATTTTTAGAGAGATTTGTTAGCATTACACTTTGGCTCTGCCAATAAGACTTTTGGAAAGTGTAGGTTGTGAGTGTAAGAAATGTCTAAAGTGGCTGTGGTAAGCCTATTTCCATGCTGTCTGAGAGGGTGTTATGTGAGACGCTGGCCTCAAATATTTGTGCTTGCACAGATGATTGACTTTAAACCCCAGCACCTGTGATCTCTGCAGTGTTCAACCTATTTGTGCAGCTGTTCCTGTGAGACAGTTACATGCAGTAATTGATTAGTTCAGCGGTCCTGCTACAGCACTGTGGTGTTATGAAAGCTGGTGAATTAAATAAGATTTCAGCAGCATACTTTCCCTCATTCTGCCTGACACTTCTCACTTACTAGTATTTTGCTGTAGGAGCCCTACTTTTCCAAAATGGTTAGAACACCTAAAAATACTGATTTTAAGAGGTAAAAGCATCTGTTTTCATCACTTCCTTTACTGAAGTCAAACACTCTTTCTATTTCATTTGATGAAGAACTGATGCAGATAATACTCTTAAAAGAGGATTAGGAGGCAGAGAGCACGGAGTAAATTGAGTGCGAACAAGCAACCAAGATACCTTGTCTGTATTCCTTGTCTGAAGGGGAAACCTAATGTTTGAAATTAAAAAGATGATGATAGAGTTTAACTGTACTCACAGACTTAATACAATGTTATTATTTCCGAAGTACTGCTACAGTTCAAAATAGAAGGTCTTAATTAATCTTTTCCCATGTTGCATAACTGCAAGAGAACAGCCCTTTAATTCACCCACATATAGAATAAGAACAATCTCTCCTACAATCTCTCCTCTCTCCAGGTTTAAAGCAACATTGTCACATAGTCTGTTGAGATTAAAAGGGAAAATAATACAGTCCATTCCCATTCTGCTGCGCACAGTTAAGTTTATTTTTCAGATTAATATTTTTCTAGGAGTACCTCAGCAAGTGATAATCAAGCTGTGTAAAAAGCACCATATGAATTACAGATTCTATGCATATAACGAATTGTATTTACTGTGCTTCTGTGAACCTAACACACACTGTGAGATGGATTTTATATTGGATCCTGCTTGATAGTTCAAGTTCTCCAGAGTAAGAGTTGATTTAGAACTAAAACAGTTTTACAACTGATAAGTCCCACGGGTTCTGACAGGGTGCACTTTACAAATATAAGCAGAAATGATCCCTATTCTTTCAAAATGTTTCTACCCATCTACTTTTGATGTTTTTAATATATGTTTGGTTTTTTTATCAGTGGCAACAGTTAATTGCAGATACAAATCTTATATTTTGTGTAACTCATTGAGTCATAGTCCTGCAAAACACTGGATGTTGGGTGTGCAGTCCAGATGACAGTTCTGAACCCAAATGTTTTGTTACATCAGTTATTTATAAAGTCAGAGTCTTCATAATTTGTATTTGTGATAAAGACACATGCCTAGATAAGAGATTAGCCAAATGGTGTTTAGGAGAATCTTGATTGAAATGAATAAAATTTCATGTGTAGGTGTAGATGCAAAACAAGGTCAGTGGAGTGAGAGACTGAGGTTGTTTTGTAAATCTGGGTTTAGGTACTGAAAGACTAAAACTCAAGTGTTCACAATTTAAATGTGAAAAAGGGGAAAAAAACATCACAAGCACATATCACTGTGAAATAATAATTAAAAATTAGTATAAGAGAAAGAAAGAAAAAGTGTAATTGCTTTAGATTTTTTTAAGCTTTTTCACTTTACTGAATGGAGAAAAGACATATATGTTGCCAAAATCTAGCATGTAGTGATATAACTGTGGCAGCAGTGTGATGACAGCATTCTCCTGTCATGTGTAAGATATGAAACAAAACCTGTCAAGGTGTGAGGAAACATCTAAAACTTACCCAAGCTCTGTCATAATCATGGATCATAGCCTTTTTCCAGTCATGCTGTTGTAAATCAACACAATGCATTCTGGCATGATTTACAGCTATTCTGGGTTTATTAATGGGTGTAGTGGGTTTACAAAAATGATTGTTTGCTTTAGGAATAGGCTGGTGTTAAGCTACATGCTCTTATGTAGGTCTCTTCAAAGTGACAAAAGGTAGTCCAGGAAGGCATGGAAGATGAGACCTAATTAAAAGTTTTTTCATTCACTCTTGTCTTTCAGTAAAGCAAAAATAGCTCATCAGGAGCCTAAGACTTGACTTGCATGGTTGAGAAATTCCTGTTAGTTTGCTACATGTATTCTTGCTGATGCAAACCATGCAAAATTCCTTAATGCAAAATAAGAATGGGATATTTTAAAACCCAACAAAGAGAAGTAAATTTCAACAACATGTTTAATTTAAGTTGCTTTTGATACTAGAAGAAAATATCTATTGTTCTTTGTCTTATGACCAGTCCTGAACTTTTAAAGATAATTCATTAAGCTTTTGAATATCAGTGTTACAAAAAAGCAATTCTTGCTCTCTTTTTTTCTGTATTAGATTACGCTTTGGTCCCATTGCAACTGTTTTCTCTATTTTAGGATTATAAAGTTATAAAGAGGAACTGTACCCACCACCCCTTATTTAATTATTTTAAGTGAAAAGTAGTAGTCTCATAAAATTTTATGGATGATGACCTTAGGTCTTCAAGTCCAGGAATACATTGGAGGTCCTCATAAAGTTCTGAGCTGACAGGAGTTACGACAGATATCTGGGACTGCCTTTGAAAACAGTATGTGAAAATCTATAAGAAAAATATAGATGTATTGAAAACTGTGAGGAGAAAGCCCTCAAAACATGAAACACAGAGTCTGACAAACAGAGATGGAATATATTTTTTTGCACTTTTGCCTTCTTGCTCTGAGGTCACATTGAAGTGTTTAGCAAATATTTACTGGACATGTTATTGAAAACCTCCAGCTTAATTTTCATAATTTTCATAGGCATCCGTGTAGAACTTTGCTGTCCTTGTGACTAAGTAGGAAGTTGCTTAAAACATCAGTCTAGCCTCTAACTTTTCCCTGCTGTGGAACAAACCAATTATGCTTTGTTTCCCTCTTTATAACCTTGGAGAATAGTTAACCTCTATACCTCTTTTGAACAATTTTGGGATTCATGAGAACTGCTGTGACTACTAACCACCTTTCCACCCTTTATGTACTTAAAAATTGATCATTTAACATTTGCTCTGGCATCTTCCAGGATGCGAAGCAAGCTGATATATGATTCCCTGGGCTCTTTCTATGTTAAGGAAAGCACAGTGCTCGCCTTTCATCAGCTCTCTGTGACTTCTCAAGGATAATGATTCAGAGATTTCTTTGCCTTTAGGGTACATTTGAGCATGCCCCATTGGCTTTAATAGAGTCAAATTATCCATTCTCTGCTGTGCCCTTTAACTGCTCTGCCCTGCTCTGTACCTACCTGCTAATATTAATTGTGTTAAGTGGCCTGCTCTTTTGTATTAGCATGCACAAAATTGGTGACAATTAAGCCTTGTCTTTGCTGTCCCTTAATGTGCTCGCTCCCTGCTCCCTCAGGGTGGCAGATCCTCAGGCTGCTGAAGGGATTCCTCTCTCTGCAGCATTCCATGGCTTCTGCTGTCCTGTCCCACACTTGTGCAGGAGTGCCACCCCCTCACATCCTCACCCACCAGGATTCCCTGCCCTGGCATTGAGTCCTGTTACTCACAAAGTGTTTCATCCAAAGTGAAGCATTCTGCCTTGAGGATCTCAGGCATTTTCTGCCTATTTGTCAGCACTGAATGAAAAAATGCCCACCTAATTATTTCTTCAAATACATAAACAAAGTAGTAAATCTGAGGACATTTGTGAATTCTGTGAATCTGCGTCCTGTTGTGTTACATTTCCTGTGGCTCTCAAGTCAGCCATAGCCTTTATTACCAAGTTTGTTAAGGAAACCTGCCCTTGATTGCCCTATTTCTGTTAGAAAGGTCACCACAAATTTTGAAAATGTAAAATTAGATTTAGGTCGTCTCAGGTTCAACATTTTGAATAGACTGTCTTGAAGTTAATATAAAGGCTAATGCAGGATTATTATCCTAGAAGAGAAATTAAATTCTTAAACAAGTTGTCTTCAAAAGGCAAAGCTTTCAGAAAGATATTGCAAAACAGAGATGATTTGGTCATTACAGAAATCAGCCACCCACTAAGACAATGTAAGTAAATTCCCTGATTTCAGACAGATAAAACAAAAGCAAGCACCTTGTTTGAATAGTGGTCATAATAATTTTTCAGATGCTGTAAGAAAATGTTTGGATTTTTTTCCACTTCTGTGGAGAAGCAATAAAATTGAATCTATTTAAATTCTGAAACTGCTATTCTGAAAGAAACATCTTTAAGAAGGGATATGCAGAGTCAATGCTGCATTTAATAATTTATTCTAGTGCTGCTCAGGATAGATTTCAGTCACTGTTTTCTGAAGCTTGGAAAAATTTTCTTGTGCCTTTGAGAGCAGGTTTTCTTCTTTCCTGTCAGAAACAGCCCAAGTCCACCTGTTATACTATTGGTTTAGCTTCAGACCAAATGGAGAAATTCACTAAGCCACAGTAGCTTCTTGTTCACTTTCAATTATATTTTTGTCAGGAGATACCAAAACATAAGTCAGGTATTTAGAATGATGGAGGGCAAGCAGAATGTAAAAAATAAATTCAAACCATAGGCCTGGGTGGGTGCAGGTGCTTGGCAAATGAATATGTTATTACCTTTTTTTACTGCTGAACTGTGATTGTGTGGCAGACAGGAATATAGTAAAAGAATGGATGAGAAGATAGGAAAAAACCTGCCGTTCATCTCCTCCAATCCTTTAAGGGTGTGGAGAGTCCCTGTGTGCTTCACAGGTCTTCCTTGTGGTGGATTCTCTTCCCTCTTGCCCTTCATCAAAACCTGTACTTTAGCAGTTGTGATTTGTAGGCTCTTCGTGTACATAGCAATAGCTCATCTTGGATCTCCTCCTGATTGCCTCATTTCTCTTTCTTTCAGGCACTCAAGTAAATTAATTTAACTTAAAATTAATATCTTTCCAAAAGAAAATGTTTTTTAAATACTCGTAGCCTTTGTGGGACTTATCTGAAGTATTAGTCTACATAATGGCATTTTATTATCTTTTCATAATATTTTACTGCTTGTGAAATAAAAATCAGTTTAAATGTAGTTTAGCATTGTCTGCCCAGTGATAATGAATATCTCTGAAATAAATCCAAATACATTAGCAGCCTGTTCAATAGACTTCATACTCCTATCTAGAAATCATATTAATTTCCCTGTGTTGGAATATTTCACATTCTCCTTTGTACATTATGCAGACAGAAGTGTCAACACTATGATATCTATCAAGGGAATTGAAGAGATGCTGATTAAGCCAAGGCGTAGATTTCTCCTATAATTAATGTATACTTCTTCAGCACATGTGTTCCTGATTTGAAGCAAAATTTAAGGGCATGACAATCCACAGTCATGCAGAAAGACTTTTATTTCTTTTCTCTTCACAAAGCTTTAAATTGTTTATAAACCAACAGCACACGAGTGCCTTGATATGAAAAATTTATACATAGGTATTTTACATTTTAAAAATGGCACATAAACAGGTACACCAGAAATGAAAACAATTAACCACCTGGCCAAATAGAAGGAACAAAATTTCATGTGTTATTCTGGTCAGCCTGTGATCAGCAGCACCTCAGACCAGGTTAGGAAACCACCAAGATGGTTCCATCCAGGGCAAAGAGCTCCCCATCACAGTGCCCTGTGAGCATGGCATGGAGACATATTGGCCCAGGTGCCATTTTACTTCTCCAAGTTGCTTCCAACTCTGTGGTAACTGTGCAAAAGGATGCCATACACCTTCTGAGGATGCTTTTATGGCTGTAAAGAAAGAGAAGTGCTGATGTACTGCTGATGACAATGTCCTTAGGATGCGTTTTCCACATTTTAACAGAAGCAGAATACTTCGATAAATACTGTAGGGTAGAAACCTCTGCATCTGCCCTTCTTTCCTCCTGAATTCAAGCAGCCTTTCACATTGCAGGAAGACTGAAATAGCTGTCACGGTCTCTGAAAGCTCCTCTTCTATGAGTTCAAGCCATGTAGTTGACCAGCACCCAGGAGTACTTGTTTTAACTTATTTACAGCTCAAAAGCATGAAGAGAGAGATGTTTTTGTGTAGTAGGATGGGAAAGCCTTCAGTAACCAGGCTTCTCCTCCTAAAATAGCACTCGCTTTTTGAACGGGGGAGGACAAAGGGATGCCAAGTAGTCCCAAAATGCCATCCATTCCTAGAAATGTTTCAGTGCAGATGGTGCTGTGAAAACTGAACTGTTCCAGAGATTCTAAGTGGCAGATGGAAGTACCCAAGCCTCTGTGAGCAGACAGCTACCTCCTCTCTATTCTGGCTGGGCACAAACCATACTGCCCAAGTGATTACAAAAGAGAAGTCGTGCCCAATTACCAGATCCTTGAGTTCAGTACATCCTGTTGTGTCACCTTATCCACATAAATTAAAGGAACTCCATTAAGAAGTGTTATGACAACTTTGAGCTGGTAACTGGCTATGTGAAGAAGGAGGCCCTAGAATTATCTCTGGATCTTAATAAACAAGGTAAATATATTTCTCTACTGTATTTACATTATTCACACTACAGCAGTTAAAGGTGCCATCAGCTTTCTCAAATCAGTAAAAAAGGGACTGCAGACCAATCTCTCTTTTCCTTTAAGTGCATTCTGATGTCATTTCTTGGTCAGTAACTTTTGTGCTCTCTCAGCTCCTGCAGAGACAAACTCTTAAATCTTTAACAGACTCCTCAGAATTGTGCTGACACTATATGCATTTCTCCTGCATTATGTAGTGAGACTTTTAACACATGAGGTATTCAGTCTTCAGGTGAAGTGTCATCAGCTTTTTATAGATTAGTTTCTAAGCCAGTTTGGATACAGTGTGGGAGCTGTCTTTCTACTACAGTCAGTTCAGAGATATATTTTTCTCTTTGTTAATAGATCAAAGAAAATATAGCTTCTAATAAAGATATATCTAATATAGAGATATGCATTTTTATATATCTAATAATAACGAGATATGAATTTTTTCTACTTTTCAAAACTGTACCAGTGGTCCATATGCAAAAAATTTGCCATTGCATTCATAAGTAAAGAAGGGTAGACACTGAAGATCCCTCACACCCATCTGTAAAGCACTGAACAATAGAAAATATTTTAAAATAAAATAAACTTACAGGAAACACTGAAGTGCAAGCAGAAGATAAAGATGTAGTTCTAAGGTATGGAGGAAAACACAGGAAAGCCCCTAGAGGCAACAGCATGCAGTTCTCTGGCTCTTTCTCAAGGAAAGCATTCCTAAATATTTATGTCTGTTTATGTTTTCATCACTGACTTATGAGATTGTGGACAACATACTTTGTCTTCTCTTGCTCTGCAGCTCAGATATAGTACTTGTGTCTCCTTATCAAGGGCTGACAATTCCAAGGGAGAAGAGGCTGTAGCTAAATCACCTCTTTATGCCCTCTCCTCCATGCTTGTCACATAACTTACATCCAGGTTTTATGAAGATCTTCTCTTTTAGTTCTTGAAGGGTGCTAGGGAAGGTTATCAGGCAATAAAAATGTTTGCCTCAACTATTATTTGTTCTGCATGATGCATTTTCAGCTGAAAACAGCTTCCAGGGAAAAAAAGGCACAGTCTTGAGTAGCAAGAAAGCCACAAATAGATCTGTACCAGCTCATATTTGATAGCTATGTCCTGCAGTCTACTGCTCTTCCAAGACACTGAAAGTCAAGCAAGTTTTGTATTTTCTACAAAAACAAACAGAAAAGAAACAAAACCCAAAACCACACTACATTTATTGTAGGAGTCACACATTTAGAAATTATGTGCTGGCATTTCAGTACATCAAAAGGAGACTATATTTGTCATGTTTTTAGAGCTTGTAATTCTACTAGTTTGAGAAAGCATGAGGTGACTCTACAAATATTTGACTTTTGTGGAGTTCAGAGGAAGTGATCACATACAGGAAAGAAATACCTGACTGAATGAAGAGACTATGCATGCAGGGAGCACATGGGAAAAAATGAGGGATTGTGAAGAATCCCATGCACAGCTGGAAGGAAGCTATAAAAGGAAGGCAGGCTGTCTTGAAGAATCCTTTTTCCTATATAAGTGAAATTTCTGTCTGATTATAGCAAGGAACAGTGTTCTTTAACTTTGAGCAGGAGCAAGCTCTGAGCAGACTATCTGCCTCAAGTTTTTAAAAGAACATTCTTCAGCTCTCCTGTCCAAATCATATTACATTACATGTAATGGGTATAGTTATGATCATGGTAGACAGAAAGGGAGGAATCAAGACTTTTTTCTGACAGGGATAATTTTACAGGGCCTGATACAAAGGTGAATCCACAGCAGGACACCAAAAGAAGACACAGAAGAAAATGTCAACCTGGCAGTGGAATTGAACAAGGGAGACCCCAACAGTGCAGTGCTAGGGAATCTGATGGGATTTGTTCCTGTTTCTAGCAGCACTCAGTCTCAGGTGGGGAGCACCCAAGACCTACAGCAAGCATACCCAGGGTATTTTTTTAGACTCTAAGATTCCGTTAGCAGAACTCATAGGAAAATGGTCACAAGAAATATTAAAATAGCTCAATCCCTATATCAAAACAAATGCAAATTGCACCAAGCTAGAGTTCCTGAGGCCTTTCCTTTCCATAATACCTATTTGGGAAAAAATGATGGACAAGAGGAGCCCAGTAAGCCCACAAAGTGGTAAATTATTTTCTTTGGTCTTCCTTCTTCCTGCAATGGGTGAGGACACTACTTAGGTTACTTCTCTGCTGTTTATGACACTGTGGTGATCCACAAACCAAGAGAAACTGAATTTCTGTGTCTGTTTCTGTATGGGGCTCTCCATAACCTTACTGTATTCTCACTCTGGGGACCAACATGTGGAAAAAATCAGGGTGTGCCAGTATTTAGGCAATATATCTGGATGCTTAGTCGATGTTTTACAGTTGCTGCATTTCCTAAAATATTTCTCTTGATAAAAATTAAGCTAGCCAGAACATGGTCATCTATAGCCATATGAAGAATTTAAATGACAAAAAGTTTTTAACTCCAGCAAAAATTCTTTTAAGCATAGATATTTTCTAATTCAATGTCCGATAAATGAAGACAGAAAAAAAAAACCCTCAGAATTTTTTTTGTGCAATACTCCTTTTCAGATGAGATTAACTGTAAAATGCTACTGAAGGTTAATAGTTTGAAACTGTGAGGACACATAATAATCTATCAATTAATCTCAGTATCCAGCAGCTGTGATGTGCAAAACAGTTCATACAGCTAAACAAAACAACAGATTCATTGGCTTTTTAAACATTAATGCAAAGAATTAGCCTAATGGCATCCTATCATCCATGTTTTGCCTGCAGGGCCTACTTCATATTTTTTTTTTAGAGATTAAGATGAAAAGAACACAGTTGTTATTCAAACAGAATTGTTCCCTGCTTGAGCTACTTGCTATTTCTCACAGCATCACAGCAAATTATTTGTATGAGTCCAGTATATTAACTGAAATTGATAGACTCACATTCAGTAATGCTCATTCCCACTCATGGCCCCGGGTTGTTCCTCTGATGTTGTACATTCAGTCTCTGAAGTAGTCTGGGGTCTTGCCCAGATTAATACAGAGGTGCTCTGTACACACAGCCCATCTGCTTTCCTCCAGCCCCAAATGTATAGGGGCAATCAAATTCAGGGAACTCAGCCCTGCTGAGGCACATGCAGGGTGTTGTGTCCAGTTTGCGGCTCCTCAGCACAAGGGAGACATGGAGCAGGTCCAGCTGAAGCATCTCTCTTAGGAGGAAAGGCTGAAGGAGCTGGGCCTGTTCAGCCTTGAGAAGAGACAACTGAAAGGGACCCTCATCAATGTCTGTCAGTATCTGGAAGGGTGCTTCAGATGGGGGGATGATAACAAGCAACAGGACAAGCAACAACAGGCAGAAACTTATATACAGAAATTCCACCTGAACATGAGGAAGAACTTCTTTACAGTGCAGATGACAAAACACTGGAACAGGTTGTCCAGAGAGGTTGTGGAGGCTCCCTCAATGGAGATACTCAAGCACCATCTGGATGCAATCTCGTGCCAGGGGCTCTGGGATGACCCTGCTTGAGCAGGGATGTTGGACCAGATGGCACACTGTGGTCCCTTCCAGCCTGACCTATCTTGTGATTCTGTGGGAGTGGGAAAGCCAGGCAGTACAGGGATGTTCCATAAGATACAGGCTCATTGTGTGAAGCCAACAAGCCCCGCTCCAAAACAGAAAAGTAACTGCACAAACTGGCCCACAAGGCAGAACCGGTGGATGAATCATTCTGTTTGAGATTTTATTAATTTCTCAATGTATTCCTCCTTCTGATTATTCCACAAAACCAGAAAGGGCAATCTGGTTTAGTCATCAGCAATCACAATGCTGCTTTTAAACCCTCCATGTACAGAAAGGGTCTTCTACAAAAACATTATTCTTTATTTAGTTTTAAAAAAAGTTATTTAGTTATTTGCTTGTTTAAATTTTCCATGCAGTTTGTGTGCCATAGTCTAGTCTAATTCCTTCATAGGCTGCTGAATTTTAGCAAGAGTTGTATTCATTTGAAATCTCCATATCCTACACTGAGTAATACAAGAATTTTCCAGTGTGGAGAACATAATGGGAAGAGTCTTTGCATTTTTACATAGAAGTTTATATTTGTAGAAAGAAGCAAAATTAGTTTGTAAATGACCAGAGCAATATAATTTAATTTTTGTGGATGAATCTTTGTTCTCAACACTCTTAAGAGGATTGGGAGACCCTTATCCTGAAACCAAAAGCAAGTTGAGACTTTAGGACCTAGCATTAGGTGACAATGGCAGCTATTATTTATGTGAATGCTTATGTACCAAAAGACAAAACCAAAAAATTCAAAAGAAAAAAGCACACCTATGTAATCTGAGCCCCCATGGCTTCTTCCAGGAAGGAGCTTTCTGTACCTTTCAAGCTCTGAACTCCAAAATTTCCTTGTGGTGGCTGTGGTGCCTTATACCTGGAACCCGGTTTGATGTGTATGGTACTTTGTCGTTTTCAACTCATCATACTACTAAAATTCAGCACCAGCAGGACAAACAAGATACTTTAGATACTTGACTTTTTGTTCCTCAAAGAAGATGAGTTGCCTGTGAGTATTAGGTTTCTTTAATATGTTTTTAATGTGTCTCTATTTTAAAGAAATGACTGGTATGCCAATGCTGTTTTCTTGTTCTAGTGAGTAATGAAGCTTGGCTGGAAGAAAGGAAACACAATTCTGGTGAATAAAATCTGTTTACAGTGAAATTAAGCCTGGTCTGCTTTGCTTCATGGTAGTTAAACAAAAAAGTGTTTGCTTTCTTAGCACTGATTCAAAGTTTGAAACTCCTTGCTCTATGGTGTAGGAAGGAGAGGATTTTTGGCCACTTTAGTGCTGGAAATAAACAACTGCCAAGCTCAAAGCACCAATGGTCTCCTCTTCTTAACATTTACACATGATGCAACAGAGATGGCACCTTACCATTGTGTTTTGGTATTTCATAGTTAGACATCTTGAAGAAAAAGTAAGTTTCTTCAGATAAATATGTTTATCTTCAGATAAACATGGGACCCATTTCCTAAAAGGTATTGTAAACACATTCTTGTTTACAGTGGAACAATTCTGAGCACAGACTTGTATTTGAGACTGGGTAAAACACACTCAAGCATCTAGTCAACAGCTATAAATTAATCAGGAAATGTTTGGAAGTCTCTATTTCTAACCAAGTTGATTTCAGTGTTTGTGTTAGAAGAGTTGACTTTCTCTGAAGTGCTTTTGATGTCCTTATGAAACCTTGCTTTAGCAATCCACCCATGCCATGCCTCTGCCCTTTATATTCAGAACCACTTTTGTTCCTAGGTTTCATGCCAAGAAAACTAAACAGACTATTGGAAATCTTGATGGCGTCAGTACATGGGGTGTCTGCTTTCATGATTTGTTTATTATACACTGTAATTTGGTTATGAGAATAATATCAATGTTTGAATGTTAATGAAACAGTCAAACTTTGGTTGTTTGGGTTTTTTTCCCCATTAATTTTCAGCCAGGTCTTTTCAGATCTGTGTGAGAGTTGGAGCCTTAACCTTGCAATTCAGCTTCTTCAATAATTCATAATACAATAACCATGCAAGGGCTAAAACAATGGGATTTCCCTGCTTGTGGAAAACAGATTTTCCAGCTATGTTTAATATTTAAACACTCTCAAGCTATTAGTCGTTGGAACTGGGAAACAGTGGGATATCACTATTCAGACATGCTGATCAATAAAATATAAGAAACAATTTATACACATCAGTGATTATCAGTTGCTCTTTTTGAAGCTGTAAATTGACTCAGTCTTCAGAAAGAAGTAGTTGCCAGCACAGCTGATTCACATCATTCTGGCATTTGACAAAGCAGGGTAACACCTCGTTTATATGCTTTAAAATTCATTACAGAAAGGCTTTAAGTAAAAAAGGTCTCACTGGAATGCCATCAATGATTGGCTTTTTGAAGAAGATCCATGGTGCAATTTTAAGAGCAAAACACGGTCTGTATATCACAAAATACTTAGGGGTAAGACAGCTGATAGCAATTGCTGCTGCCAAAAGCACTCCTCCTAATGGACTCTAAAGCCAGGAGGTTCTGCATGTGTGTGCAGTGTCTCTATCCTCATTTTCAGGTTCTGTTCTACATGTGAGAACTATATTTGTGCATGTATTATAGACTTTGTTGTTCATCTTGCCATCTTTTAAGATGTCAGAGGCTGAAGGTAATATTTATGGAATTGCTAATTATGATTACAGTGTCAAAAGAAAAAGGAAATTCTTAACAGTGAACAAAATGTAAGCAACACTGGGTAATGCCTAAATATATTTTTATCTTCAGGTTTGGATGACATCTGCCTAATGCCTTATCCAAGTCCAATACAAAGAAGATAAGGATGTTAAGTTGAAAAGAGCAAGGCAAGTAACAGGACAATTATTAAAGGGAACGGCAATAAAAGACTGAACAAAACATTCATTCTGCAGGAGTAAAAAGGATTAACAGAGTCAGAGATTCAAACAAGAAATTGTTTGGTTTAGTCCTGTTCTTAAAGGAATAGCACAGGAGCTGCTTCTGCTGGCTCAGGAGAAGCTGACCCTTTGTTCCCTGGCTTCTCAAAATTACCTCTTGGGCATTGCCAATGTCTTGGAGACACATTGCTACTGAAATCTGTGTAATGAACCAGAGCATCCAGGTCCTAATATGCTCTGAAAGCATTAGCTATTTGCTTATTTAAATATTATATTTGCAGTCTGTAGTGGAATCAGCACAGGGAGTGTGAGGAGGGCAGTTTTTAATGTCCTTCAAGACTAAAAAGAACTGAGCTGAGATGTATGGGTCAATGATAGTATATAAAAATTCTGAAACTAAGAATTAATTGAGTTTTGTTGTCCAGATAAGGTAAAATAGAATTACAGCCCTTTTTTTCTTTTGTTTATTATGAAATGGCTTTTAGTCAGTCCCTAAGTTATAACATTTTACATTTAGATAACAAGAGAAACACATAAAAGCATGGGTCTTGAAGACTGATTCCCCAAAAGACTCCTAGAATAATTGGACGTCCTAAATTAATGGGACATCCATCAAATCCTTGTACCTGTCTCTGAATATTATTTTCTATGCACTGGTAGTAGTGGACTTGGTTTTTTGTTTTGTAATAAGTGGTTACAGAAAGGAACCCCTGTGGTGCCAGAGCTGGCAGGTGGCCTATCAAACCATGTCTGGTGGAGATAAAGGTTCATTTTCAGCACCAGACCTACCTGAGTATTTAATCCTTTCTTCACTGCCACCACGGAAGGAGAAGCATGGGAATGGACAATGCAAAGGGAGTGCATTTAGGACATACTTACTGTCTGACAATTTTTAATTTAACAAGTGACTGGCAATACCTAGTGATGGTGAAAACAAGTTCTGTCTTTATATCCTGCCAGGGAGGGATTGTATGGCAAGAGGAGTAGAGCTTTATTGAAGTAGAAGTGAATATCTGAGCAGCAGGGGAGGCCAGCTTTAATTCTCTCCTTGCTGGGCTATAAATCCTAGTTCTTCCACATGGGTTGAACAGGGTTACAGAAATAGCTTTTTCAGACAGGTGCAGGTTTTTCTTCAGGCATGAAAGCTGTAAAAGTCAGAGCACAAAGAAAGCTATTTGAACTCTTCATCTAGCAAGTGTATTAATAAAGTCTGGGATATTGGCAAAGTGCTGCTAACTCTCCTCATTTCTAAATCAGCGGGGTAAGCTGAAAAATAACTGTCCCATAAAATGAAATCATTGCAAGAAAGTAAAAAGAACTCTTGCCTGAAATTTTGCAATACTTTTTGACCCTGTTTGCCAGTAGTCAAGCAACACTTTCTCATATGCAGCAAACTATACAGGTGCTATAAACCTCAAGATTCTCAGAATACAAATTAACCCAAAACTGGGTTGCATGGCAAATACTGGTGTCATCATGCAGGAGAGAAACTAAGAGGGAAGGCCTTGGAAAACATGATGATAACATACTGGAAGATAACAACAAAGGCATCTAAAGGTGCTCTTTCCATGTCATCTAATTTAGGTGACACCAGTAATGTATATTGATCACAGTATTAACAACCTTAGACTCATCCTGACAGCACACTATGGGTTGTATTTTCACTGTGAGCCATTTGCTACCCAGTGAAATTTAGATATCTAAACAAGAAAACATAACATACCTTATCCCCAACATTTTCTGAAATACATAAAGACCAACTGAGAAAGTTTTGTCTTTCAGCAGAAGCTGCTGTGACTGATAGCCAGTGTTAAAGAAGACTTTGACACTCACAAGTATTGGGACTTCAGAGGTCATCAACTATTGCTAGTATTGTTAAATGGAGTTCTGCCAATAGATGGAAGAGAACAAGGGCAGGAACATCAAAGATATTATAATGTTCCAAAAATTCTGAACTAGTCAATTAACAAGAGGAAAACAAGCTATATAATCCTAGATCAAAAGTAGCAAATTGAGACCTCTCAATATAATTAGCCAAGTTGTGTTGGGATTTCTTTAACAAGTGCCATGGCATCTTTTTATATCATCAGAAAGTTGCCCACTTTTGACTCCTTTGAATATGCTCTCTCTTCTGTAAGCTTGCTAATTAGCAGCAAAAACGCAAAGGAAGTGGGAGACTTTTGCATTCAGTAAGAGAAAAGTAAGTAAACTTGTCATGTCTGCATTTAGTGACATAGATAAAGTTCTGGTTTAAATCCTTGTTTAAGGATTTAAGGACTTCTGGGTGAGGCCTTCCTCTCTCTCCTTTGGATGTGAAATTATATCAACAAAACTGGTTTCACACATTGTTTGCTTTACTCATCATCCAGGACCTACTGACTAGATGTCTATGTAGATTTCAAAGTGATCATGGGCATTGTATAACTTCTGCCCTTTCATGGCATTCCAACTAAAGAAAACATGTCTTTAGTTGAAGGAAAACAACCTTAGACTAGTTTAAGGATAAGCATATGCTTACTTGTCACCTTCCACTGCAGGTGACCCTCAGGTGCGGAGCAGTACCCACAGCTGAAACCACCTTGTGTGGATCTGAGAGAGAGGTCTTTTCAGGTGATTAATAAAGTCTCCTTTATATAGTAGAAATTAGTGGACAAAAGACACATGTCAGGCTTCTCGGCTCTGAACTACCCTGAGCAACACCACAACAATTCTTTACATGTTACCAGATAAAAGAGAGAGACTTTGCTTTAGGATTTTCCAATTGGAGACCACATGCCATATCTCTTGCCTCAGGGAAAGCTGAAAAGGGTCTATCTGCTATCTAATTCCCACCAGTTCCTGGCAGCGTCAAGCACACCAGTTTACTACCTAAATCAGAAGGCTGTGATGCTATCTTGGATGCTTCCCTCAGGCTGATAGAACCTCTGAGGTGGGTCCAGAGTAGCTTTTTCTTTCTATTATATTCATGATATTGAAATAAAGTACTTGGTTTTTCAGGAGCCTCCAGCTGTATTCAAAATGTTCCAAATCAGCACAACATGCAATTGTCTTCTGAAATCACAAATATATCATCCCATAATAGATGTCTTTTATCAGTCTGCGTGAACAATTTAAAAAAAAATATGATTCCGCCTCAACTACCTCTTCTCGAATTAATCTCTATGTAGCCAAGAATTTAGACTACTAAATTGTAGTACTATGGATTGGTTTGTACACCTCATTCTCCAAATGTGTTTTTCTGAGTTATATTCTTTTTAATTCAGAAAAAAATAAAAAGATCTGCCTTAGTAAGCCCCCTTTCATTTTCTAGCAACAGTACTGAGCAGTTTCCATGGAAATATCATTTGTGGGAGCAGGAAGTGTTCATTTTACAATTTAATGATAGGAAGAAGTTAAATTTTTGATCAAACAGATATTAGAGCATGAAGAATTCCCAGCCAAGTGCTTCACACTGTTAAAAATAGGAAAAGCAATTCACTATCCATGCAGTGCTGTCTGTAGTAATGTGTGGAGAGAGGGGGAATATGCAGAAAGTAAAAAAGAGTGTCTGCAATTTGCACTGGTGAAAGACTCCAGTTTTTGGCTCCCATATGGCAAGGACTGAGCAATGGCTGGGTTTGGCTCACACTTGCAGGCTGACCTCAGCTGCACTCCTTGGCTCATTAGCCATGAGAACAAACGCAGGATGCGATGACTGCAATGCTTTACAATTATCTGATTATTGGGCAGTGAAATTATAATTAAGTCCTGAAGGAATGCCTGCACTGTGGTTACTGTTATGCCACCTTCACTTACCCCAGCCCGTGTGGATTTGGTAGCACTGTTCACAGTGAGCTGCCTCCAGTACATGCTGTAGCATGGCCACATGGTTAACATTGCACAGGATGACCAGATGCCTGGGAAGTTAGTTAATATAGGCAATTATTCTATGTGGAGGACTCTATATTGCTGCAAGTAGGGTGCTAGGGATACTACAGTTATTTTCAGCTGAAATCAGGCTTATATGTCCCAAAAGAGTATATACATGCCCTAGTAAATCTTCTGGGGAGAAAGTGTTGAAAAGCTCTAAGAAGCTGGGCTGAGGGGAAGAGGCTCAGCCATTGGAAAAGGAGCAGTAAGTGGAAAGCTGCTGTGGGTGTGCTGCTATAAAAGAGAACATGTAAAGACTCTTGAACTAACATAGAAAAGGTCCAGAGAACAGAAGAGGGCAGGTGTGAGGTTCCTTGGCATGGGGAAGAAGCAAGTACAGGATGATCCCTCAGGGCTAGAGATTCTGGCCCAAGTAGTGGGAAGGACTAGTGGAGGTGGTGGCAGCCTTCTGAACATATATAAACTTAAGGCAAGATCTTGGAGCAGAAAGTGCAAGATCTGATGACAGATTTATAGAGATATTATCAGCAGCATGTGTGTGTGTGCCCACAGAAAGTGTCAAGAAACCTTCTGGTACTTACCTTTCAAGAGGAGCCTGCCTTCTGCTTAGTGTTTGAATCAATGTGTCCTTGCAACTTCATCTTTTCCTGATCTAGTTATTCGTCAAAAAACTTAAATCCCTGCACAAGCTAGTGCTAGGTGGTTGGCATGTTTCTGCTTTTTTAAAACAAACAAAAGAAATGTGGGATTACTGTTATTAGACTTGGAATCCAGGTACTAAAGGAACTCTTTGCTTATCTGAAAGTTTTAATGGTCTTTCTTGTAACCTATTGCAATGGATGAGTTGCTGCTCTTCAGAATCACGACTCTGACTTGTCATCTTTCAAATCATAAAACTGACAAAAAAAAATAAAGAAGGGATAGTTTTTCTTAAAAAGACTATTTTGTTAGCCATTATGGTATGTATATAAGCACTAGTACTTCTGTTTCTCTGAAATAAAATTTGAGAATTTTAGATATATTGGAACTTTAAAAAATACACTATCATAAGACTCATGATAATAATGTAATTAGGGTAAAAAAGTTAAAGTCTATGACATAAAAGAATTAGGAACCTAAATATTTTTTCTTACAAACCTTAGTCAACCTGGCTTAAAGTCAACTTGATTCTGCAGTGGTAAAAATTCTTTGTATGCCTTTGTTTCTCTACAAAATGCTGGTCTGAAAGGAAAATGGTTTGAGTACTACTTTATGCACATTTCTGCATATTAGTGAGCCTATGACTTGGGAAGTGCCAAGGAAAAAGTCCACTTAATTTTGGGGTTTAAGCAAGACTGTGATTATGTTGAGTCCAGCAACTCAGAATACCAGAAATAAGCCATAATTTTGTCTTCAGAGACTGTAAAACAGTTTAAGTATCTGTTCTCCTTTCCCACCATAAATTATAGAACTACAATTTTAGTATCATTTGCAACAGTTTGCCTCAGCAGTGTGACGAGGTATCACTAAGTGTTTTGTGAAATTACCTCCCTGTGTGAGATAAAAATCCCATGAAAAATGTGAATGGTCATTAGGATTGCGCATCAGAAACTCATTTTTCTAATGGGTTCTTCGTGATTTCCTACTGGGCATCAAGTCCAGAGGTGTTAATTCCACATTTATTTGGAAGTAGAAAATCGAATTTGCTTATCAAATTCTAACTTCTTTTAGACAAAGTACCCTCTGCCATTGAAACACTATCGGTTTCTCGAGGTTGGGATTGAAGGCACTTGAGACGGTATTTCATGTTCGGACTCAGGTGTTTATTATTTCTTGTCTATGTTACAGTCTCACTACTGTGAGTTCGGTAGCTTTTTCATTAGCAAAGTACAAAATGGCCAACTACTTCTTGTTACAAGGTCTTTTAAAATTAAACTATCCAATTAAGAAAGGACACCTAGATTATTTTCCCTTTTAACCCAATAACTGATCCCTCTAAGCCCACAGTGCGGACTTTTCTTCCAATTACAAAACACCATCCAAACCTGTGAAGAAGAAGGAAGAAGAAGGTAAAGAACAATCTGTCTCCACCCTAAAACCTCCATGTTGTTTCATATTTTATTTCTATATTCTAAAATCCCAAACTCTAAATTTTCCACCCTGTGACATTACACACTTCTAACCAGCTACACACCTGTAATCCCAGTTCTAGTAATCAATTTCAAAAGTCTGTTCCACAAACTCAGGTCAAATTCAGTGCTCTCTTGTGGGTCTGTGCCTTTAAGTACAGAAAAATTCCCAGCATCCAGGATTCCAACAAAACACCTCTAGAAAATAAACTCTTCTGAAGGTACAGAGATGGAATCTTCAGACACAGGTGTTTTTTTTCTTTTACAGGGAGCCATCCACACAATAAGTTTGCACTAGCACATAGAGATTTCCATGCCCAATGCAGAGATGGCTGTGATGAGAGGACTCATAATCCCTGGCTCTGTAAAAGTTCCCTGCCAGAATTATCAAGGAGCCACACTCTTCAGGAAGTGGGGAAGGCCATCATGCTAGTCATTCTTTTCCTGGTGCTGCTTCAGAACTTATTTTCTAGGTTAAACTATGATTGCTCCAGGGTGAACCTTTAAAGACATTGCTTTCCATGCAGATTTTCTTTTGTTTTTCTTCTCTTAATTTTTGGAGTTGTGAATGAAAGGGGAGTTGAGTGGATTTTGAGCCTGCCTTGGTCTTTTGCAGTAGTATAGGCAACATGCTGAGAGGAAATTACCTTGCAAATAAGAGTACTTCAGAAAAATGGCATTTTCTTTGCTAGCAAGGCATCATGATTCCCCCAAGAATATGTGTTATTTCTGCTGGTAGCTGTTAGGGGACACTGAGCAAACATTACCACATAATAATAAGGCTTGACTTATGGTCAACAAAGGCTAGATTTCTCTCATTAAGAGGAAGAAATTATTCAAAAATCAATGAAGTCTGGCTTAAGCCATGTGCTATATTACCATACTGACACAAAGTCACATGAAGGACAAGGAAAAGGGCTGAAAAACAGAGGGTGAAGGCAAAGAATCAGTTTTACCATCTTCCTTACTCTTTCTGAAAATAGGATGGAGAATAAAAAGAATTTTTTAGATATGTAAGGGAAAATCATCACATTGATTTCCTGACTGAAGAAGGTAACAATGTTTTTGCTTTGTAAAGGGGTACCAGCGTTAAACTTCTCAGCCTGAGGTTGGGAATGAGGAGCCCCAGTTCTGTGAAGTTTCCCTGGAGCAGGGACTTCCAGAAGTCACGTAGAAGGACTTCAGATAAGCTGTCAGGAAAGAATCTTTCTACTCTCCTTACATTTTTTTTTAGATGCATCAGTGGTTATGCAAAGTAACTAAATACGACTGAGCTTCTCCAGGTGTGTTTCCAGTTTCCAAGAGATGTTTGATTTTTGTCACAGCTTGCATATTTGATTGACAAATTAGAAGCATCAGATCACTGTTGGATACTCATAAATCATTTGGTTTGGTGCTGTGCAATGCGTGACAGGGACAGTGTTTCAGCAATGTTTTGCTGCAAGGGAAAGTTGGTGATTGAAACCAGAACAGAAAACTATCCAATGCACACATTTTTTGGGTGAACATGAAGTGTAAATATCTTCCACAAGGACCTGAAGCTGAAACAGACCTATTCCTGCAATGTATGGAGTTATATTTTTTTAATATTTAATTACCCATAACCACCTTTTGCTGGGTTTGAATTTCCAGTTGAATTCTATAACTTGTTTCTAAAACCCTACTGCTAATAGTTTTTTATTCTATTCCATGTTAGCAGAATAAAAACATGAAAAAGACAGAGTTTTTAAATTATTGTTATTTGCCTAGAGTGAAAGTACAAATATTTCCTAAATTCTGTTAACACTGCAAAGAATATAATAACAGGTGAAAATTTATATGTGTTTAAATTTTTTTTCCTGAATTGTCGTCTTCCATGACAGTGAATATGAACAATGGCAATTTTGTAAAACAGTCAGAGTTTTATTCTGTAATCTATAATGATAAGTATTTTATTTAGATAAGAGGAGGAAAACTGTTGAAGGGAACACGTGCTGATTTAAATGTAGATACCCTTTAAAAATCTTTCTACATATAAGCAGATATTTTTGCAATAGATTTTCCCTGGAAGGTCTCCTTAGGAGGAAGATCTGGTTCTCAAAAGCAATGGCTGATGCCAAGTGTTTCCATGGAAGGGCTACTCCCCTTCATGGCTATCCTGTGGAAAAACACAGGATAACCTGAAAGTTCTCCTAATAGAATAGACTAATCATGAGACACGATGAGACACTGGAGGTTACAAGAAAAAAAGTTTGAAGAAATTTGTGGCCTCCTACAAGGGACAATTGTCCACGATGGACATCTTTAAAAGTCCTCTTTTCATAGAAATTAAACAAGTTACTTTTCTCGTGACGGTTTACTACTGAGTGGGTGGAGCAAGACTCACAGTGAAAATTTTATTGAATACCAAAAACACCCCCAAGAGTAATCTAATAATTCATAGTCATTGTAACATCTGTCTAGATAAAATACTCTTTTTCTTCTGTTTGCATTTTTATAGTCTCTTTACATCTATGCTAGATGTCATTTTGAAATTGCTCCACCTCCATAAAGAGACTGTAGAGGCTGTTTAAATTTTTCTACTTTTGGTGGGAACCATATATAACACTCCTATAGTTTAATTTATACCTTTCTCCTAGTAATTGGAAATTCAGCAGTGAATAATTGGGATCAATCTTGTTGAGCTGCAAGACAGAGTTATCACACAGAGTGAGATTATAAAATCTTAGACTTGTTCAGAGAGGGAAAGGATGTGTGTCTGTGTGCATGGGGTTACCCACCAATCTGGCAGGTGCCATCACAGGGAAAGGGAAAGGAGGAATGTAAGGGTGAGAACCACCTTCTTTCTATGGCACTTTGGGATTACTTCCTGCCTGATAAAGATGCCAGCAAAAAAGGCAGGTAGGCAAAAAAAGGAACTTAAGAATGAATTATTTGCTGTCTTTCCGCTGAGGTGGTACAGAAATTTTTTGTGTTCATCCATCAGGCTGACCAGATCCTCTGCTACTGTTCTTATGAGTCAGTGGTCCTTCAAAAGTGGTCCTCTCAAAACAGCCTTTCTGAAACAGAAATATTTCCTTTCTCTAACCTTTCCTGCATTGGAGTTAAATGTGTCTCCTGGAAAATAAATGTCCAGTGGTAATGTACCAAAACTCTTTCCCATTAGGAAATATGTGAAGATAACCAATGTCAGAGGATGACAGAGAAAAGAGGGGAGAAAAAGTGAAAGGACAAGACAGAAATTGAAAAGGAAAGAACAGTTTGAAGAGAGCTGAGATCCAGGAGACCACAAGAATAACCACAGAATAACCTCAAGACTTGTTGCTGAGTCTTGAGCAACAAAATTCATATGGAAAAATAAGAATTAATTCAGGGAGAGGAAAAGAGATGCATGGAAAATGAAAGGAAAGGGGCTAGATGACAATTGAAACAAAATCTGTAGAGAGTAATCTAGCAAGGAAACTAGTCAGGAAATAGGAAAAAGGATAGAGCACATGGGAGCTGGGTGGACAGGGAGCTGGAAAGGGCAGATGGATGTGGCTTTGCCAGGACAACATGTGCACATTTATGAGGAGATGTCTGTCTCTTCAGAAGTGAATTGAAGGTCTTCATAAGACTTCTCTGAGATTTGAAAATCTTGGGTTTTGCTGAAGCTGGCAGATGTCTCCCAGAAATATGAATGATATACTAGTCTTTTTGAAGTTCTATTTCCCTGGAGTTTGGCCCCAAAAAATTTAATTGGACATTTTTTGCTATCACCTTTGTGTCTTTAAGTCTGCACTTCATATAACAGCTTTATAATATTAACAACCTGATGACAGTTCATTATACATTATTAGACAAAGATTTTATTGTTGTGGGTGAGGAATATTCACATTATTCATAGGTATCCAGGGCATTGTTGTGTTGGGCAAATATTTTTAAGAAAATGTTGTTAAAGTGACATGTCCTCATGAATTTTGCTACTCCATATTTCAGAGATATTTGTGCAACCTTGGGGAGTTCAAGTTCTACCAGTAATGATGTTGCATCCCGGAGTTTGCGCCGCATAATATGACATGTAATTTCTCTTCTCCATCTTAGCAAAGCATTATCGCATTATTTAATCCTGGGTTTCTTTATAAAGAGAGTTTAAAATGTGTTTGGAAGATCTTTTATGAGCTTGAGGTCAAATAGTTAAACCATTGTGCAGCACCATACATCTCTGGACACTCATAATCTGAAGATATCAGACAGACATTTTTGATCCAGGAAAGAGCAGGATGACCTTATACTGAAAATTTTATTAGTTTGTCTTTAAAACAAATTTTGTTTAAAAAAATGAACCTTGGCAAAAAGAACAAAATATGTGTGATAATTTCTACTACCAAAAAAACTTCAAACACCCAACCCACCCCAAACAACTAAAAATAAGCAAGCAAGCAAAAAAAAGTACCAAGGTACAATTAACTGTTCTTCATGCACAGTATTTCTTCCTAAAATAGCTTTTAGAAGCATGCCTAACACGTTAATGTTGCCTCTGACTTTTATCTCAGCATGGGAATTGGCTGGTGTGGTGCTATAATCATTCTAGGAGGTGGGTCTTTTTCAGTCATTAGACTCTATGACAATTTTCCTTCTTCATAAACATCCAATCTATTGCAGAAATTACTTCATTGTTTCTTGGTTTTCAGTAGTGAATGAAAACAGCACTTATTTAAATCATGGGTAGTAAAAACTGATCTCTGTAGCCTGGTGAAGACTGCTTCTTTCAGCCAGCATAGCATTGGCTTCAACATCACTTTACAACAGATCAACTGACCAGGAGCCAACCTCTGGGCATGGCTCTCATTTTATGGGATGAACACATTTATCTCATATTCAGTTACTTAGGAAGACAAGAAATGGAAGTTCTTAAATAAGGGATGTTTAAATGCTCTAGACATACACAACTGAACATAGCACCTGTTTTGAGATCAGTCAGCTGTAATGATTCCCACTACCAACCTTGTAACCCATCTACTTATTAGGTTAAAAGTCTCAGCTAAGCCATGGTATTCGAGAATCTAAGATGTGAATAGAATAACCTAGATCCAGTTTAGATTAATAGTAAAAAATATGACCTAGATGTCTAAAGTAAGAGAAGGTAGGGTCAACAAAATAGTCACAATTTTAAAAGCTGTAAGAATATTCTGTGATTTTTGCATAAGTGTATAAAGCTTTGCTGTGTGCTCCAAGCTCTAGGTTCAAATTCAGAAGAACACAACAACAGATACTCAATGTTAGACCAAATTCTTATGTGCTTTTACAGGTGAACACTATTAAGGAAAAACTGGTTTAATGTGCTTAATGTTGGAGTAAAAATACTAGGAAGAATTCTTTATGGGAGGCTTTATATAGAGTTAAAAAATATCATAGCTTAAACCATGCATTGTCCTTCAGAGTCCTATTCAGTTATCCTTTTTCTCCAAGGTAATAGCTGTGATTGGCAAAGAACTACTATTACTCTACTCATTATAGCTCCCACATATTTCAGATTGCATTATTTTTCTTATTAAAGTGGATGTGACCCTGAAGAGGTAAAAATGAGATGACAAATATCTGCATGCTACAGTGTGGAAAGTCACTTCAAACTTCATCTTGTTCTGTGCAAAGGCAAATGATGCAAAATCTTCATCTCTGGGGGAAAAAAGATGTCCTGGTGTGCCAAGATGCTTAGAGATCAAAGGTATCATTCAAGTGTCTCTGTGTATACTCTGAGATTCATGGCTTCATAAAATGAGATAACACGATGGAGTATTTTTCTAGTCATTTCTATGTGTTCCCAAGGAAGCAAAGCTGATTCCTACTTCCTACTTCTGTTCTCCTTGATGAACAGAATCAAGATGTTAGTCATCTGTAGGAAATATTTTGCCAAAGGCTGTCTAAGCTATCAGAACCAGTCCCTGAAGGTTCTTCTACCAGCTTCTGGAAGGAGAATGTCCACTGGCACAGCACAAGACAGTGCTATTGGCTTTCCCCTGGGCAGGTTGATACAGTGAAGGGGTTTTGGTGGGAACTGCTCTGCCACGAGACGTGAGTGTTTGGCCAGGCACAGGGGCTGGGCGGCAGTGACGAAGTGGCTGTCCTTGGCATGAAGCTGCTCCTCACCCTGTGCAGGTTGGCAGACAGAGGTGAGGAGTGGTGCCACATTCTGCCTGAGTTAGGCAAGTTACTAGCCCCTTACTTTCACAAAGGCTTAATTACAGCAGGGATTGCTTTCAAATAATTAGAAGCAAATTTCCTCCTTGTAACAACAGAAATCTAATCAAAGCAAGAGCCAGAAGCCACACTTCCTCTCTCCCTGAAAGATACTGCCAGGCTCAGATCAGACACTCTTCTCCTCAGAGGCTCACTGAAACCAGAGACTGAAAGCAGAGCTGCTGTGCTCCCTAAGCAACACTGAACTTGCCTCCTCCACAGAGGCTCTTGTCTCACCAAAGGTTTTCTCTTTTTTCAGAACATATTTAAAGCTCATAGAAACAGTTGCTGAGTGTGGGGTTGTTTCTTTCAATCCACTCCCTTGAAGGTCACTGGATTTCTAAGAAGTACTGTGAGTAGGCACTGACTTCTGCTCAGCCTTAGAATCTTGTGGGGCTGAAGTTGGGATGCACAGGTTTTAGGTGCAAAGACAGGTCTTGGCTCATATTCGGAGAATGTTCTGACTCAATGACTTGTAATTCTTGCATTTTCCCTCTATTTCCTTTACATTGTACTGCAGATTTCCAGTTTTTTACTTATCAAAAATGGGTCATCTGGTCTTAGGGGAGCCAAGATGAAAAAGCAGAAGGTAAGATGAAAAAAGTCCCTTTACACCATGACAGGCAGCGATACCTGCCAGAATCTGCAGATGAGTTAGAAGTCAGACTGCTGAAATGTCTTCTGTCATAAGAGGGGAGGCCAAAACTCTCCCTTGCTGTTTCCTGAGAGGACCTGCAGAGATCAGCTCCTCAGCTTCTCCTTGCTGCCTACCATTGTGATGGCTGTGAAGCCCCGCAGAAGGACAGACAGGCCGAGTACACCTTAGGGGTGGCTCTCAAGTCTAGCAGTGTTCACCTAAGAAAAGGTCATCTGTATTTTCAATCTGTTCTGTCTTTATTCTCACAGCGAGGATTTTTCCTAAATATATCTTTATGGAGTTTGCAAGCAGCCTGTAAAGACTAGGAGACCCTCTCTTTGCTTTTATGTTAACAAAAGGAGGAAGGAGAAGGTGATTTTCTTTGTCCTGCTCTCTTCCTCATCCTTTTTTTGCCCTGTTTTATTATTATGATGTGTTCATGCTATCTCAAGATTAAAATTAGTCCATCTCAGCTTTTCCAGCTAGCTTTAATTATGGGTTTAATCAGTGTTTGCAACACATAGAGACATTATTCTTATTTATATGCATAGAAGCCATTCTGATTCATTACCAAGGCAGACTTCAGGTTACCATCTATTGTTGTCAGGCTTAAACTTTTGACACGGCTATTATTTTACTAAACATTTAAATTATTAAATGAAAGAATAATATGACAACATGACAAATGAAGTCCCTGGAAAATTCCTTTTTTTTTCTACTTAATACAATTTTAAATAGGCAAATAACTCTTAATCAAATCTTTCATCCTAAAATTCTAAGTTCAGCACCTCATAAACGGGGATGTTCATGCCACCTGCGGCACACATAACACAATTTATGGCGTGTCTAATAGATGCTGTTTCTTCTTCAGGTAGGTAAGAATTAAAGGCTCTCAAGGCTCTGAGTACCAGAATGGGTAATCAGATGTGAAGATAAATAATGCCTCTACATACTTCACTATCTCCCAGGGATTGAGTGGGCCCTTCAGTTTGTTTGCAAAAGACACAAAACTGGGCAGGAATGTCAATCTGCTGGAGAGCAGGAGCAGTCTACAGACAGACCTGGACAGGCTGGATTGGTGGGCCAAGGCCAATGGTATGAGGTTCAACAAGGCCAGGTGTCAGGTCCTGCTCTTGGGTCACCACACACACAGGCAGCACTATTGGCTTGAGGAAGAGTGGCTGGAAACTGCACATGGGATCTGGGAGTGCTGGTGACAGTGACTGAACTTGACCCAGTGCGTGCCCAGGTGGCCAAGAAGGCCAATGGCATCCTGGCTTGTACCAGCAATAGTGTGGTCAGCAGGACCAGGGCAGGTATTTTCCCCCTGTACTCAACAGTGTTGAAGCCACACCTTGAGTGCTGTGCTCAGTTCTGGGACACTCACTACAAAAAAAAAAAAAAACCACTGAGGTGCTGGAGTGAGTCCAGAGAAGAGTAACAGAACCGGTGGAGAGTCCAGAGCGCAAGTCCCATGAGGACCAGTTGAGGAGCTGGGGGTGTTCAGCTGCTCAGCTCAGAGCAGAGCTTATTTCTCTCTACAACCACCTGAAAGGGGTGTGTAGCTGTTGTGAAGAGGGTTGGTCTCTTCCCCTAAGTAACAAGGGAAACGATGAGAGGAAATGGCCTCGGGTTGTGCTAGGACCAGTTTAGATTAGATTTTAGGAAAAGCTTTTTCACTAAAGGGATTGTCAAGCACTGGAACAGGCTGCCCAGGGAAATGGGTGAGCCATCATCCCTGGAGATAATTTAAAAACTGTTTAGATGTGGCACTTAGGGATGTGGCTTGGCAGTGGACATGGCAGAATTAACTTTGCTGAGTACTGGGCTCAGAAGTAAGTTGGCAAAATAGGGGTTCTTAGGGGTATGGCTCAGTATTGCATCCTGCTGAAAGTACTTCTTTGTGACAGGGAGCTTTTCCAAGATGTTTTTACTGTGAAAATGAAAAGCTAATAGAAGCTGTTTTAAAACAGTTGCAGTAAAGAGAGAAGGCTCAAGGGAATTGCCTCATGGCTTATTTTTTTAAAGAAGCTGGAATTATCAAGCAATTTTTTCTGGTTTTAGTTGTGAGTAGAGATACCATTAAACAGATGGGTATTACCATGTTTTATGGCAGTCTAGTAAATTAATTTTAATATCTTGAATGTAAACAGCAATACATAAGCAAAAGTGCCTCAAGGTTAGCAAATGCTTGAAAGCTTATGCCAGTTGAGATGGTTTTGTATTGGGCCTTCAGAGCAAGCAATTAATTCTAGGAGCCTGTATCAACTACCAAGAATTCCAAAAAAAAAAAAAAAAAAAAAAAAAAAAAAAAAAAATTTGGTTTGCCAGTATTCCTTGACAGAAACTCTGTGGCTTCTCAATGCAAATACCATGAAAAGAAAACTGCACAACAAAAGAAAGCAAACTCAATCACAATAAAGAGTATTTACTGTTCAGTTCAAAAAAAGGTTTCTGCTAACAATCTAAGCCTGAAATGAAGCTGACACTGTTGTTATAATATGTGTAAAGCAACAATGCAACATATTCAGCAATTTCTCAATCCCCTAGGCTCCACTAGAATTTTAAATCATAGAGTGTTATGATTGGTATTCTGATATAGATTTTCTCAGTTTAGCTTCTCCTGTGACAAGTGGAGTTGGTCTGTTGAAAAAAATATATTTAAACAATTTTTTAAAAAGTGTCAAAGTCCATATATTCTCCCATCAAAGCAGAAGCAATACAAATGACAGCCAATAATACCCTGTTGATACACTGCAAATTCAATGTCATGTTACAACTAAAGGGCCAAAGAAGCTTATTTAAACCATTTCAGTAAAGCTTTCTCCTCACAGTAATCCCTCCTTACCACTCCTCATTAAATTCAAGGCTAATTGAAGTCCTGTGAGGGAGTCCTTCTTGTATTTTTTGTGCTTTGGGAGAAAACCATATCACATAAACAGCATCATAATTCCTAACAGAGCTAAAAGGTGATTCAGAACCTTAAAATACAGCCAGTAGCAGAAATACATAAACAAGTAAATAAGGATTGTACAATGTCCTGGGAATATCTATTGCAGTTGATGACTGTTATACAGAGCACTTAGCAAGAAATGCAATGATCTGTCATCCGAACTATAAAATCAGTTTATAGTTTCAGTTAAATTAATTTATAACTGCTATCAATCCTGTTAATTGGTCAGCATGGAATATGAGGAACAGCAACACCCCTGGACTTGAGAGACAACATCTTATAGAGGATGTAATTTTAGTGTGACAGTGAGTATAAAATTATTCACTGTCCATGAAGATAAATTTATAACACCATTGGGTTCCTTATTCAAATAGATCTCCAAAGGGTGGAACAATTAATCATTTTGATTGTACGGACAATGAAGCATGCAGCAACCTCATGTAATTGCAGCATAAACTATGTTCTTGTTCAAATCATAGGCTTTTTTCAGGCCTAATATTACAATCATTTGTCTGAGCATGTAATTTTATACCCCGATGGCCCTTCCATTGCTTTATGCTGAATAAATGTATTTAAATGAAAGGGATTGAATTACTTTAAGTTTGTATGACACAAATTCTTCTGAGCTTTTAGTTGAAATAATCTGAGGTACACAAAATGTTTAGGAACCTTTTATTTTAAGATATACTTTGCTTAACATGACAGAAGCAGAATAAGATGCCCTGTCCAGAATGGATATAACATCTCTTCCAGCTAATCATCTGCCTGCTACTGACAGAAATTTAAAATCCTGAAATGGCTGCCCAGTGTCACCCAGCTCTGATAGGGCTAAGGAACTTTGAATGTCCTGCTGGCATCCTAAAATGGGCCTTTCCTTTGGGATGTAAGCAGAGGAAATCCTCTGCTCCTCTGAGACCTTTCTGGCAAGCCTCTATGGGAAGCCTGTGGCCTTCAGAAAAGTCTGGGATCTTGCAAATTTTGTTGTGCCTATGTAAGAGGTGCACAGAAGTCACACATTTGGTTTTACAGCTTTATTGCCACAGAGGGGAACATACAGGAAATAACTGTGGACTATGGAGCACAATTTTAACAAAGGAAGTTTTACATTATTTGAAGGTCATATTCCCACTGCTGGGAAACATAAAGATTCTATACTCCTTCATCTAAACTGAATGGCAAGTTACAGTCATAGAACAGTAAGAAATCCCCCAAAAACCAATCAACAACCCTCCTCCGCCAAAAAAATCTCCCACAAAACCTCCCAAAATCTCTGGGGTTTTGGCTTTGTATCTGAATGATGCTGACAGTTCCAGTTCTGCACTGTGAGCACTTGCGTCAGTTTGCAGTTGACAAGAAAAGGATTAGATTAAAAAGCAGAGTATTAAACCCAAAATGCATTAACAGTTGATTACTTTCACTATTAAAAACAGCTTGGCTTGATTCAGTAATGGTTTTTACTTTCTTTTACCATTGCCTTTGCATTAATTTTGGATATTGTTACTTCCTAGAAAGTAATTATCCTGCCTATGTGTTTTCTTGATTCGATGACTAGATAAAAGTCAAAATTGCTAAGAATAAATTCAGACATCTGACAGACCAAAATGCTCAATATTGGTTTTATGTAAGAGTTTCTAAAGATTGAAGCCTTCATTTGTAACCAAATAATCTGCAATTGTTTGACAGGTCTTGTGAAGAGATGCTTGTTTAAGCCACAAACCATAATTTTGAATAGAGTGTTATTATCCCAAAGGCTGCTGTCTCTATCATGCTTCCACAACTATAGGTGTATACAGCTGTGGAGTATATTCAGAATAAAAATCTTAATAAAGATCCATGACATGAAGGAGGCTTCTTTTGCATGGAAGGGTGAGATGATGTGAATAGTGTGGGCTGGGAAGAGCTATCACTGACTGCAGTTCTGCCTCTGTTCTGCCATGCGGGAATTCATAAATTTTAGCTTCAGCTTGGTATAACAAGAAAACTATTTCAATGTCTCTAAGTTATGTGCATATTTCCCAGTTTTTTCTGTAGTTTGCTCTTAAGGCATATACACAAAAGAATAAATCTTGTCTTCTCAGACTACTGTAAAATAGGAAGTGTTTGCACAGTATGAGATGAACACTGCACCTGGAGTAAGGAAAGTGAATGGACATGTCATCTTGTGATGCTGCGACACAGTAAAGCATTGAATTCCCTCAGGTGGGAAAATACATCTTTTAACTATTTAATGTAGTTAATGTTAGGCATGATGAACACATGCCCCCATGTTATGGGAGATCCTCATGGTGAGTGTATAAGCAGCACAGTAACTCACTTCCTGGAAGGGTGCAGGGAGTTGTTTTTGGAGTCAGTGTTGCAAAATATGAGAAAAATTATTATAGTAGGATGCAGAAGGGCAGCTGGTGGAGAGATAGGGGAAGGGCAAAAAGCCATGGAATGGGAGAGTTTGGCTATTGTCTTTAATGAGAAAGAGCAGTAGGGTTTCTGTTGTAGCCTAAGGATGGTGGGGGTTTGATGATAGCCTGGGGTTTCTGCTGGTCCCTCTATTGATTGTGTCTTACAGGGGATGAAGGTTTGACCTACAGACTTTCAGGTCATTTATAAGAAACTACCTCAGGTAGTTTATAAGAAAAAATATGCCAAAATTTATAACAACTGTTTATAAGAACATCCCTGCTGTGCTGCTTTGTCTCTCACAATCATTTTAAGGGTCATCTTAAAAATTCTCTAAAGTAAACATGCAAGACCTTCAAGTCCTTACTGTGAAATTGGCACTATACACATGAGTAACATTTCTGGTTTTTCTTTCATTTCCTCTCCTTTTTAGAGAAAAACACAAATATAACAGGTGGTGGACATTATCTTCACTATCAGCCTCTCACCTGTTTTGCTCCTCCCTTGCATAAAATTACAAATAGGAGTGACCCAGCTAGTAAGCTGGGAATGCAGTTGTTTTGGGAGTGAGCTGTGTGTCCTGTGCTTGGAAATGGTGGATTCCTGTCTGCTGACCAGACCTTGTTGAAATCAGCCCCTGGACATCAGCAAAAAGTGAGTAATCCTGTACAGCAAAACAGCACCAGCACAAATCCAGGCACCAGCAGGAAGAGATTCCAAGGGTTGTCCCTGAAAAGTGATTGCTCACTGAACAAGGGCTAAAAAAAGTTTTAATTACTCTCAGAATATGTTTTGCTTCTCTGGAAATGGTCTTTTTTGCTGCATCCAAAGTAGATTGCAAGTACCAAGTCAGTTAAAAGTGTAGCTGTTCACAATTCATAATGTGCTGTTATAAATAATGCAGCACAGGGTATAGAAGCACAAATAGAATTATGAATAATGTTATGGAAATTACTGAGGGAGAGAGATTCAAACTAATTTAAAAACAACCATAACCTGAAATGCTGTGACTTGGGACTTCTAGTTTTGCCAAACTGAAAGAGTTTATTTGGGGCTTTAAAGCATTTTTTCATAGGGTTCATGAACTGTTAAGACCTCCTTGCTCTTTCCCTATACTATACTCAGTGGGAGTAGATGTTTACTCATTTTGGCTTACTTCCTGGCACTATTACATTTTTGCATAAATCATTTTACAAGGAATGGTGTTGTGGGCTCATTCTGCCTGTGCTAGCACATTGGCATGCTCTGATCAAAAAATGAGTCTGCCTCACACTGGGGTGAATATGGTCTCATCTCTGCTACACCAAGGAGAATATTCAAGTTAAAAAGATCCATCTTGAAAGCAGGAGATGCATGCACATTGCTGTATCTGTGAGAAGTTTAAAGAAGTTTGTTACAACTGTTGGCAATACCATGACTTTTTCCAGATGTTGTTCCCAATACAAGTATCTTAGATCTATCTTGCATCCATGACTCTCTAAATATGTAAATATTAGGTAGTATCCTAGAGCAAATAGAAATAAAACTGAAACAGAGATTTTAAAAATCGAAATACTAAATATTCTATTGATAAATTTGGTTACTGTGAGTTAAAGATTTTTCTGTCTCACAGTTAACACAGAGGTTAATTATGCAAATTATTTTTAAAATATTTGTTCCAATGGTCTTTTAGCATTCTGTAAAGATGCTTTAACCTTGATTTACAGTTGTTCCCAGTGCCTGGGGCTATACTTCCAGTAGCATTCTGCTTTTAACACCTCTGCAATATCACTGTTCCCTTTGTTGAAAGTTACAGTTTAAAAATAGCAAAGCCCTTAAATATTTCTTCAGCTCTATTTGATTGCTACAAACAACCAAAAATTACCTTAGTCACTATTTAATAAAGTCAGAAGCTAACATATAATAGATATATACATGTTTTAAGTAGTTATTTCCTTGGAATAATATATAATGGAAATCACCAGGCAACTCAATGATAAATTATTACAGAATTTACTATTTCTAGATCCTATGATCCTATTTAGAAGAGTTATCTCAGGATAATTGATTTTTGATTACATGGTACAGTAATTCTAATAAACATCTTGTTATGCTGCATAAAAATGTCTTCTGGATTTTTTGGGAATTTGAAGGCAGTGGAGCCTGGTGACCACAATGCCCTTCCCAGGGCCTGTTCTATGAATCAGAATTTATTATTCCCTAAAAGTCTTCTGAATTTTTGCCAGTCTTCATTTAGTCTCATGAATGTTTTGGGGTTGTTTTTAAATCTTGAGAATAATCCTTTCCCTTCTATAATCTTCACTATTTCTTTTATCAAAAGGTGGAAATAATTTACTATTCGTGGCAGGTTTCTATAATGTACTCCATTTTGAGTTTTTATCTATGTTTTTAATGAGCTATTTAAAACTGACTTTGTTTACTAGATCTGCTGAGGGGTCAACTTGCACATTTGTATTTGATGATATATATATATACACACACAAGACTAAAGTAATTAAAATCACTTTGCAACTTTTGTGATCACGTAACAGACATCAAACTATCTTAACATACTTAATTTGATTCCCCTAAATAAATGAGTATTTCAAAAAAAGTTCAACAGAGGTACTTACTCTATTTCTGAATTGATTTCTACTGGTAATTTTTATAGTCTAGGCAAGTATTTACATGTTGTAAAAATATTTTGTTAAAGCAATATTTCTATGTACTATCCCAGGGATGTTGTCTTCCTTTTACTATGCAAGATTTCCATAGTGCTCTAAAACTGAGCATTAAAACTGCCAGTTCTAAGGCTGCTGCTCATTTCTCTTTTGTGTTACTCTGTACATGTTTGTGTTGCATGTCAGTATTCAGTTCACTTTAATAACTTAGTTAATGTCAGTAACCAAAATCTGATCTATAGCACTCTTCTTTATAAAAAAATTAAATCTGTTCACCAGAAGAAGCATTTGGGTAGTACAAGGGCAAAAGAGATATCAATGCTTTCTTGTATTCTCTAGTCTGTTATTAGGCCAGTAACAACTTGGATACTGTCAAATGTAATGTAAAACAAATAATCTTAGCCTCTGGAATACAAGGATGCAACTGGGTTGGTTATGCTACAGGTTGCCCCTCTCTCTAGAAATGTTCTTCTTACAGTCTAATGAAAGTAAATCTTCATGTGATTGTGAAATGATTCCTGAACTTCAGATATTTTTCCCTAAGTCAGATGACACCAGTAAATTTTACTGGCCTTGGGGGGCATCTTCATGTACAGCCCTGCCAGTGGCAGGTGTGCTCCAGTCCTTGCTGTGAGCACATGCATCCCAGGGGAGATGCTGAGTGTAAGCTGATATGGAGGTTCCTGCAGCAGGCACAAGGACATGTTTTTAGAAGCTCCTGCTTGGATGTGCATGTAACATAAATCTTGTAGTCTCCTACTTAAATTATAGTTGTTCTTGATTGCTTTATAGAGAAAAGTATAGCTGTGATAACATCACCATAGTAAAGCAGTGGGGTTATGAATCTTGTGGACCTGCGAAGAAATTTCCTCTGGTTGTGTGCTTTTTCTTTATTTGAGCTTCCAAGATAAAGGTCTGCCATTGATTTGCAATGTGTTCTGCCTCTGTTATGAGGAATATTGCTGCTTTTCTGGCAGTGCATACATACTGCATCACAAATCAGGGAGGCATGTTAGAGAGTTAATCACTGGGCTGGGCTGCTTTGGGCTCTAAGTGTTAGAATGTCATCTAAAAGCTCCTCCAAAAAGGAAAACAGGCCTAAAGGTCACAGATTTTCAACAGTATTTGTTCTCCTAGTGAAAATCCTACCCTTCAGATGACTTTGGCATCCTCTAACATCAACTTTTGAACTCCAGAAATGCCCAAATTCCCTGAGCACATCACTCCTGCAAAAATTGACCTTGCCTGAAGCAGAGGCTCAAAGTCATGCTGAAGTCCTTGTGGCACCTCAGTGGATTCAAACTAGGGATCCTTTCCTTTCCTTGCTGGTACTGCCAAGTCATTCATCTGTGCTGTGACTGCATCTGCCTCTACTGCTCCTGCAAAAGTCTGTCTCTCCTTAGGAGCCCCTGTGAGGCAGTCCCGTAAGGAGTTTTTAGAGTCACACAAACAGCATGGAAAAATAAAGGCCAGAGGTAAGCAAATCTGAGGCCAAACTGCAGGCACTGCAGATACCTCGTCTGACAGGGAAGGGAGATTTGACCATAGTGAAGGGAAGATGAGAATGGAATTCAAATAAAATTTTTTGAGGGTTGCAAAAAAAACCCTCACTAACTTGTACAGGATTTTATGGCCTCTATATGTTATCTCTTTATAGAAACAACAGGCTGTAAAAAATGTAAATTTTTTTAGTACAAGCATACAGCTTTTGTGTTATTTGCTGGTAGGTAGTTAATAGTGAGATTGCAAACATTTTAAAACACAAAAGGGATGAATTTTTAAACAAACAAAAACATGTTCACAAATGCTGTTCTTGTAGTTCAAACCACAGTACAAAGAACCAGTGTGCATGCAGGGGGGTTTGTTGTTGGTTTTAGGTTTTTTATAAATTCCCATTTACTGTCTGGCTTCCATCCTAGGCATTTTTAAACAAGAAATCATACACTGCACTTGTTATTTAGGTTATTTCCTGCTTCAATTCCTTCTTAAATCTTGGATAAATATACTCTGGTCATGATGAACCTGTTTGCAAACTGTTTCTGAACTTCAGTTGAATGAAGGACCATTGAGATACCATTTATTTTGAAAAATGTGTGTTCATGTGGTGGGGAGAAAGCACATTTCTGATGAGAGAATTTTCTGAACTCCTCTACATTCACTGTGTATAAAAATTCATTTAATTTATCTGCTCTGGTCTTATCTTCTGAATGCCTCTTTTGTGCCTTTAGCATTTATTGTTGTATAGCCTTTCTAGAAGGCTTTTGATGGCTCTGTAAAAGGTTTTATTATTACTTTTTTTTTAGCTTTTATAACTTTCTTCTTTAAACTCTTTGGCCTGCCTTGTGTTTTTAACCTGCCAGAGCTCATTCTCCTTTATTTTTCTCACTTGAGCACAATGTCAACTTTTTAAAGGTCACCTTCTCCCTTCTGAAACCTGTGCTAGAGCACATGTAACTGATCAAAGCAATGATGCAGTGAGTTAAAGGTGAAGCCACTCCTGGTCAGTGAAAGCTGTAGTGTTAATGAGATATCCAGACAGGAGGGGAAAGCTATGAGGTGGTCAGTAATTGAGCTCAAGAGGACTCAGAAAGAAGTTTAAAGCCTCTCTTTTGCCTCTCTATGGCAGCGTCTGCCTAGGAAGGTGAATAAACTGCTGTTGCGTTTTGTTGTCCTGAATACTGTAGGGGAAAAATGGCAATTTAAATTACCAGAATTGCATCAAAAAGTCTTTGTTCAGTTTTTCCTCTTAATGGACCCAAGATCCTCAAAACTGGGCTATCCATTTAGGTCAAAAAAAACAAAAAATTAAACTGTTGAGTGACATTAATATCAAGCTTAGAGAGATGCCATACATTGCAACTGTGACACAATAGAGTGAAGGAATACAGATTTTGCCATACAATAATCTTGTATCAATGAGCAAATGTAAATAAAACAGTATTATGTTGTACTGTTATTAATTATGTTAAGACCTGTTGCTCAATTTGCTGAAAGGCTTTAAAACAGGGCATGCACATTAAAAATTAACACAAAGAACTTCAGCTGAGACAAATACAGAAAACAATTGCTTTTCATTTTTAATTCCAAAACTCTCGCAAGAGCGTTTAAAAATGAAGTAGGATGTGTTTCAAGGAACAAAGTTTGATGAATCTGCATAAAAGAAAACAAATAGCTTGATGTGAAATGGCACCTCTATCTGCAGCATTTGTTCGATTTTGACCTCCCTTAGGAACATATAACATCTAGATTTTATTTTCAAGTATTTTGAAAAAATGGAAATACATGCACAAGCTTAGTGTGCAGATGGGGCATTGCTTCACTTTAAATAACCAAAAAAAAGTAACTAGCAATACCTCTCATAGAAGCAGGGTTTAAGAACTTGGTCTGTTACAGCCAAGAGTTTCAGCCAATTATTTCTCTGTGAACACCAACTGGCATAAAAATGTTCCATAACTGTGCTGCATACAGGGGGTTTATTTCCCACTTTTAATTTCTTTCCCTATCACAGCTTCAGGCTGGCCTGTAAAATTCACTTCAATTTATTTTTAGGTGTGATGGGATTTACATAGATTTGAAAATACCCTTACAATAGAACCTGAGTGATAATTAATGTGACTCCTTGCCAATTGCCTTTATTACTTGAGAAATAGCACAGACTTTTTTTGGATCACATCTGAAAGTAGATAAAACTGGAATTGCAGCAGTGGCATAAGATGGAGGCTCTACTGTCATATAAAACACTCTACATTCACATTAATTGTGCTCCTTTCCAATAATGTGAAGGCTTTGCTTTTATAGTTCCACTCCTTATGGCTCCTTGTAGTTTCAAAGGTATAGCAGTCTCTGAGCCTCTTGCTTTTAACAAAATCACCATTGATTCGTGGTAAGAGGAACAAAACAATGAAAACAATGCCATTGGACAGCTGATGCAAAAGTTTTCTTTTGCTCTTATTACTGAAGCTGTCAGGAGCTAGTTCTGCATTAAATATGTGCAGCCAAATTCCCCATCAGTCATCAAGGAGCTGCAGACACTTAGCGATGCCTTCAAGATCTAGATATAAAACTTTGGAGAACAATGTTAATATAGGATGTAATAGAAAAGCTGGTCTTTTAACTGGATGCCTCCAGAGTCAGGTATGGAAAAATGCTCAGCCCACACAGGGTGAATACAGTTTTGTAAGATTAGTAAATTAGCATAATTAACAAGAATTCCCAATTAGAAGCACAAGTAATGAGGTAATTCCCCTCCTTGGTTCTATCTCTTCTGGAGCCCTCTTTCTTGCTACTAGCTATACTTTGTTTATGAGACCGTGTCTTGAGAGAGTAGCTCATCCTGGGTTCCCAGAGGAAGAAGCAAGATAGAACTGGGGCCCTTGGAATGTGTTCTGCCTTTCTGTCTATCAGTACTGGACTTATCTAGGAATTATATAACTATACAATAATAGTCTACAGAGCTACAAATATATATGAAGAAAATATAAAAGGAAAAATCAGTTTGGCATCATTACAACTTGTGATGGGACCTCTGCCCTGCAAGTCCCACGATGTATAGCAGTGATGTGATTAATATTGTAGGGAATTAGCACAAAAAAATTCAGTGTGAGACACTATGGAAGGAGAATGTGATAGCTACTTTAAACAAAAGTAGTCTCACTCCCTTGCTCTAGGATTTCATCCTTTGCCAAGACATATACCCATGGGATTTGGCCTGGACAAGGAGTGCTAACTATTACATCCTCATCTCTCTTGTTTCTTTTGTGACCAGCAGCAATTAACCATATTTAGAATGCTTATGCCCTAGGTATGGATGATGTCTGTATTTCTTTCAGTTCATTATTTTGCTTTAGACCTTTTAAACCTTGGGCAAAAATCTGTGTTTCCTCATTCTTTTTGACTTCATCATCTTATGCTTTAACCATTAGGCTGCCTTATTATTTATATCTGGTCATTCAAATGAGAACACATGAACAGTGCTCTGTAGCAATTAAGGTGTATCACTTTTACACTCACATTTCCACTTGTGCTTTCCCCAGTTGATATTTCTGTTAGGAATTCCCACTGTCTAGCTCTAGGCATCAACTATTTATTTCTCAGGGAATAGCATACCTGGAGAAACATGGCACCCCACCTAAGCCTTTCTAATAATGGGGTGCAGAGGAACTAGGGGTTAAAAAAACCCCAAATGACAAGGCAGTTAAGGATTTCTATACATTCAAGCAGGAATTACCTGAAGGGCTACCACTCTGTCCTCTCAGTGTCAGTACCACCGTGGTTTAGCTTTAGCTTTTCTGTCAGAAATACATGAATATTTCTACCTGCTTTTTTTTCTGTTTTTATAATAATTCTGATCAGGGCTGGGGTAATTTTCCTAACACATGCCTTAGTTCCACTTCTCCCTCATGGCTTCTCTTACCTCTTTAGCCTCTTGCAAAAATCTGTCTCTTCCAAAATGCTGCTGTTAAATGTACATTCCTTTAAAGTCCTGGCTTCTGGGTTCCTACCTCTCTTACAAGATTTTCTGTCTCTCCTGTCTAGACCCTTGTCTCTCCTAACACAATTTGTAAACTAGCACTTTCTAGAAGCACAAGGAAATAGTATTTTTTAATACAATTAAATGGCTCTTTTAAGCATATTTTAAACTAGATAGAGCCAAAACCTTCACAGAGCTAAACTTCAGAGCTTACTGGCTCCAACTCAGTTTACTTTTACTTCACAGCTCTTACAATTTCGGTAGCTGCCAGCTTGAAGTCCCAGTTTGAGCTCTCTACTGAGTTTGCTGGCCAAGTTCCCCTAAGGGTGATTGTAAGTGATGGAACAATTAATCAAAAATTTGCAAAGAAAAAATTTCAAGCAATTCAGAATGAAAATTAATACAACTCTGTATAAAATGTTCCATGTGTAGTTCCTAGGGAATTTGGAAGCATTCAGATCCTGTAATAAGATATTTAATCATCAAATTAAGTTTAAATATTTTTAAAATGAAATATTTTCATCATGTAGTCTTCCTTAGCTAAGCAATTCTTGTTTTGGGAAAGCAATTGCAAAAGACTACAGTCAGTTCTATTATACATTTCCAAAGCAGAAAATCAAAAACATAGCAGTTATATAGGGCTATTTCTTCTAGGATCCAATTAACGAAATTGATTCTTGTAAAGGATAAAGAGGAGACCATCAAGTCTGGAGCCACATGCATGGTTTTGATGTGTTCTAACCAGAAAACAACCATGTAAATAACAGCTTGGACCTGAGGAACTCAATATGGAACCTTCTGTCTCTAAACCTGTGATTTTTAAAAAGTTTTTCTTTTGACCTTTGTGAAAAGAGAACACACTTGGAACAGAAGGCTGTTTCATTTACATTATTATACATTGGGCTTATTTCAAAGACTGATTTACACTTTCATCACTCCTCTTTAAACCTCAACCACAGAAGAGCTCATTCTTAGGTTTCAAGCAATTCTTTAATTGATATTTTTCACTCTATTGCCAAACAGTCATAGATGGTATGAATTATCTTGATTAATGCAATGGTGTTAGTGGAATATAGATACACTTCATTTTCAGTTCCATAGCTCAGCTGAGACACTAATATATGTAGTTTTACGCCATCAAGCAATCACAGTTCCACCAGAACCCTTTAAGGTGGAAAGCTTAGCACTGCATGGTTTCAACAGTATAAGAAAGGTACTCCTTTCAGTGATCTACAGTCTTTATAGCAAAAACACTGCCTTCTGCCCTGCTTGTTGGCCCTGTGCTGTCATGTTCTTTCTTGGCACAGATATTATGTGTTGATTTGACCAGAGGAAATGTTTTGGCTCTTGGCTGTGTCAGACTTAGGCTGCATAGGAGATCTTGTAAAAAACATGTGGGGCCAGCACTTTAGGCAAGGCTTCTTAAGCCTTTCCACTGCTAGGATGTCAAAACCTTTTGAAAATCATCTATCAAGCCAGCAGAGTCTGCAGGCAGAACTGGAGAATTCCTGTACTCCAAAAGCTGCTAGGTTATGTTGTTTTGGGGTTACAAAATTGAGTAATCTGACTGAAGTTTGTGCAGCAGCCCAAGGATTACCTCTGCTCCTGTCCCTATCTATAGATTTCCAGAAAAGGTTTTTCTATTGACTTTCTTATGCAGCAGAACTCCTGCTAGCCACGTGATTCTTCACCCAAAGCCAAATAAAATCAAGTCAATGAACTCCATTCATTTTCCAGCTGGTTCAGCTACCTGAGCCAGCTTAGCAGATAGTTTACAAAAGCCATCCTGGCAGAAAGAAGAGCAGGGATAAGCACTTGAGGATTTAGTATGGGGAGTCAGCTCTTTCACTAGAATAAAAATGTTTTGGAAAGAAGCAAAGCTTTTGAAATGGTGGTTTTTATGCTTCAGTGTGGCAGTTCTGTTTCAGTATTGTTTGCTCTTCTGTACATTCTTTCTGAATAACTTCAAAAACAAATGTGAATTATCAATTAATATGAATTATCATTGATAAACATTCAGATGATACAACTGTTATGATAACACTTCAGTCCGTTTTACTGGACACCTGTAAGTAAGGGCTTAGGTCTTCAGCTCAAAAGGCACAGGCAGAAGTCTGAGATTTTTCAGATGGCAGGATTTCACTTGAAGGTTCCCTTCAGGTCTTTGGCTGGCATGCCTATGAGCAAAGCAGGAGCACCAAAGGTGGCACTCACCTGCAGAGAGACTCAGCTGCAGGTCAGGAAGAACTTTTACACTAAGACCTGTGAAACAGAATGCAAACAACTAATCAGTGTCAACAATTGTTTTCTTGATGCTCTGAGCAGTAAGAAGGTAAAATTTGCCAAATTACTACAGACTCAGCTGTAATGCCTTCAGTCAGAAACTAGCAACTAGGAAATTAAATGTGTGGTGGAGAGTCTCATCAAACTCCACCTGAAAAAAACATTTAAGCCTGCTGTAATCTCAGGTAGGGAAGTGAAATGCTTGTGACGAGGGAGATAGTAGCTCTTCTTGGTCTTACTCTCTGCTATTCCTTCATGTGTCTCTGTATTTGGTTCTTGATTGTCTTCCCATGCAAAGCAGTAAACAAAATAAGTGGTAAATAAACTCTCTCGGGCTCACAATAACATCCTCTGCAACTCAGTAATTATGGTAATACAACACAGCAAGGAATGTAAAAAATATGATACAAAACTGTATCTAAATTTTGTTTCATACATTCAAAAGGCCAATATATGCAATGGACATTATACAGCAAGGTAAACCTATGCATTATTTCGTTAGAAGAAATGTTGCATCTTAACTCTTCTTGGTTATGAGAACCTTAAGGTTAAATCTGATGCAAAGCCACTTTTCTGATAGAGTTCAGCAAGAAGATTTTCTGCTTCCAAAATACCCAACATTCTCAGGAAAAATTGGAATCAGAAGGTCATATTTTTCCCTCAGCTATAAAGAAACATCCAAACTTTTCTTAGTAATTTGCTTTTTAAAACAAGAATTCACATTTCTTTAAAATCTGGAAAGCTAAGATGCTTAGTTTGTCCTTAGTGCTAGCAGACCTTAGTGGCACTGAATATTTTTGGCTTATTCCACCAGCTGAGCAGCAGTAGTTGGAAAGTGTTCTGACAACTGCTTTTGCTTCACATTGGCAATCCAGTAGGCTCTAAATGGGGGAGGTTGAGCCATAAGCCTTGCGACTGCGATTTCTTTCAGCCTTCTCCTCAGCATTGAAATCTTCAGGGAAACTGTTAATTGTCTTGAGAACTCCCTTTTTATGCAAGCCAAGAATCCTCTGAGTGGAAACCTGTACCTGGCTATTCACTTCAATGCTGGGGGAGGAAGAATTCGTTTGCTCACTATGTTGTTCTCCATCTGGGACACATCCTCCTCTTGTGGTATATTTGCTCTGACAGATGTGACCATCAAAAAGCTAATTTGACTAAGCTGACTTGACTTCATACCAGAGTTATCAATCCACAACTAAAGCTCCTACTCTGCCCTTCCAAGGCTCTAACACAGAACACTTTTATCTATTTCTCTAGTAATTTTATTTGTCTTCATTAAAGATTTTCCTTTCCTGATCCTTTCTGGATTTGCTGTCTGTAACTGAAAAATCTCTTATGCTAGCAAAGCCACAGCCAGTTCACTCCAAGTGGATATGAATAAGGGATCCAAATATTATATAACAAATACTGATATTTAAAAAAATACTGTGATAGCTCACAGTTGCAAAATATTGGTCCAGATAGTCTATAACTCAGTGACTGAATGCTGTGACCATATCTCACCTGGTGTCTCAGAGGTTCTCCCAAACACTTCTCTAATGTTCTTCCATCAAATTAACTTGGCTGCGTGGCCTCATTCCCTCAGGATGCTCATGTAAATGCTGGCCAGACGAGACAGTGAGCTTTGACTCTGAGCTGTTCTCACAATTTTCTGAAAGAATGGCTTTTACAATGCTGGATTGTCTTACTTATTACTCCTAGTGCAAGTTTGGGGTGTTTTGTTCTGTCCTAGAATGCTGATGCTGAGCCAGCATGAAAGAAGGTGTGAGATTGCAGTGCTGGAATGCTGTGTTTATACCTTGAGAAAATTACCCCTGGTGCCACATGCATTTGTCAGCCTTGAAACACAGCCCTGGGATGGGAGCTGTTTCCATGCTTCGAGAGCATTTTTTTTCCCCCCCCTGTGAAAAAAGCAAAAGTAAAAGCTGTTTTTCTCTAAGTGATTTCTCTGCTCTGTACAGAGGGAAGAAATGTCCCTGATTTATTTCAAGAAAATCACCTGGCATGCCCATGTGCTCAGGTTTCCATCTTACTGAGGAGGTGAATTACCAGTCATCAATCCAGGTGATTGATGGAAAAGTTTTCTTCTTATGCTTGCTTGAGCCACTCCAGTTCCAAGTCCCAAAGCAGTTTGTCTGCTCAGTAGATATGTGTTTGATTTAGAGGCACCAGTCCAAGGGAAGGAGGGAGTTGGGTTTCCACAGAGCAGGGTTCTGAACCATGATGTTGTATTGCTGAAAACATCCTCCTTAAAAAAAAGCCAGTGAAATTGCCTGAGCCCCTCATGGCTGTAGGGGAGGAAAGTGACTTATAGCCAATATCTAACAACTGTGATTCCTTTGCTTCTCAATGCTTCCATTATCCAAATTTACTTGCCAAATAACTGATACGAATAATGCTCGGTCTGTAGATTTTTCCAATCATTTCCAGTAATAAAATCACTCAGTTTTTAGCTTTTATTAAATACAGAGGTTGCATGGCATTCACATTCTTTCTCCAGTTACACATAAAATTTAGAAATAGGCTGCAATTTCTAAGGTTTCTGATTACAAAATCTATCATGCCCATCTATTCTGCATGACAGTAAATGTGTAACATTTGCTCCCTCTCTAGTTTGTGGTCAGGAATATTCCCAATCTGCCACTGCCTTTGTGGGATCTCTGAGGAGGACCAACATTGCCGAGCAGACAGCTTTAAACATTCTGAAAGATTATTTTGAAAATGTGTTCAACTACATTTGATCATTTGGCTTCAAATGAAGGATACTATCAGATATAAGCTGATAGATAACTGATCAAGGGGCAAAGAATGCTGAAGTGATAATTAGCTGTTCCACTTAGAATAGAAAAACGAAATGAATGTATACTAAGCCAAAGTAGAGAATTTCTGATTCCTGCTGACCCAGCACATTGATACAAACACCTTTGCTTCTGCCCTTTGACTGCATTTCCAAGTTCCTCAGGGATCTCCAAGTTTTCCTACAGAATTGCAGCAGCTACTGAAGTGGGAGCTGAAGGCACAACTGCCTGTCTCATAGCCAGACCCGAGCAGCTGCTGCTGTGCAGGCTGCAGGGGCTGCACCCGCAGTCCAGCCAGGAGCATCCATCTGCCTGAGCTGCTCCCAGGTGCCTCATCCCTCAGCAGCTGCCTTTTCTTCAAGACTTTAAGCAAAATGACTTCTCCTCATATAATTCTGTGTGATACTGAAATAATTTAAATGACTTTATGCCACTTGAGGCTTAAAAACCACTGAATGTTTAAAAATTATTTCAAGCACACAGTCATAAGTCAACCTAAAACATCAAATGCCCATCAAACAGAGAACACATTTTGTCTAAAGTCTGCACTTTTAAAAGGAAATTAAATCAGGTCTGTTTCTACATGGCTGAACTTCTATGTGATAAGATAGACTTTTTTTTCAGTGTACAGCAAACTCTTCAGTCTGTGTACACTAGTGATTAAACTATCTACAGTATGATGAAATGTGATCTCATATCTTATTTGAGTGGCCAAGTTAAATTAGAGGCAATTAGGACTAATTTGGCTTCTTCCTGAAATCATAAATGTGCAGATGAAAGCCCTGATTAGGGGACAGGGAGTATAGCTTTATTTGATTTTTAGCTTTGAATGGTTAATGTGTTCTTACCTTTGAAGATCTGAATTACTGAAATAACAGCAAAGTAATAAAAACATCAAAGTTAAATTGATTTTTAAAGATTAAATGGTTGAATTAAAGTGAAGAGGTATAGATTTTGTAAGCAACTGGAAAAATCTATTGGTGTTTAAAAATATCTGAATATTAAACCTTTTGTAATTATGCTTGGTGGCAAAAAATGAGTGAAACAGAAAATTCCTGAAGGTTCGAGTCTTCCTCTTACAACTTGAGGAAGCAAAATAACTCTCTATTTTTAATAAGGATCCCTATAAATAAATGAAAAAATCCTTCTATTCCTATGTCCCTGAGATTAATTGTATTTTATCTTGAAGAACACGTTCAACTTTTTCACCTCTAGACTTCATGGCTCTAAATTCTCAAGCATTTGTTCATAAAACAAAATACAGATATTCCTTTAATTCTCATTTTGAATATAGGTTTACACTCAGGGATAGCCTATTAAAAGAATTGTTTCTATTCTTCAAAGCCAAGTTATTCACATGTTCCCAAGTCAACAGTATTTGTGTATGTATGCTTGGATAGACGAGACTATGCCCGAGTCCTGTAGCCAGAACACAATGAGATCTTGTTCATGACATCTAACCAGAGACCAGAAAAAGAATGTAATATTTATAAATAAGTCTGGCTTGTCACTGTGGGGAAAAAACCTGTCATAGAAAAAAAAAAAACAAACAAAAAACCCAAAAAAACCCAAAAAAACCCACAAAACCAAAACACTTCTATAGAATGTCATGGTGCAGTATCTGAGTTAAATGGCAAGTTTCTGCCTTTTGAGAAGGTTAGGTATTTAAGGTGAAAACATTTCTTTATATATTTTTTCCCAAACCAGATTAACTGAAATGGCCCAACCCTTAGTTCTCCAGGCATTCAAATGAACTGCTGCTCTTTCTCAAAGAAGTTTGACTTGTCTTACCTGTCATCTCTGCCCAAATGAACTGATGAAGAGATATATAACAAAAAATTGTGAATATAGTCTGACTTCAAATGTCTTTGACATCTAGCAAAATAATATGTCTTTGTTAGACAAACTAAGAAGCAAATGTACTTTATTTTTCAAAAAGAAAAATTGCTCAGTAGTCCAAGCATTGATTTAACAGGCAGGCCATGGAGCACATGCCACAACTTCAGAAGACACCAATTTTGGTCCATATCTTCCTTTATTATTAAAACAAGGCTGACTGTGGTCAGACTGGTGCCAGGTCTTTTAGGGAGGTTATTAATTGTGCCCAGAGATCTGCGTCAACCTTAATTTGTTCAAAACAATTATTAGAATTTCTATTTGTGATTTATCATCTTATCTGAGTTAAGAGCAGTCTCCATTTATGGTGTTAAATTCAGGTCATTGTAAAGGAAAGAGTGTAAGGTTAGGACTGAAAGATAGGTACCTAAGCCAGTTATTCTACTTCTAGGTGAATAAAAAAATCCAGTGTTGTTAAACATAATTTGTGTATGCCCCTCTTTGGAAGGCAATCTAGTGTCCATAACATTTCCTTGGAACTTTGGGGAAAGTCTCATCTTCTGAAAACTCACAGTATGTCTTCATATGACCTTATCATCTCAGTTTGGTCAAGTTTTCATGATGATTTATCTGAGCTGGTTCAGACAGTTTATTCACATGGAACCACTGGATCCATTATTTCAGGATTTGTTTGTTCTGCTTCCGAGTAAAATTTGTGCTAGCTGTAAGTCAGACACACACACCCAGTGGGTTGTGCTCCTAGGTTGTTATTGCTTGCTAATACATTGTACCTCCATCAGAAATTTCCAGAACTATTGAACCTTCATTCATAAAATTTTCTGCAATATTGTTAGACTGACTGTCCACGTAGGAGCACCAAAACCTGTATTGCTGCCTGGTATCATGGCAAGTTGATTTTCTCAAGTATAACACGTTTATGTTATGCAAAAAACACACAAGAGACTCATGCAAGTCTTAGAATAAATGATTCCTGAATTGGATATGAGTGCCCAGTTAATTTCCCCCCTTCCTTTTTTTGGTTTTGGGTTTTTTTTTTTTTTTTTTTTTTTGTTTTTGTGGGTTTTTTTGGGTTTTTTTTTTTGTTTTGTTTTGTTTTTTTTTTGTTTTGTTTTTTTTTTTTTTTTTCTTTTTTTTTGTTTTTGTTTGGGTTTTTTTGTTTTTTTTTTTTTATTTCCAACTTATCAATTTGATGCCAAAAATGTGTAAGGCATCAAAGGCATCAGTATTTTTTTTTTCTTAAAAATGGACTCTGAATGATCTGATTGACTAATGTTTGCAATGCCTTTGAGTAACTCATACAGAAACTAGGGGTTACTTGAGATGCTTGTTGCATCGTTTATCTGCAAGGGGAGCCCTAGTGCAAAAATAATGTGAACACTCACACTTTTTTGTCATCTGTTGCCTTCTGGGAGTGTAAGACATACAGCATGTGTGTGTGTATGTACAGCAGATGTATAGCCTACTCCAATTTTGAACTGTGTGTGTGAATTGCAAATATGTCTCCTGAGAATGAGGAAACTTGGAAAAAATGAGGTCATTGTGCATATTAAATCCCCCATATGCTTCTCTTCTTCTCTACAGCCCACAAGAGAAACATTTCAGAAAGGGTTACTTTATAATTTACATTCCTATTGTCAAAACTGGGAAATGAAGCACAGATATAGTATGAGGAATGGTTTGTTCATTTCAGTGGAAGGAAAAACAATATGAGATACAACTGGCTGGAAAATAAATTTGAGGTTCATTAAATCAACTATATTTAAAGGGGATGAGATCAGAAATAAGAACAAAAGAAATCTTATATATAATGTATTTTTTTACTATCTTCCATAGCATCTATGCGATATCACAGATGTTAAATTAGCCACACGAGGGCTCTCCTGTTCTTCACTTGAAGAAATATATTCTTCAGAACTGTGAAAACTGCAGGGAAAAAGACTTAATTTTATATTCCTGCAACAAGAGTATTGGGCATACTGCCCCGGTCCACATGGCATACTCTGCTTGCAAGTAAATATCATTTAAAGCATGGTGTTGGCACAGTAACTTAATGCAACAATAACTTCACTTCTTCATACAAATATAGTCACTGAAATACTGTCACAAGATCAGCTAATTTTTGATCTGACACAAAGCAGGGAGGACTCCAGACTGTGAAAATTTTCTCGTGTAGCTGGGCACTGGGCAGGGGCTGGTGTTTAGTCACAAGAGAACGGCAATTACAGATGGACATTTGAACATCTGGCCCCGCGCCGGCACCAGGATTAACTGCACGCTGACATCTGCAGCTCCACAGCCTGGCCAGCCTGTGTTGTGGCTAAGCAACAGCCTGTTATAGGAAGTCTGAAGAAGAGCTCTGCATGTTGGCAGCTCCTCCAGGATTTCTACTTACGAGAGGCAGAAGGTCCCCAGGGGTGCCGATAGCAGCTTACTGAAGTATCTGATTGCAGTCCTGCAGTTAGCCTTGGAACAGCCTTAGGAAGTGGATGGGAAATAATAGCCTCATTTAAGCAGCACTCTGAGCAGCTGGATTCAGAGGGATTAACACACTCGGGTCAGGAGTTGTGATCCAAATCTTTTGCCTGTTATCTCCCAGCAGCAGCCTGGTCCTGGAACCACCTAAATTCACTGAGGACCTCTCCATTCTGTCTGCAGCTCCAGAAATGCTGAAGGCCATACAAATATCCCCAGTGGCCTCTGCCTGAAAAGCTAGACCCTGTAAAGCAGGCAGAGGGGCATCCCTGACTTCTCAAAGGGATTTTCAGATCAGAATCATACACCCTGCTTAAAGACTGACATTTTGAAACTCAGTTTTGACCACTGATAATCTGCTGATTCTCAAAGACACAGAGAGGGTAGCATGGGGGATAGCATGTGTCAGAAACTTCTCTAACAAGCAGCTCAGAGGCTCTTAGCTGTGCCCTGGAGAGAATTTAGTGCATACAAACCAAATAGCACACTTGACTTTATGGCATCAAAAGGGTTTCAGAATTGCTCTGATTAGCTGTTTAGAAATTGACATTTGGATCCTCACAAAGAGCAGTTGAACATCTTCTGCTCATATTTGAGCAGGAGCAGCTGTGGACTATGTTTCAATCCTTCATGGTAGCCCAGTGGCTACTAAGAACACTTGTCTGTGTATAGGGGAGAGTTGCGTTCCCTTCCATCAATCTCTTGATTTTCTCTTCCTACAGATATACCCTAATGCAAGGCTAACTTTTGCTCCTAATGATTTTTGTACTTTATATTTATTCTTAAATAAAGAAGGCAAGTGGGCAAGTACATAAGATTCAGGACTTAAAGATAAGCAAGAAGGAATTTGATTCTGTTGGAGGAAGTTTAAAAAGTCCTTTGGGGTTTGGCTTAAAGTCCTACTTGGCTCTGCTTTGTTAAAGGCTGTAAAAAAATGAATTATGGCTCTCCCTCAGCTGAGATTGAACAGGAATGATGATCACTTATCATAAAGACATTGCTGGAAGTTTTTGCTAGGGAAAGGAGTGTTTGGTTGAATATGAAACCGCTGAAGAGGGAAGAAACTCATATGCAGTCCTGTCTTCCTTATATTGGCTGTTGGCTAGCTTCACTGAGTTTTCTGCTCAGTGGGTTTTTTTGTACCCCTAACTTTTGGAGAATTCTTGTTTCTCTTGTCTTATACAGAAATGCTAGGTGTCCATCTAGGGATTTAGAGTTCCCTTGAGGTACCACTCAGGACAGTTCAGTTTTGAAGCTTTTAGGTCTTTTAATGATTCAAATTATTAGCTTATGGGTATAGCTGTTACATAGAGGGTTTTTTACATAGGCATTGCATGGTTTCTGGACACTAACCTAAGCCCTGGCTTGTAACTCCCACTCTTGGTATATTCCTGCTTTCATGTCTTTGCTTTGCTAACCAGAATTAAAATTATCTTTTCTTTTACAAGAATTTTCTTCATGTTACAGGGCACTTCAAAAATGTAATTCCTGAAAGATCAGAATTTGTAGTGTTGTCATTTCTAAATGCCTTTTTGCAGAAAAGGAGCTCATTGATTCTTAAGTGGTTAGTATGTTAAATACAGACTGCCCCAGAAGCTTCCAAATATTCTCAAAGGACTTTCCTTCTCCTAATCTTGCTATCAGAAAATGCCTGCATCAAAAAGATACATACCCTGAATCTTTTCATTCACCCTCCTCGTCAGGTAGCGTAATTGTCACTTGTCAAAATTTGATTTGTGATGTCAGCATGTCGAAGGCCTTGCTTTCTGTAATTGCTTTCCTTGCATTAGCCAAAGCCTTAATCCATTTTTCTTTTCCATCTTTTCAGTTTCTGGTTTGTCTTAGTTGAGACTATTTTATTTATTGTTGCACTAAACATTCAACTCCAATTCTGCACCTTTTCCAAGAGATTCATTTTTTTAGCTTGTCTTTGATTATGTGATACTCCTACCTCCTAGCTGCTCAATTGAGGTTGACCCGCTTGGAAGACTATTAGTCTTCCGAGGTAATCAGGCTTGGGCAAAGTGTGACTATAATGGAGGCTGTGGGGAAAAAAAAAAAAAAAAAAAAGTAGGGGCAGGAGAGACTATAAATGCTGCCTGTCTTATTTAAAATGATATATTATTTTAGCAGCAGCAGAGTGCTGCTTCTTCTGTTCTGGCTTCATGACATAAGCAATATTATTTGCTCCTAAGTGTTCATCTGGGGCAGTTTTATAGTGCTGAATCAAAATAGCCATTTTCACTGCCATATTCTTTTTTCTCTATAAACACATTTAGGGCTTCTGGCCACAGTCTTCTCTAAAATGACCTGAGTGCAAGTTTTAATGATGTGAGGAGCTTTGTGCTTCTGAGTTATGAGGAATGGTTATTGTATAACATTCTGTTCACTGGAGCCTAATTTTGACATTTAAGCTGCTTTTTAGAGTACTGCAATAAGACCACCTGAAATCTTTGCTTAATTTAACATAGCCTGCTGCTTATGCTTTTAGTGCTGTTGGATGTTCTGGCTGTCTGGATAAACCTGAGGTCCATGAAACTGCAAACCAGTTGGTGCTTGGATCACCTGCTGCTTGTGGTATGCCACACAAGCATTTATTTCCTACTGCATCAGCTGCTTACGCATAAAACTGCAGGAAAATAAAGCTGCAAAAGAGTTTGGCAAGTTACAGAGTCTGCTGCTCTCCCACAACATTCCTGACTGTCTGTTAAAGACTTCCTGCGATGGAGATAATTTCAAAGTCATTTATTCCAGTTCTTTAGTATTCTTAGTATGAAGAAGTCTTGAAAGTTCAACTAGATCTTCATTCAGTGCAAGTAAATAATTTCTTTTCCTCCCTGGTATAACTAAGGACAATAGGCCACTCCTTTCCATTTTGAAGTGAGGTAGGATGTCTGAAGACTGAAGACTCTGAAAAGACCTCAGTCTTTTCTTTAGAAGAAATGATCCTACTTTTTTCTTAGGTTGTGTTTTCTCATAATATTTGGGATATTTAACCCCCCTACACACTCTACCCTTGACTGTAAGAGGCATTTCTGTTCCTGTAACAGGACACAGTTGTGGGAAGGAACTCAGGTTAATACTGCCAGGCCTTTTATTGACATCTTGATCACATTGACCTGAATGTGGGCTCATGTTCAACTTGTGATCCAGTGTTGCCCATAGGTAGCCAATCCTACTTAACTGCTTTGCAACCAGTCAAATCCATTTCAGCACAAAAGTTTGCATTCACCCCAGGTCTTAAAAATCATAATTGAAAACAATCATGTTCTTCCTTGCAGCCTTTGTCATCTACAGATTTGTAATCCATTTTGTTTCTGTTTCTTTCTGTTGGCTATATGGGGCAGGCGGCTCACAGAGCTGTCCAAACTGGAGATTCCTAAAGTCAGGTAAGTGAACTCTTACCTGAAAGATCAATAGTTGAATTTAACACATGTAGGAGTAACAAGAGCATGGTTATAGCTGAACAAGGCAATATAATAAATACATGCCTGACCAGTCCCTCCAAAAAACAATTGATCAGGCAAAAGAGCAACATGTCAAAGTCAGCTGATGTTCTGCACTCTGTCACATGGAGGCAAACACTGTAATAGAGCTGAAAAAATGCACTTTATTTTTACATAAACCAGTCTTGCAAAGGGCTGGGAGAAGGGGGATGGCTGCAAAGATATTACAGCCCATTCCTTATGCAGGTCAAGGGGGAATTTCAGACTCCTCAGCAATGGCAGGACAACAACTGCTGCTCTCAGGTTCTTGTAGGGGCTCTGGTAGTACCGTGTCAGACACTACAACTGGTTCAGTGAAAATGTAGCCTCCTCTCCCTGTGTTTCATTTCTCCAAAAATGACATGGAGTTTCAGATTTCCAGCATAAATATTACATAACTTTCAGAAATTATTTATAACCAGTCTATTTGAATTCAGAAGCAGCTGTAAAAATAAATGTCCAGTGCTTCAGAGGCAGTTTTACTTGTAGCAAATACAGATTAAATATGCATTTTGCCAGTTTATCACCTCTCAAAAACCATAAGGAAAAATTGATAAATGAAATTATTAAGATCCAAGCATGACATCAAATTGCCTGAGGTCTGATGGCTTGTAACTGTGTCTAAGTAATCAAAAGGGTGGGTGCCAAGATAAAGATTCTCACATGGCCACCATTTGCAAATAGCCATTTTTCAATCTTACATTGATATGGGCCTTTGTAAAGAAGATACTTTGCATGATTTGGAAGAAAATAATTAACTAGCAAACTTCATGTCATCAAGCTGTTCTTTTGACTATACTAGTTCCTTGAAAGGGGGAAAGAATGTGGTCAAGAAAAATAGTAAAAATTACATTTGTCTATTTAACTTCACTACCATTCTGCCATGGTCAGCAGGTACTGTTCCAGACTGGGAAAAAGTGACCCATGGTGCTGCAGAAACATTTAAATGTCCTAAAATCACCAAGGGTATTGAAATAGACCCTGAGGAAAACTCTCTGCATAAAAGAACATCCTTGAAGACTGTGGTAAAGTTGGGTATGTCTGTGAGGAGAGCACAGGGAAGCAGGAATAAATAGGGACTGCAAGGAATTGCTTTGGGCCTTGAGGCTGTGTAGGGCTATGGGAAGAAAAGCATGACACAGACTGCAGAAATAGTTTTAGATGGTTCCTGGTAAATGCTGTATGTGTTCTGGTCATTATTGTTCAAATGTAGTTTTATGGGTTTTCTGAATCTTCAAAAGAAAAGAGTGAGGAAGAAAATTTACAGTTGGGGCACTTTGTTTCACATAAACAACAAAGACACAGTTTGCTCCATATTTTCTTGAAGAGGACTTATTACAAGGCATTTTTTAGTTCTATGGGGATGCGGTCATTTGCAAAAATTAAAAATAAAAAATACTCCTGTTAATGCACTATCCATTATTTAAAGCTGCAAATGCACTTCTGTTCTGGAGTCATATTCTGAGTTCATTCATCTTTGGGCACAACATTAACATTTGGTGCCAATCTGGAGGTTTCTGGAGGAAAATGGTGTATTCAAAACTACTCTGGAAAAAATGCACAAAAACTCCAAGGGAGAAAAATGATCTCACAGTTTGGAGAAGGAGATGGATGCAAAGCTGAATTTCAGAGTAACACTAGCCTTCCCATTTGAAGGCTTGCATGGCTGAGGATGTGTAAAAAAGCACTTGGAGTAGTTCCAAATTGATTTCGTACAGACAATACATGCTTCAAAATACTATTGTGTATATAATGTTCCATGCTGTGTTGTCTTTTATGTAACCATCTCAAATGATGCTTCAGCTTTTATGAAGCATTTGAGAGTCTCTGTGCTGCCTCTGATAGTATCTCTGACCTCAGTTTGGAGAAGTGCTCTCATCATATAAAACCAGAAATTCAGTGCCCTTCAGGAGAGACAGGACAAATGCAGAGGGGAGAAATAGCAATGAGGTTCATGGAAAACACACCTTCTGAAGGGAGGCTAAATACATTTTTAAACTAGATAAAGGTAAAAGGAGTTTAATTGCAAGGGTCTTCTGTAAAGAGAAACAGAATTAGCGACACAGAAAAATTCAGGTTAAGAGGGCCCTCGAGAGGTTTCTAATCCAACCTCTCCCTCAAAGCAGGGGCAGTGAATTCAGACTAAGTTGCTCAGGATTTTGAACAGTCAGATCTTGAAAGCCTTCAAGGAGAGAGAGTCTCACTCAGTCCATAATGATCCTCATAGTAAAAAATTGTCTTTCTAGACAGCCAGAACCTCCCCTGTCCCTGCCTCTCTTTAGTTTATGACCATTGCCTCTTGCCAAGCACCTCAGTAAAGAGCCTGTCTCCATCTTATCTGTAAGTTCCCCATAGGTATTGAAAGGCTGCTGTTAAGTCCTGTTCAAGCATCAATTCTCTCCATCCAAGAGAGCTGTTCTCTCCATCCAAGATACATAAGACTGTAAAAAATCCCAAATAGGTTGGCTGTGAAAGGCTCAGCTTCAGCAGAAGTCCCAGTAATGAGTTCACAGAGGTTTGAGAGGGGGAATGTAGGCACCCTCCTCTGTCATTGGAGGTTGCTAAGAATAAATTAGAAAAATGTATGTTTGTCCATCCACAGGGTGGGAATGCCAGGGGATGTTCAATGAACCCTCAAGGTACCTTCCAGCCTTATTTTCTGCTGTTTTGATTTCTTTCTAGAAGAGCACGTGAACACAAGCTCTAGTGCCAGCTTAGGGCTATAGAGCTACATACATCACAAGACTGAGCCCTAGGTGCGTAATAAATCTCAGCATTTATTAATATTTCAGGAAGTTATGAATGCCTGAAAAATAATAGGGAAATACAGCTATAATGGAAATAATGTTGTAGCCTGAATTACTGCAGTGGTAGCAGATGTCCATTCTGCATATGTCTAGTCACCTGAGATAAACTGAATATGCTGTCCTTTATTTTTTTAAAGGTCAAGGAACAGGTTTGTCAAAAATAGACCTTTAAAAAAATCTGTCTAGCAGTTTACCTTAACTTTATTTAGTAATTTTTAAAAAATATTATTTGTCTTTATAAATAAATATCTATGTGGACTAGATTGCTAATGATATTACTATAGGTATGGTTTTACTATAGCTACAATAGGTGCAGAAACCAGGATTTAGAAAGTTGTGAAGCATGACATTACTAAAATAAAAAAAAAGAAGTCAGATTTGTTTGATATCATACTGTTCCAAACTATGCAGGAATGGGAAGAAAAATAGTGAACCAAATTCTCAGACATCTCCCTTTGTCATTTAGGTTTTCCAGATGCAGGCACAAAAGCCCGTGAGGTGCACCAAATTGGTGCTGAGTCTTCAAAATTTTACCTTTTGGTAGTAGGATGCTCATCAAGACAGCTGAGGGTTAAGGGGTGAGCCAGCCCTGAGCAGTCTAACACATCACCCAGCCCACTGTCCACCAGGTAGCCTGTGTATGTGTCTGAAAGCAGCATGCAGGGGGAAAAAAAAAAAAAAAAAAAAGCATAGCTCTGTGTGTCTTCAGACAGCAGGGACCCCTTTCTGTCCTATTCAGTGCGCAACTTTGTTCACGCTCTCTATTTCTGAAATCCTTCCATGTTCTCTTCACATCTCCATTGTAGTCTTACAAAAGAAATGTGTTTTCTTCAACAAGGTTTTGATACCCAGAGAAAGAACACCCACCTATTCTCTGTGTTCGTTTCTGCTCTACTGCTACAACCTGCTGAGTGCAGAGGGAGCCTTTTGCTTCCATTATATTTTAAATAAAATGATAGGCTGTCTACATAGGCAATCCATTAGCCTTACGCAGCCTAGTCACTGTTAATTATAGGTTTTAGACTTCAGTAAGCTGGGTCAAAATTCTCCATTTTTCAGTGGAAAGCTATGTCATTTAAATGCTCTCTTCTGTGCACCACTCATTCACAGTTCTGCTGCTCAAAACTCAGCAGCGACTCTTATGTGGTAAGTGAACATCTTTTTTTTCAGTTTGTGCTCAGAACAGAACCTAAAGCAAAAACCTCATGAAGCAGAGTTCACTCTGCAGACGAGTGATTTATTTCACAGTATGTTGGTGTGAAGTGGAAAACACCTTGTAAAGTTGAAGCTCTTAATGTTATCTAAGAGATGGAGCTGTGAGGGAGAAAGTGAGGTTGTGGAGTCAGTTTAGAAATAATGTTTATTTCAGTGTTTGAGGGTTTTTCCAGAGCAAAGCTTGAGTTTGGGACCAGAGCCAGCAAGGGATGTTTATTGCAAATGTAAGCTTTTCAAATAGAAATGGAAATTTTATGTAAAACTGTTTAGTCAACTGTCACTTTGTGTTAAGCTTAAAAAAAAAAAAGAAAACCACAAGTGCAATGTGTTGCTTTTTAAAAACCATTTCTACCGTGTAGTTCAAGGAATTGATCTGTAAAAACCTTGATGCTGCAGGTTTATATTTTTGTGGTGTGTTTCGCATGCCGCGGCCGAGGCCCCGGTATTCCCCTGTGCTTGCCCGCAGGGGGTGCCGGTCCCCCAGAGGAGGGAGGCAGGCAGAGCGCACTGCCCTGCCACCCACCCTTCTCCAGAGCTCTGTGCGGGGCGACTGTGTGTGCAGGAAGGAGGTGTCCCCCTGGCTGGCTGTGTTTGGGCAGGGAAAGTCCTTCCCCGACCAGAACAGCTCCTGGGGCAGTTTGGGGAGCATCAAGGAGGCTCTGGTTTACGCGGAAAAGGGACAAGGATGCAGCACAGTCTCCAGCTGCTTCTCACCTCGACTCCTCCTTGGGCATGAGGCAACCACAAGGGAAGGAAAAGATAATGCAGCCCTGCTTTCTCCTCGGGAAACCTGAAGTGACAATTTCTAGGACAGTCTTGAAGCCTTTATTATTGTTTTATTGCTGTTGGTTTTTTTTACTGATAACTTCCATGTAGCGTTATCCTAAACCACAAATTATTCAAGATAGCAGAAGTTGTCCTTTCCTAGCAATATAGTGAAGTGTTTTAACTGATAGGAGCAAATAATAGGAAGATTTGCTGAAGAGAATGAAATCAGAGTACTGAAGCCATGAGAATTTTGGTGGGCTGATTCTGTATGAAACTAACTGCAGAACTCTGGCAGACAAGAACAAAAGCTACTCTCGTGGCATCTTGTCACCTTTTTCTGGTTTGTTGGTTTTTGTTTGTTTTTTTTTTTTTTTTTGTTTGTTTGTTTTGTTTGGTTTTTTTTTTCCCTTTATAATAGAACAGTAATTTTTCGACAAAATGGAAAAAGGGTCTCTTCACTCAGGAGGCATTTAAATGACAATGTTAAGGAATTGGGGTCAGATATTTGCACTATTGCCTAAACACAAGCAATGACTTTACATCACTGTTACACTTGATTTCCCACTAAATTTCTCTTAGACTGTTATTTGTTCGTGAACATTCAAAATAGTGATAGAAGAGTTACAGTGAAGAAGGAGCTCAAACCTCATTCAATTTCAGTAGAATACTGCACAAAGGTTTAATAGAATACTGCACAAAGGTTTAAACAAAGGAAATCTTATAAGCTGCTAAGTCAGTTGGAGAATTTTAGTGATCAGTATTTGAAGACATTGCAGTACTGCTTTCATGGATGCCTTTCTAAAATGTCCTAAAAATGGTAGGGTCTCTATTAGAGCTGAGTAAAAAAGAATAAAATCCGATTGTAAAGTGGTCATACTATATCTGTATAAAACCTAGTCCTCTCATACATTAATTTCTAAACTTTGTGGGAAATAAAGCATTCAGGTTGTGGCAGACCAAGTGTCTAGCATGCTTTTTTCTTATGAAAGCAACTGATAAGTTTAAATGTTGCAGTAGATGTGCAGTTCTACCTAAACCAGTGTTTCTTTGCTGGTACCATATGAATAGCAGAAGATAAAAAAAAGGATGGTTTACATATGTCACTGCAGAGATAAACAGAATGCTGTTCAGGTTATTTCTCTTTATGACTCAGTATTAGAGTGACAACTATTTGAAAGTAATTTAATGTCCTTTCATTAAAGGGTAATGATATTTCTATTTTATGAGAGTTGAATACCACACAGGTTTTGCTAGAAATACAATTCTTTCATTTTCTTTAATTGTTCTTCTGCAGTAGCTTCCTGTGAAACTATTAAGTCATAAGGTAGCTTTTATTGAACAGAAGTCTGCATTAAAGCTAGCCTAACACGATTCAGTTGAAAGGTTATTAATACCTAATGTGTCAATGTCTTCACTAAAAGTGGATTTTCATTTATGCATCAAATTATTACTATTAAAGTTCAAAACAAGCGTTATCTTGCAATTTAAAAACACTGGACCCTATTTTCCTTGATCCCTATGGTCACTCATCAAATCCTAATTATGGAGGTACTTCCCCCTAGTGGACAAGAAGATATTTCTACTACAGTGTTTTTCAGACCCATTCCAAGTTTGATTAGGATTTAGGGAAGAGCATGTCTTTAAAAAGGCAGAGAGCAGGAACTGAGCAAAGAATCTAACTGCAGTTTGTGTAGAAAAGCTCCATGATGTACATCCAAATCTCTGAAAAAGATTATTGTCTACTAAGACAATAAGGAAAAAAAACAATATCTGGTGATTATATTGTTTTTAAAGTCAATTTTATAAACCTTTCCTACTAATACATGTGCATACCAGCATACCTTTTTTATAAAAGAAGTGGTAGTGAAATTTTTTAACCATGTGCTATGTAAATCACATTAAAATCTCGAGCCCTTGTGTATCTTGCAAGGAATATGGACTAAATTTGGGCTATAAAGATAATGTAACTGGCTTGTAGACAGTTTCTCTTAAGCATAATGTGCATGTATAAAACTCAGTGGAGTAATATAGTTCTTCGTATTCCATGAGAATTTATAATAGTGGCAATAAATTAAACATCAGTGTTTACCTTTTTCCTTTGCTGGCCTAATCACCAAAACCTAAGAGCTGCTTAATGGCCCTTTGATGAATTTTTAGAAGAAATGAGGAATCTGGAACTATAAGAGCAGTGAACATATACACACGTTGTACATTGCTTAGACACCTCATACACAAGAAAATGTTGCAATTCATTAGAGGGAAAAAGGAAGCATAGTTGGAGAGCAAGGGTGTTTGTGACTGCCAAAGCATGTCAGTAAAAGGACTGAGGGCAGCTGAATGCAAGAACAGGTCCATGCAAAAATAAAATTAGAAGTTAAAAAAGAAACAAACTACAGAACCTTTCACAGTTCATTTATTTCTAATATGATGAGGGTTGTAACAAATTTTGTTTGAACACTTTAGACTGAATTTTTCATGTTCAATTGTAAATAATAATGATTGGTCAAACACATTATTTTCCAATATTTTCTCTGCTAAAATTGCCAAGCAGAACATTTAACTAACAAGTTCATTCAAGGTTCAACCAGTACTTTTAAAACTGTTGTTTTTTTAGCTCACTATTCCTTGTGGTGGTGCAGAAGGAAATTAATTTTAAAATATTTTTTTCTCTTGTCCGTGTTTTGCTCTGCCACTCCATTTCCATCCAGGAGGAAAAAGTGGAGGAAATATCTGTGCTATTCAATCTGCAGATACAGTAGTAATTACAAAATGTTTAAACTTCCATATGTAAGGAGAGGATACTCTGTTACTCAGACTAGGACTGGGTAAGCTTCATGATTCATGTGGCTTGACTGCTCCTGAGATTTTAATTAACAGAAAAAGCCTCTTTACACTTGTTGGCAGAAGGTAGCTAAGGACACTGACCATCACACAAGCATGGTGTGGATGCTCTTGAAGCCTTCCAAAAATCAGAACAAGTTCCATGAGATTTTCAGACTTTTTTTTTACAATTTACCATGTCAGCAAGCAAATCTCCTTTTTTCAAACGTGGGAAAAGGTGGGGAAAGATATAAGGTATCTAACAACTCTAAATTATCCCCTAACATAAACTTTCCATAGCTTATTTTAATGATTGGTACATATTCCCAAATGAGGATGTGAAAATATATTATTTTTCTGTAGAAAAAGTCTAAAACATATAATATTCCATTAAACTAATGCTTTGCTGTCATCAGGTTATGTCCCATAAAAGTCAGCCCCCCAATAAAAATGCTGTTGCAGAACACTTATGACTTTTATGTATTCCCCACTTCTCTACTGCATTCCAGAGAGCTTTCCTGCCTAATGCTGCCCACTGGAAGACATTTTGTTGCTTAGAATTGGTTCTCACATCAGCTGCAAATGTTTTAATTCATTATGAACTATATGGGGTGGCCTAGAGCTCTGAATACAGCTCATTGTCCCAGACATATTGAATGCCACAGCCAGCTGAACCACTCCTCATTCAAGCCAAGTCAAGTTATAACTAAAGAAAAATACTATTTCTACAATAGCCAACATGGATACAGAAGCTTTTTGACACACAAGTGGCAGAATATAGAAGTGTTCAATATACTTGTGCAAAGGTCAAATCTGGGTTACCACTCTGTGCTACTGCCAGTCTGCCCCTAATCCAGGTTGTGGGGGGCTCAGCTCTCGCACATTTACACTCAGTAAATGTGCTATCAGCACACAGAGTCTTTTGTATTAAACTCTTTGCCTGGAATTTCATTCAGCTTCAGCTCTTCTTTTTCTCTGGTGATTATTGATCTTCAGTATTGACAAACTTCTCTGGAAACAGTTTTACCCTTCTGTCTTCCATCTTCTGGAAGTGCTCATACGCCTTTGGCAGAACAATCGTGATCTGTTGTACTTGATTGAATTATTGACTTCTTAACTAAATAATTAACTGAATTAGGAAATTGTTAATTTATGAATGAGAAAATGGGAAAAATCTCATTGAGAAATTTTTCCACATGAAACTTATGTTTTGCATTTTTATGTAAACCACCAACTGCTCTGAAAGGAAAATGTAAATACAGTTGATGCATGTGGCACATTACCAGCTCTGGCTCTCATTCAAAAGCAGAAACCTGTGTGTCTTACTGTTAGGAGGTAAGAGTGAGCCTGGGGCAAAAGAATGGGAACAATGACTTATTTGCTTTATTCTTTAACAGAAATTGTTACTTCTGTGTATGATGGTAAAGCCCACACCATCTTGAAGTCCTCAAACATACTAGAAATTAAGGTGTTGCATAATGTACCATTAACACAAGGAACACTATGTTTGTCAGATATAAAAATCACAAATAAAAAGACTTCAAGAAATAATCCAATTATGCTTTGGAAATGCCAGCAGAACTTTTAGAGCTAGGAATAAAATAGAATAAAATAAAAGCATGGTAGGATGATTTCTGCTCTGTCTAGTTAACTAATGATGGAATAATTAAAGCTTTTGCTCTTTTGCATCAGTAAAGGGGAGAAGGTCTTCAATATGTCAGCATAATAGCTTTCATAAGGAAGACATGTCATGGTGTTTTTTCCATTGTTGTACTAAAATTCAAGTGATGAAATCTGATAAAGCACAAAATGTCCTTTGCTTGGAACATCATCATGTTCTATGACAAGTCTAAGACAAGTTGGAAGAGAAAAGTTGAACATGAGGTGTCAGAAAGTTACTAATACTGTTCAAATCCATGAATCATTAGCAACAGATGTAGGTAGAGTCAATGAAAAGTTGTCTGTAAATTACATGAGTAAAATTGGAGAGCCACTGTAGTGGTTTTGAATGGGTTTCTACCCATGTAGCTCATGGAGAAGTACAGTGCAAAGATGTTAAGCTCCTTAAGAAGCCATGCTTCCAAAGAAAGATGAATAAATAAATGCAAACCAATAGTGAAGTAAACATAATTAAAGCTAGCTCAGGCATGTGCTTAGGGAAAATATGAGTATAGCTTTGACAGGGTTTTACAAGTTGATCTTTGTTCCAGACATTTGTAGGGCTCAAAACACATATCATCACTAGTGACCTAAACCAGTTCAAAGCAATAAAAAGCAGCACCATTGTGCCAAATGGAGTTTGCCTTGACAGAAGCAAAGGAAACTTCATTTTGAGTATGGCACAAAGGGAAAGCATGAGAATTGCCTGCTTATCTTAGTCCATCTTATGCTGAAAAATGCTTCAAATGCACTTAAAACAAGAAATCAAAATGCACATTTTCTGAACATTATCATTTTCCTCCACATAATTATTGCACATCTATTACTCTTTTGTCACTGGATAATGGTGTACGCTTCCCAGAGCACAGCCGAAAAGAAGCTGCATTAAAGGCTGGAGCAAATTTCTCTTGAGGAACTGAATTGTGCGTAACTGGTGCCATCGTTGTGTGGCTCACACAAAACATGCCCTCCACCTTCTCAGACAAACACACAGGGGTGCCCTTTTAAGAGTATATTGAAAACAAGCTATTTGAAGAAGTCTGTTTAGATAAAAAAAGAATAAAAGCACACCTTTTAGAAACTCTGTGCCACATTTCATCTATTTAATGTGGAGATTCTGTAAAGTATAGAAGAGGTCATTTCCCCATGGGTGTTGGAACTGATTATTTTTTAAATTTTTGTCTGCCGCCTATTTCTGGATCATCTGAACTTTCTAGTCTTTGTGAAGCTACAGGACAAACTTCCCACTCTGCCAGTAAATGGAAACCTTTCATAATTCAATCCTTAACTACTTTCTTTGAGTGCTCTATTCTCCTTCCAAGTTCTGTTGTGTAATCCCACCTTTGCCATAAAGCCTTTCCCATTGAAATTTCTGGTTGAGATGAAGGAAAAAGACAAGGTCAAGTAAAAGTAGAAAGAATGTTCCCAGACAAGTCCTCTGACGTGACCTGGCAGGGTAAGGGAAAACAGACATTTCAAGAACTGAGCTGTGCAAAGTATCACACACATGGATATCCAAGCTGGATGGAGGCTTCCCAGCTGGGTGTAGGCAGCAGCCTTGTTCCAGCAGTTTAGCCACATCTCTTGACATGACTTCAGGTAGCTTCAGAGTTCCTTAAGCTATATCCTGAGCTTCCTAAACTAACATATTCTCCATGTGTGAGCTTACACATGTGACTTTTCTGCAACTGCTGTATTTCTAGATACAAAGGAGTAGCAAAATTCAGCAAATTGAAAAAAAAGATAAGTGTAGATTGTATATAATGAAAAATTTCTGAAGACAGTGGAACAGCTTATCCAGAGAAGTGGTGAATGCCCATCCCTGGAAATGTTCCAGGCCAGGTTGGATGGGGCTTTGAGCAACCTTGTCTAGGGGAAGGTGTCCTTGCCTATGGCAGGGAGTTGTAACTGTATCATCTTTGAGGTCCCTTCCAACTCAAACCATTCTATAAAATGAGCAAATTCTGGATGGTGACTAAAGGCACCAGCATTCCCTGCCCTGGGGCTGACAGGTTGAATTATTGTTGTCAAGCCTAACCTGTCTTGCATCTGGCACTGTGCGTGACAGTGGGCAATGTGTCAGCAAAGCACTCACTTCTCCAGGACCTCAGCTGAACAAACAGTTCTGAGTTAGCCCTTTGCATGGATTTTAAGTAGAATTTGCAATGCTGGTGCACTTCCAAGCCCAAAATAATTCTTTCCTTTCTCTTCTAGAAGTATCATCTTGCTTGTTTTGAATTTCTAGTCATTTTGTAGACTTTCTTAGAAGATAGTGTTTAATTTAGATGCTGTGTTTATTTTTGCATATGTGTGTCTTTGGAGATTTGGTTTTATTTCCCTGAATCTTTAAATTATTTTGTAGCCAGTTTTTAAACTTTGAAAGTTAATTAAATTCAGATGTTAACCTATATCACCATATTTGAAAATGGCAATTCTACTTGCCACCTTTTTCATTGTTAGTTTGGATATAATTAGGAAAAAGGAGGGAAATTTTTATTGTACTTAACAATGATCAAAAATTGAAAAGAGTTTTATAAGTCTTTTGTCTTCAAGTAAATTTTCTGCAGCTTTCCCCCTTTGATATGTGACTTGATGGTTGGGTTTGTTGTTTGGGTTTTTTTTAATCTTCTTCTATATGTTGGTTTAATGAATGATTTAGATGTCTGTGGTGTCAAAAAAAAATAAGATACTAGATACCTATCTGGATACATTTGCTATTTCGTTGTGCATTAAAATGCAAAATTCATTTTGAACCTTGCTTGGCTGTTTGGCAGCTCTTTTCATTTCAAAGTTGTACTCAATTCAAGTTTTAATAGGTTTTCTGATTTCATTTAAAAAAGAACAAAGCCAAGGACTAGAGACAGTGTTCTGGGTGGAATTTCCAAAGCCCTTAACCATCTGTCTACATGCAGTCACACAAAAAACTACAGTGTATGATGCAGGTATCTAGGCTACCTATATAATCATTTATGCACAAGGTTGCTTTGGCAATGCATAAATAAAATACAATAAATAAAAAAGGGAAAGGACTTAGGGTGGGTAGGGACCCATCTCATATATGACAGGATGCATTAAAAGTTGTCCCAATTTGTCCTGACCTGGTATTGCTTTAAGAACCAACTTGCCCTAGCTGTCAAATGCTTTAAATACACAAAACAGGAGGTTGCAGCCACACAATCTAACCAAAAGTTAATATATTTGGACAAATAGCACTGATTTCCTCCAGCTTTGAATTATATTCATATTATAATTATCTCCTCAGGAAGGAAGGAAGGCATTAACATTAAATGTTGATGCTTGGAGTAAAGCTGCTGTGGTTTTACCCCTAATATGCAAGATTCATAATTCCTTTGTACAGACATGGATGCGTTCTTTATAGACTTCACAGATTCCATAGGAATAAGTATCAGAACCACTACCAGCCCCAAAACGCCCTATTTACTACAGAAAGTTCCCAAATAGCATGCTGATAGCCACAGAATAAGAAACTTCATAGTTCCTACATATTTTTCTCAAATTATTAGACCACTGTTTTGCACAAAACTAATTTATTCATCTTTGTGTAAATGTTTCATCATTTATCTGTCAGCAAAGTCTGTCCTACATATTGCTTTTATACAGTTGAATATTTTGCACTTCCCTTGTGCTTTTATGAATCAAACATAAAGACCTCGTTCATGAGAAAGAAATATGCACAAGGTCAGAGAAATGAGCTTTGTGATATATTGCTCTGAGCTCAATGTAGAAATAGCAATTGCTACCATTGTATACTGCATGCTGAAAGCTGAATTAATTTCTCTGCGTTTTACATTCTGCTTGATTCCCCCCTGCCTTCTCCACTGGAAAATTCTACCTTTCCTTTTGAATGCTACATTCCCCAGCATTCTTTTAGCTAGAATAGACCCCTGTGATGATTGCTACTTTGCTAACTTCAGGAGGCACCAGAGGCAAAAAGAGTTGTTTCTCTGGCTACCTCACAGCTGGGTCCTAGGAAGCTATTGTGCCCTCCATCATCCACAGAAGGAAGGACAGCACAGGACAGAGAGAGGCAGCAACATGTAGAACAGCCTCAGCCACACCTCAGTGCCAGATCATGGCATGGTGCAGCAGCCAGTGCTGAAACTGGGGTCATGCTGAAAGCAGCAAGACTAGATAAGCATGGGCTTATATCTCCTGGAGGAGAAACCTTTAGCCACATAATTCCCAGTTTCCTCAGCAATGAAACGACTCCAAGTTGTGTTTCTTTCCCATTCCTCTGTCTGCACAGTGGCTAAAATAATTTCCAGGAGTACAGAGGCAATTTTTCTAAAGCTGTCTATGTATTAGCAAGTAGGACAGATCTTAAGGATGGTTGTAAGTGAATCCTATTAATTGAAAGGTAATAATTGGAATACTGAATATTTTATCAATAGTATTGAGTATTCTTCTACCTAGCATTTGTTGTTTTTTGCTTTTTTGTGCAGTGACTGACTCTCTGATAAAGATCTTCCTAAAGAGGACTTAAATAGGAGTACAGCTAGTGAAGACTTGAATAATGATGCCCTTGCCACCATTAACCAGGAAGAATGAAGCAAACATTGCTTTTGTTCTTTCTGGGAAGCAAAGCAGAGGCTTCTTAGATAAAAGCATATTTCTTTGGAAAGAGAGTCCAAGGTTTCATTTCACTGGACATAGTCAAACCAGCAGCAGAAATTTTTCTTTGACCACAATTGTAGCCTCTGTGATTATGTACTTGGCCCACCAGCCCTCTAGAAGCTTATTTTGAATTTTTCAGAGTGCTCCTATGATTTGCATCTTGTTTGTCTGGCTGTCTGATTTCAATCAGAAACTTGAAAAACTGAGCAGGGAATGCCAACATCTACCCACACATTTCCATCCTTACACAAGAAACACACACCACCTTGAAACTTCCCGAGGGGCCTGGCCTGTGCGTTTAGATGCGTTACACGCAACTGAATTTCAATGTAAAAGGTTGAGCTGTCTCATAAAGGAGCTTATGTCTTCCTGTTCTCACTTGTGCTCACTTGTTCTGATATGTTTTTTTCCCAGTTCACTGTAAGCAAAGTGAAACTCAAAATGTGAAGGCGTCTCTTCAGGTATCTGAAAGGTAGCCACCTTGTTCTCAAGGAGGTTTGGAATAAAGAACAAATTGAAACAACAAGTACCACGGCTGTGAAAATATCAAAATGAAGTTATTTTGGCAGAAAGAGGAAGTTGAACAGCTTTCATATAGCACAAGCAGTCCCTAAGCAATACTTTTAAATGCTTTGCTAGATAGCACGTCTGCCTCATTCAGCAGGAAGACAGATTTTTCCTGATTAATGCAACCCCTTGAATCTATTTTTTGTCTATACATTCTCAAGGTCTCTCCATACTGTTTTTCAAAAAAATCTGGGTGTCTGAGGGCTTTTATTTTTTTTTAATCTGAAACTTTGTAAAATGACATAGTAGCGCAGACTGCTAGGTAAAGATTAGATATTGCTTAACTCTGAAAACTCCCCCAGTCAAAAGCCCAGACTGTTGTATTGTCATATACACAATTTGCAGGTGGAGATCTATTTCACTGTGCTAGAAAAGAATTTTAATTTTTTCATTTATTAAAATGCTTACCTTGCCAGCAAATTAGCATCCTAACTCTAGGCTTGACCTACAGAATGATTAATCTTTCTACATACATGTTAATACCTTTCATAATGCATCAGTTCAGCTGTCCTCACTGCACAGCCACCTTCCACCTCATCAAGTTTGTGCCATAATTTTAAAAAATAAAACCTTTCATTTTAAAAGTGTGTGTTAGAAATCTGCTGACAATTATGTGGCAGAGAAATAGAGAATTTAAAACAAGGAGTTAAAGTGTGTCAGAATGAGGACATGTCCTTTAACACAATGTTTACAATTTTTAATTAAAATGGTTCAGTATAAATCAAACAGCTCTTTTTCTGTGGCACAGATTACACAGTAGGAGGGACTGTCCTTTTTAAGTCAAAAGAGTTGATTTCTGAGCAGGATGTTAAGGCAGAGAGGAATGAGGCGTGTAGAGGACAATGTCCTTCTTAGAGAAAGGCATGGTAAATTTGTATTTCTCAAACGTTTCTGAGGTTTATCTGAAATAGAGGTTAAATCAAATCTATCTTGTATGGCAAGTAACACAGAAGAAGAGAGTCAGACTCCATAGCAGGTTTGAGATAAATCCAAATGGAGAGGTGAGTAGATGAGTTCCTCTGCTCCTGTTGAAACCTGCCAGTCACAAGCATCAATTTGTAACATATCTGTGCTGTTTTCAGACTGAAAATACCACATAAAATGATGCCAGCTCAAATCAAGATCTTAAGATCTGGTGTTTGACTACTTTAATCTATGAAGACACACACAATTTTGGCAGAAATCAGTAATGAGCATGGTAGCAGCACTCAGGCACATTATATCCTCTTTAACAATTCCATCCTCTGCATTATTTATTGCTAATGACCTTCTAACTTCTAGAAGCTTGTAGCTGCTTAGATGGAGCAAAGGGTGGAATTAATTTCTGTCCTAATTGCATAGCTGTTTCATAGATTTCATAGTTGTTTCAAGGTTTGCCAGTACTACAGGTAATTCTGAGTCTTGCCATCCCTGGGAGGAGATGGCTGTCAGCAGGTCAGGAACAGCTGAATCCTGGAAAGCCAGTTGTGTTTGTCCCATGTACTCCTCTAGCAATAGTCATCACCTCCCATGACCAACCATCTCTTTACACAGCAGCAGCCAAATTGACTTTTCAGGTGGCAAAGGCAGCGTGGTTATGCTCCTCCCTACAGTATGCCACAGCATTGTTTTCTGGATGGCAGCAAAAGCAGCACAAATTCTGGTTTTATACTTCATATTTTTCTTTCAGGAGAACAAAAGGACTCCTCTGAAGATTCCATAATAGTGAGCTGGGACCCTAACACCAAAAGTCTTGTTATGCACTGGTAAATAAGCACAATTGGCACTCATTCAGTACCTGGATGCTCCCTACCTTCACTGGCATGATTATGCATGAAAAGTGACTTTTGTTTTTTATCCTAAGAGCTTTTAGCAATACATATCACTGACACCACTGTATGTATGGTTAAGCTTTCTCTATTACTCTTCAGTCCTCTTCTTATGGTGTCATCCTAAATATTTTTAATCTGATAGGGAGAAAAAGTAACTTATTTGGTACTTAATTTAAGTGGCAATAATCCATATAAATCTTGAAAGATAAATGGTTATACAGTAGTTTCCATTAGGTACAAAGGCAAGGTAAAGCTAGTTCTAACTGCCCCTAGTTCATACATGTCAGCCTGCCCCTGATCTTTGTTAGCTGAGGTGTTCTGCCCCATGCTCAAATGCACATAACATTTGCATCTTTTGCAAAAGACAGAAAGGACAGGGAGACCTGCAGGTTTCTCCACTTTTATTCTGATTTGGTTTGGTTCAGCATAGCCCCTTTTCCTCAAATTATGCCAAACAATATCTTTGTCCTGTGCCACTTCCTGTGCAGATATGAAAACAATGATGTCCTTGTTGCTACAGATCATGCAGCATTATCGATTTCTCACCCATTCCAGCAGCATCTTATGCTGCCTCTGACTAATTCTTGTCTTGCCCAATGTCTGTATCACTACTCTGTAGGGTGCTGCATATTGTATGTGGTGTGGCATAGGCTTCCTGCATCAATGATGTTCATTAAAATGAGGTATGTGCACCTGTTCTATGGCTTTTGGCACATATGGAATTGTTAAGGTTGGAGAAGACCTCTAAGATTATCAAGTCCAACCACAACTGAGCTTACCACCAAACCATGTCTTCAAGTGCCATTTCCACATGTTTTTTGAACTCTTCCAGGTATATTTACTGGTGTGTACAAACTATGTCCCTGTCACCCGCTTGAAATCATCTGAATATATAAGCTGTGTATATTAACAGGGATCTAAAAATATAATGTAAACACAGTTAAACACATCAATCAATGTTTTCACCTCGGAAGGAATTGTCCTTTTCTTTCAAAAGTTTCAGAGACAGGTCCTATGCATGACATTCACTGAGGAATACACAGCATACATTTAGGCTTTGACAGAACCTTTGCTCAAAAGGTGGAGAAACAAAAAAAGCAACAGATCAAAGCAACACAACAAACCTTATAAGTTTTAATTAAGCATCAGCAGCTGCATCCTGTCTTCTCAGAAAAAGTCCCATTATTTGTGCTATGTAACATTAATGCTCACTGAATTGTAAAGCTCAAGGGAACTCAAGGAACAATTTGGAAGAGACAAACATTTGTTTTTCAGAAACAGATTCATTATCGTTTGAAGTAGTGGTATAATCTAACCAGAGATCTTCTGGGAATATCTTTGAAGAGTCCTGTCTCTGCAAATAAATTTAATTTCTAAAAAAAGGAAATAAAATGACTAATAAGGGCCAGATTAGTACCGCAAAGAGAACACTGAAGATATTTCTTCTAGGGGACATTTTACCCTTCAAAAAATCATCAGAAAAAAAAACACAAACAAACCTTAGTTTAAAAAGAATTTTAAATAATGGATTAAATTCTATCTCAAAGAGTGCTGAAAAACATGAAAATGGAGATGGCTTTGGCCACAGTCTCCCAGAGGTGGATTTGAACTTTTGTCTTTTTAACAAAGCACTCTCAAAGTGGTTTAGAGCAATACCAGTAATGGCAAGATATTTCTCTAGAGATTCTGGCAACAAAAGCAGCACAGACTCAGTGCAGTTCTAGTAATTCAAGCATGGCTTTGGAGTATGTGCTCACACCTAGGCTGTATTTGCACTTGCAGGAGTTTTCTGACTGCAAAGATATTTTCTTTACACAAAAATAATCATACAGGACTTAAATGAGCCTGACTCTTTCATCAGACTTCTGATTAGAAGACAAACTTCTTGGGTCTGATAGATTTCTAAACTGTACTTGATACCAGAATTACAACTGATTGAGAAGATGCCCTAATATAATCTGTACCATTGAGAAACCTCACCAGGGCAGAAATTTTCTAGGAACACAAAGCAGAGACAGCTCACTGTCTTAAGCCAGTGAGCGCTAACAAATAACAGAAAATCAAGGGTAGATTTATTGCCAAATTTAGCTGTTCCAGTAACACTTACATTTCTCATTCTTATTGTATTCATTTAATAATTTTCGGTTTACTCAAAGGAAATTGCAGTAGATTCCTGTTTGTTAGCACCTGCCTACACAGCATCAACACTTCAGGAGAGCAATGTGGCCAGGCAGCTGCACAGGATAACAAAGACAAAGCTCCTGCTGGCTGAGTCAATCAGCCATTGCTTGAATGTGAAGTGTTGTATGATGTTATTAGTCATTGTTAATCCTTGTAAATATTCTTGGCTGAGAAAAGGAAGGTGTGGAGCACGGCACCTCAAGCTGCCTGAGCTATCTGGAGCTGCTCAGTGTGTTACTCACAGCTTCATATTAAAAACATTCTGACTGGTTTGCACAGGCAAATCCCTGTTGGACTGCTCAGCTGAAAGTGGCAATTGAAGAGTACAAAACAAATTTAGATCCTATAACCAGCAATGAAACTGTCTATACTATTCTTCAGAGTTTGTGCTTGAGGATATTTCTCACAGCACAGTACAATAGCTTTGAAGATCTTTCATTTCTTCCTAACATTGTCCTAATAATTCCTATAAATAAGAATTTTCTTTAATCTAATGAAAATATTAGTGTGACTGATGAAAAAACTTTTGACCTTGTCCCTTTTAAAATGTCAAATTTACTGACAGAGCTGTGGACCCACCTCATGCTGTCACTAGGCAGAATTGGCTGAAAGCAAAAATCCACCTACCTGCATAAGCATAGAAAAGGCAGAAAAAGCTGCCAAAACAGAACATAAAACCACAAGGAGACCTTCTTTGTGAATTGTCTTGGAATGAGAACTTCAAAATATGGTGCATTCCCATAAGTAAGATTTTGAAATGGCAAACAAATAGAAAATATTTTTTAATAAAATCCTTGAAGAAAAAAATAAACAAAAATAAAAAGATTACTATAAATAAGGGGGGGGTATATTAGAAAAATAGTGGGTTTTTAATGTTATAAAAAGAGAACTGCTTGGAAAAGCAGTTACAGTCTGTTGTGTGTTTTTAACCATTAATGATTTTTCTCCCTAGGAGAATTATAACAGTTATTATAATAAACATTTTATGCAAAAACCTTTATGTGGACCAATGGCTAGACTTTTAACTAGAAGAGAAGATAGAAAACGTTCAACTGCAATAGTTGAATTTCTTTACAGATCTCTAAGCAGTAAAAAATTTTCTCAGACCAAAGGAAGCAAACTAGGCTTACTTAACTTGTTCTTGCAAACACAGGTGTGTCGCATCCTAAATTATCTGCCACACTGCTCTCAGCAACATTGGCAATTCTCACACCTAAAACTGAACTGCAGAGTCTAATTTTCACCATTTAACTGCTAGGGAAGAAAATTTTTGAAACAGCACAGACCTTAAGACAACTATTTTTTGGGGTTTGTTTCCTGATAATCAGTCTTCTGTCTAATAGTTGGTTTTGTATTATTTCTGAATGTTCAACTTTTATTATCATAATGATGGAATTAAGGACCAAATAGGAACCAAGCCCACGTGTACCAAAAATTTTGCAAATACAGAGTAACTTCAAGTTCTTTTCCTTCCAAATAATGAAAACTTGGAGTGGGAAGGATTGAAAATTATGCAGATAAAGGAATCAGTGTGACTGCAGGAGGGGTAAGCTTGTTCTTCTGATAATGAATTACTTTTTTCTTTCATTTGAAAAGGAGGATTTCACTGGGCTTTCAGAGGGATTTTTTTTTTCTTTGGTTGTTAGGGTAAGACTTCAATAATTTTCTCCCAAAGAAGAGGAGTGGAAGGATGGACAGAACAGTGCTGGGATGAGGAAATGACACCAGTCTGAGTAAGAGAGCAAAGAAATAAATGCCTAATCAGCAGGTGGTGGAGAGTATCAGCTGGGTGGCATTCTCATTAGCTGCTTGGGGGCTGGTGCTGCTGCAGGCAATATTTCCTGGTTTGGTTCCCTGCTGAAAGTCCTTCCTCATTCTAGGAACAGCAGCGCTGGAGGAGCTTGTATGTTTTTAGAGGTATGTGAAGACCTTCTAAGTTGGGTTTGGTAGCTTCCATGGGCTGATGGTGGTGACCAGCTCCACCTCAGATCCTGAAAGCACAAGAGAAGCCCATCATATGAATATGGCTGCAGGATGGGATCCCAGGACCTGGGCCAGTGCTTGCCCAGGAGGGAGAGTTTAAAACTGGAGAGGGTTTTAAACTATCCTGTTACGGTAGGGCACAACTTCCATGTGGGATCAGATCCAAGCAATTCTAAAGGCATCACAGTGAAACATGTTCTGTTTGTTAGTCAGCTGCAACTAGACTCAGAGAACTGAAAAGATTAATTTTGTTTGCAGATTGAGCATAGGGAAGGATTTTTGGATGAGCCAAAGCAAATTTTCTATCTCTACAAGCAGAGGTATTAAAACTGCATTACCTTTAAGATATTAGTGTTGTGTGATGTAGTGCAGCTGAAAAGTTAAATTGACAGTAAATTGGTGTGCTACTTGAATTTAGTATTTATTTTCATTAGAAGCAAAAGGTTGTTGGGGTTATTCTTAAAGAAATTGTCATGGCAGACTTTGATATTGCTTGTATATGAACAAAAAGCTTGTGGAAACTGCATGCTTAATTTTGAGTACAGGAGTCTTATAAGCTTCTGTTCTTGAAATGTACAGTATTTTTTTTTTTATAAAATACTTGGTGACATAAGGCTTCTCTGACTGCAATTGTCAGTCAGTGCAATTAAGATTAGTGTAATTTTCTCCAAATAATCTTTATACCTACAGAGAGAGAGATTTCTATGAACAACAGATTTCCCCTAACAGAAAAAAATCACTTTTTTTAGCATCATCTTATACCTTATGGAAAGAGGAGGATGGAGGGAATGAGGAATAAATATGCTTTTCTTCTAAAATTTCAAGGGAATTGTATTCTTCATATCTCTTTGATGACACACAAGTTTCTTCCCTTCACAGTTTCTGTATTTAAGCTTCTTGTAACAGACTCTGCATAGTTATTTATATATTTTGTTATATTATTTTATGGGCAAGATTAATACTCAATATTCTACTAAAAAATATTACCTCAAAATTATCCTAAAATATATGAGCTTGATGTTCTGGCTTAGAGCAGAAAGACAGACACTGAAAAATAGTTCTTGGATCTTTCTTCATGAAGTAATGCTTCCTGTCATGTGTGGTTTGGGGGGGAGTTTGCTTGCTTTATTGTTTTGTTGTTCTTACTGTGATGGGTTTTCTTATTTATATCATTGTTATTATTATTCTGTTGGTTACTAGAACATAAAGGCTGTCCTTCAGTGCTGCCACCTTACAGAAACATCCTTATCAAGATTTCTCTTCCCAAGCTGTAATTAATCTGGTCTAGGTGCCTCACTGAATAATTACTCATCTCTTCTGGCATTTCATGAAGCTATTTAATCTCTTATTTCTTCAAACAGCAAATGTTCTATAGTTGACAGGTATCATTTTTAACTTCTTTCATAGTGCAGAGATAACACTCACTTTGGGGCATGGTAATACCACCCTGCTAACTCATTTGCTTCCCACTTATGTTCTCGCACATTCCTTCGAATTCTTCATCTGGTTGTTTGTACTAAAGAAATTAATCTACCAAAAAAAAAAAAAAAGGGGGGGGTGTTTAATACTTATTTCAGCTATTTCTATGAAGCTTTTGGGCCACAGCTTTATTTCTCCCCATGACCTCCTACATTTGGAAGTAGCGTCCAAAAGTTGCAAAGGAGATGGTTGTCTCACCCTGTGTGCAAAACAGCCCTTCTTCTGAAGGATGTGGAATGTGTTGTGCAGGATCTGCAGAGGTGGAGAGGTGTTACTCTTGCCTTCTTATGAGCTCCTCTTGGACTGCTGAAAGCTGTGAATCTCATGATGCAGCGGAAGCCACAAGCTTGCACAATCTTCTTCATTCCCCATGCTTGCCAGTGTTTGTACCTGACCCAATAAGCAGGACAGAAACACACAACACTTCTCTCTCTCCCCAGAAGTGATCGTGAGGAAGTATCTAGATAGAAGAAATTGCTATTCCTATGTGGCATGTTCTGATAGATGGGAATATGCCTCTTTGCATTAGTGGCAACTTTTCCTGTTTGCATGCAGAGGTGATTCCTTATAGCTAATTTTTACGTGGCAAATAACCCATGTGTTATTCTTCATGTGCATTAATGAGGTTTAAAACCAGTTGTCAGTGTTGTTTCACTGGCTTAGAACCATGCAAGAGAAATTATCAGCCTGTAGTCTGCTGGGGCTGTGAAAACAAGTTTTTTGTTTCCTCTGTAAACCTAGAAGGAAGAGATGGGAGGGAGGAATTTTTTGTTCTTGGCTTATTTTTTTCCCTTTAAACTGAGACCGCAGTGTGTGTCCACACACCATTCAAATGAAAGAGTTAAGGTGACTCATTAAAAACAATGAAAGGGTAACAGCACTATCTCTTATCCTACAATCTATTACATTCTACATCGAAGTAGTTGAGTATTCCCCTGGAAGAGGATAAAGAGCAAACCAGAGGGTGAGAACATGGTGCACAAGGTGGCAGGGAGGACACTCAACTGGGAGAAAGTAGACCTCTGTCTCAGCTGGTGATGTGTACTCTGTGAAAAATGAAAGTGCATCAAGAAAGAGAAAGCAAGCCACTGAGTAATCTCAGGCAGATATTTCAAGCATTTCTGTGGAACAGGAGAGAACAGGTTGCAGGCAGAGAAAATTTGAACACAAATTGCTGTACTGTGAATGTAGCCCTTCAACAATATGTGGGCACACATTAAGACTTCATGCATGTAGCAAAAGAAAGACTTAGTAATAAAGACTTAGTGAACCAAAAAAGGAGTAGGTTTGGAATGAGAGTCACAGAAAACTGCACCTTGGAAGGGACCTCTGGATCTCACATATTGTAGCTTCATTGTCTGAACAGGGCTTACTTTAATGTTAGTTAGAAAAGGTTGATCCGTGTAAGTGTCCCATCTGGTATAATGAGACTTCTTCTAAACTGCTCTCATTTCCAAAAGCAAAACATGAATCTTAGGAAGTGCTAGAAAATGAATCATTTGCATTCACATTACATTGGTCTAGTTCAATAAAGCATCATACGCCAGTCACAAATGGGGCACTGAGGTAAGGTGTTGCAAGCTTTGCCAAGGAGTAATAAAGAACTGGATCTAATCTAGGAAGTGAAGAAGCTTCTGATGCATAACAAACCCACAGAGGAAGATTAACAGAGGGAGCACAATTAAAAGAAAACTTCAAATAAAACAGAAAAGCTTGGCTGCTTATTAGTTTTGCCAAGTGACTTAGCAACTGCTAACATGGAACAGGAAGCACAGAACAGCTTTTCAAGTCTTTCTCTCTTTTTTCTCTTTTGATTAATGATCAGGAGATTATGGTGTTAGAAAGGGAAAGATTAGGATAGGCACAGATTGCTCCTGGCATGGCTAGTGTGAAGATAAAGGCTACAATAGATTACATAGTTCAGAGTACAAGAGCTGGAAATTTTAGTATGACAACCAGAAGAGGCATTTTAATGCAGATTAAAAAATGGTATTTCACTGGAAGTGTAAACAAGTGTTCAATTTGAAGTCCATGAAGATTGAAGGAAACTATTTAAAATTGTCAGCCAGAGGAAAGCTTGGAATGTTACAGTGTCTGTTCTCAGTGTTAATTAGCTTTCAGAAAGAAAAATTATACTTTCATAAAGGGTTTTTGATGTACTTGAGAATGGTACACAGACAAAGAGTGTTTTCCTGCTTGCTAAAATCATCTGCAGGTGGCCAAGCACTGTAGTTCAGGGGGCAGCTGGACAAGGAACATAGCAAGGACCCACCTTCTGTTTCATGAAGTGACTTTATGCAGGTGATAGGGCTTTGCTGAACACTAGGCTTAGATTCAAAGCTCAGATCTTAAACAGAGTATGAGGGAGAGAAAAATGCTTGGCAAGGTGAGGTGAAGCCAGAGAGTGGTGTTAAGTGGGAGAATCCCTGGGGTAGCTGTGCAGCTCATGCTGCCTTTCATCACTGCATTTGGATTTTTCTGCACCCTTGCTGTTTACGTAGGAAGGGTAATATGGAGATGCCATGAGGGAAAGATGTGTCCAAAGCCAATGGAGTTGCTGGTTCTGGCTATAACCATGTGCCTCTGCTCACCCAGGGCTCTGGTAGAGAGGCACGAGAAGTGAGGAGAGTCACAAACTGCTCACAGAGGACATATGCAAATTGTCTTAAAACAAGAAGAAAAAAAGGTGGACTAGGAAAGAGAAAACCAGATTGGCTGCAGATCTAGATCTTGTGAATCGTGGATATAAATGTTTCTTACATTCTGGGGTAGAGTTTCTTTAAATTTCAGAAATTACATGTTTTCATCATGTAGTCAAGAGATTTACTCCACTGGATGCCTGTCTCTTTTGACATTTCAAACCCTATTTTATGCTGGAATATTTTTGGACTTTGTAGGAGTTTTGTTATTTTAATATTCTCCTGTGAGAAGATGTGTTTTCTTCTTTTGTCTTTAGTTCTTAGATATCTGGTGCTCCTATTTCTTAAATGTAGCCTCAGATAGAAATTTGTTATGTTCCAGCTAGAAAAATACAAAAGAAAATGTTATTAAGAACTGGAATTGAGCTGTGAATGTTTGTACAATCCTCTCTGCAGATGTTCTTACGTAGTGGTAAATAATACTTTTGTGAACATGACTAAGCATTGCAAATAAATGTGAATATAAATGTGCCTATTTTACTGATACTGTAGACTAGACATACAGGGATTGAGTTGTACAGCTGAAGTTGTTTCTGTCAATAGTCAACATCAATCCAGCACTGTGAAGCTGGAATAATAACAACAATAAAGAAGAAAATTAATGAGCAGTAATGTAATCATATGAGGGAGGGTTTAGAACATGTACCTGGCCTGATTACAGATGGAAAGAGGGTTGTTCAATTTGTAGGTGAATTTAGAATAATGACTCTTAGAGTGTAGACTACAGTGGAAGAAAAGCTGCTAATTGGAAAGTTGCTGCTGCATGCTGAATAGGAGGTTGACTGGCGAGCTAATTTAGAAACATCCCCAGAAGATTTCTGCTGAAGGCTCAATGACAGAGAGCAAGGGATGTGAGAATGAGACTAGTATTGAGGGTGAGCCAAAACCTTCTTTTTCAGATGATTTGCAAACACAGGATTTGTCTGAATTGCATTGAGACCAACTTGTTACCCTGGCTCTAGGAACTCCCTTGGTCCCAGGGGACAATATTCTCCATTTGCAGGGAAATTTATAACCCTGTAGTTTGTGTTGAGAGATTGACAGTGAACCACATGCTGTGGGCTCTGTGAATTCAAGCCTCTGAAAGAAAAACTGCAAAACCAAAGAAATCTCAGTCTGAATACTTTTGCTACACCAAGAAGACAAAATGAAAATGTTAAACATCAGGAGTGGACAGGAGGACTTAGTAGTGAGAAATGCTGTGGTTTGGGCTGGTAAGATTCAGAATGTCTCTAAATGCAAACAAATACCATTCATATTGCTTGGTGAGATTGTTTTGGCAGGGATCTGGCAAAACTGTGATGGAGAATTCCAGCTATTTGGTCTGTATCAGCCGGGGGAAGTTTGTGTGGATGTCTGAGCCTGGCCATATGACAGCTATTGCTTGTCACTGGAGCAGGACCATGCACGGTGGTGGGACGGCAGGGATGAGATTCATTGTGCGCTAACTGGTCCCTCAAAGCAAAAAGTTCTGAGATGGATTGAGTCGAGGTTACCTCCACTACCTCCCTGACCTGAGACTTGAAGCGCTCTTATTTGCCTAATTATTCTGTTCAGGGTTTTGGGAGGAAGCTGTGGTGCTTCCTTTTGAAGGCTGAAGGACCCAGTATCAATTGTCAGACCATCCACATTGTATCTGATGCAGCAAAAGGTAGAGCACAAGGTGCCCCCTTGCCCCAAATGCTTGTGGAGCAGATGGGTGCAGTTCCCGATTGCTTTTCCAGCAACTGGAGGATTTTATACTACAGCAATGCTCTTACTTTTTTTTTTTTTTTTTTTATATAATTAATGAACTTTTAAAAACTTCCTAGTGGGCGTGTGAGTCCAACATAGCAAATATCAGCCAAGCATGAAGATTTCTGAGACACTGCTGCGTTGGGGGAAATGGGGCAAAAATGGTGCACTGAGCTGGGAGCTCAGAGCCTGGTGGCTAAAGTTAAAATTTTTGACAATCTGTCTGCCTTCCATCTGCAACTGTACAAAGCCAGTTTCAGCATACAATCCACTTTAATAGCTTAGACCTTTGTTTTCTCAGGCTTTATTTCTGCCTTAGGGGGAAATGGTCATATGTACTGTTATTCCTTTTTACCCTTTCCTTAAAAAAGGTTTTAACATAAACCCAAAAGCACTCTGAGACTAAAGGAAGCTGACCTTTCTTTTTTTTTAAAGGCAGTGTGCAACAGGCTTTGTGGATTCTAATCATGCACAGAATTAATGTAATGATTTTTGATGAGACAACATATTATGATTAAAACACCTTCTGGTGAATGAGAGCAATAAAAGTATTAGAGGTTTTTATTTTCTGAGTATTGTGAGTTCAGAGCTCACTAATAACCTTGGGTCTCAGGATGCTAATAATAACACTTGATGTTGCTAGGGAATGGTGCTGCCTGACACATGGTGAATTCTGTGTAGTAGGATATGCCTAAGGCATGTTGGCAACTTGCTAAATATTTTTATTATTTTATTGATCACAAACTCTTTAATGACCCACAAATTTGGATGCAGTTTGCAGTGTTTGTTCACATTACTTGTCCTGATTAAGTGGCTTATTAAACAGCAATTTACTGCAGCATGACTATTTTGGATATTGGTTCCTGATGACAGTGCTCCAGGTGTAGTAGCATGCAGTGAGCAGGGTTTTCCAATGTTCTGACAATTATGTGCCACTAAATTGCTACATATCTTTAGAAATTGTGTACCTCCTTGTATCTTTGCTTAAAAAGATGGAGCTTACCAGAAAAGAATTTATGGAAAAGTTAATTTCTTCCTCCCTTTTTATACTGCTTGCTACTGAGGATTTCAATATTTATTTGGGGCAAATACTGATTTTCACATTTGTAGATTTTCTTCTTTTCAGATATGCAATTGATGTTATTATCAGAAATGCACATTTTCAGTGCAATATAGAATGCCTGTTGCCTTCTGATGAGAAGGTGGGCGACCTGGTTCCAAGACACAGCACGGCAACCCAGCCTCCCCCAGGTCACTCGGTCCACTGACATGCACAGACACCAATGTGGTGGATGGTCAAATGGCGTTTATTATCTCATCTCATGGGGTTAAATAGCCAAGGGGGCTTTACTACGTCAAAAGGGGATGGTGGGTCTGGCTAGGGTTAGTAAGGAGTGGAAAACTACAGAGTTAGGAGGGGCTGCATGCTTCAGGGGTGATTGATTACCTATAGCAGGAAAAAGGGGGGAAGGGTCTAGCTTTCCGTCACACCCCGAGATTTTCCGTTTGCCTGTCCCTATCTACCACAAATGCCACAATGCCTCATTTAAAAAAAAGAATGCAGACCTTGTAGTACTGCTGTGCCTGGTGGCAGATACAGCTGAATCACAGTGCTCTGACAGATGAGGGCAATAATGCAGTCAGAGCATCTCAAAGAGGACAGTCATGGTCTCAAACCAACTTGGCCATGGTGTTTTGGTCCTATGGGCCAAATTTTGGTCCTATGGGCCAAGTTATCCTTTCACTCCTGCAGGGTATTAGTGTCTGATGCAGTGAAATTGCTCCCCTTTGCTTTGGCGAAAGGACTCATCTTCAGCTCTGTTTTACTTATTAAGGAATAAGGTTTACTGAAACATAGAGGTCAGTTATGCAATATGTGATTTAATCTACTCTCTGTCTATAGATCCCTCTCTGATAATGATTTAAATCTTGATCTCCTTCACAAGACAGAAATTAAATTTCTGGAAACATCCTCAAACTGTTGCTTTGACAGAGTAGGAAGCTGAGAAATTTGTACTCTTAGTGTCAGAAAAAGTAGCAGAATGCACCTGCTGTTTGTGATTTGTTAGGGCTAAATTGCCACCTGTAATCTTGTCTGTCAGACTGTTGGTAGCGCCACATTATTTCTATGTTGTCTGTTACCTGATTAAAATATTAAAGAGGATCCAGGACAAGTGTTACCTTGAAGGGAAGGGAGGAGGTTTGACAGATCAAGTGTGACTACCACAGGAGAGCAGGCGCGAACTGTTCTGCTGCACACAGAGAAGTTTATCTTGTCTTACCAGCATCCTTTCACACTTCCCATGAATGTGGAGTGTCCTCTCAGTTTTAGCTGGAAATATCTACTCCTAAGTAGCTACTTAATAGAGATTTATTCAAATATATAACATGGATTTGACTTTGACAAAAATAACCCTGGGAAAACTCACCACTGTGGCCAGTGAGATCCTAAGATAGGTATTCAACATCCATACAACTGTGTCTTGAAACAAATCCATTCCTACAGTTTGAAGATCAAAGCATTGTTATTCGAAGGTCCATCTTCCACCGATGGTCCCTAACTTTTGCATTCTGCCAGTTCAAAACAGGCACTGAGCTAATTTCCTGTCCTTCCTCCATGTTTCACTAACAAGAAGAATTCCCAAGGTCAGCCTTGGGCAATGTAATTGTGGTGGCCACCATGCTGCAACCCTGGCAAGTGCTGAATGTACACTGTCCCCTTTGCAAAGCTGAACTGCAAGTGTTCATATTCTAATAAGAGCCACAGTCCTTCACCGGAACAAAAAAACTAAGAGATGGCTAGGGATGCTAGGGCTGTGTCCTCATTTCGCAATAACTGAATTTTAGTTAAGGGAAAAACATCAGCTCATAGTGAAATAAAATATTGCAGATTCTCAGCAAAGCTCCTATTACAGAAATGAAAATGTTTGCACAGCAGAAGGCCAAGGTGAACACTCCATCTCACCAGCCATTCTTGTTTCCCTTTCATATGTCCCTGTATAAAACAGATTTTGAGTTCTGCTTGTTCTTAAAGCCTCAGGTCACCTTTGGGTGCTCAGAAATGTGTTTTTCCCCAATGCCATGTGTTCCTTTCAAAGTGGGGGTCAGTTTTGGCATAATCTTATGCTGCACCAATTTTGGGCACTTATCAAATTCAAATTAAGATATTTTGAAGATATTGTTATCTTAAGTTTTCCATGTTTTTGGAAAGGAGAAGGACAGGTCATCATCAAGGAAAAGAGAAGTATATTTACATGAAACGTTGCATCATCCAAATTTAATATCTGGGGTTAAACACAAAGGTCAATAAATCAGAAATTGTTTTCAAATCATTACAGCTAGAAGAAGCAGTATAGTCACTTTAATAATTGAGTTTTAAGCACCAGACTGCTTTATGTTGTGTTATTAAACTCCGGAGTGTTTTGCATCATCAAAGTTCCACTAAATGGTAGAAATTAAATAATTTTCAAGTGTTCATCCTTAGACCTCTTCATCTTGATGCTTATGTTCTTCATATATATTTGTCTGAGAAACACTTGTAAACAAACTCTTTACTGAGATGTTTGACTACCCTCGTTGCCTTCTGAGAGGAATAAGCTTTGCTCAGGCAGAATGCTTGTTTGTCTGTAATGGAAGGTCTGCCTTCTCCTGTCCACTCCTGGAGCAATATCTCCCTTGGAAAAGTAGTTAGCCCTCATGCAAGGGTGAAAATTAAAACTATTTGCATATTGACTTTGCATAGTAGTTTGGACATTCTAGGGAAACACTTCAGGGAAATTCAGTGTCATAATTTATATAATTCCTGTCTTTTGGATGCCATTTCCAGTTTTGCTTTTACAGACTCAGGAAAATTTAATGTCATGTGTACTGGTTTCATGTCATGTGTACTGGTCTAAATTTATTAAAATCTGTAGTAGTTGACTGTAAAACCTCATTCAAATTTTTTCCTCTGTATTTTTTTTCAGTCTCCATTATCCTTAATTAGCCTTAAAATTAGTCTCTATCCAGATTTCCCTTTATTTTTTTTTTGTATTGTACATTCTATTCTAGAGTGCTAACTCCACTCACTCATCTCTGTGAAAGGTAAATGTGCTTGTTAGAACACCATCAAGCCATTTACACTAAGAGCCAGACGAATTTAGTTTTACTTTGTTTTCTTAAAAACCTTCTGTCAAGGCAGTCAGTTCCCATGGAACACAAATGATACAAGCTTGGCTTAAATTCAGTGAACAGTCTAATCTGCACAAGGACAAAGAGCCTATAAGAAATTGTGCATGTGCTTCTGTACAATGGCTTCTAGAGTGGGTTTTGGTTTCCTCCTGTGTTTTGGAGAGGAGTGGGGACTTTTTGTTGTTGTTGCTTTGTTTGGTGGGCTGGTTTTTAAGGGGGTGAGGGGAGATGGGCTGTCATTTAAAGGTTCAGAAACATTATGTACTTTATTTTGTTCTAAAGTTGACAATTTGAGAAGGCTAGATGACCTGAGATTAGTACATTTTGTTTCAAAGCAAATGGACTCCTTTAAGATCAACTTGAAATAAAAATGCCCCAGAATTTTTCTTACCCCTAGAGGGCCATTGAATTAAAATGTCATTATCCTAAATTTACTTTGAGGAGATATAACAATTACAGCAGATAAAATGAGAACCACACCTCTTGCTTTTCTTTCCCCAATTCCTCTTATGCAAGTTGTGAAATAGATTTCAAACCTTTTGTAACCGGATTGAAATGAAAATCCTATAGTTAATTTCTAAGAAAATGTTATTAATTAAGTATTAATAGAGTAAATAACATTTGATTTGTAACCAAAATTATACAAATAGCTACAAATAAAGGACCAATTTGCTATTTTAAAAACGGAGCTGTTGCAAGTAATAATAGAGTTTGTTCTAAATTCTACGAAAATAAAATTTATAGTGATAAGATGATGCCGCAAGGCAATTCAAGCTGCCAGATCCAATGGACTCTTCTGGCTCACAGAACCCAGTTGCTCCCCACAAACACAGCTCTGAAGTTGCTCACAGTTGTTAGTGCCATCGCTACTAAAAAATGCTGCTTTATCTTAGAACGGATAACTGACCTTGTATGAGATAAAGGTGGTTTCAGAGTGAATCTAAGATATGTATTACATGTACTCAAGATTAATTCCAATGTGTCTGGCCATAAATTATTCTTTGTTGCAAAAACATTATAGCAAATGCACCATTGCTTCTACATTGGTTTCTGCACCCCTTTCATGTATCTCTCAGGTGAAACTCCAGCCAAGGTTCACATGGACTGTAATATTTGGCTTCAGTCACAGAGTTGGGTGCACTGTAATTAGTGCTGTGAGTAAATCAAAAGGACTTAGATCAAAATCAGAAATTGTAAATGGTATATAAAAATATAACATTAAATCTCCAAGGATCTTGTATCTATAGAAATACATTCTAAAATGACTGTGAGGAACTTTCAATCTTAATTATACAAGACTAGTTCTTGCTCACTCTGCACTCCTAAGCAAAAGTAGATTTTTCATACCACTCTTGTACTCTTTATTTCAAGTCTGATAAATAAAAAAAATTAGCACAAAGTGTTAGAACTAGATTCAGGCAAAGCATATTTGTCCTTGTAGGGAGAGTCAAATCAGCATCTTGTGTCTATAAAGTATGTGGTACTCAGTGAAAAATTCGGTAACTCTTTTCAAATTAAAAACAAGAAAATCCCAAACCTTTTGGTCATTGTAACAGTGTTTGGTGGGTGGTAGATTATGAGTCTACCATATATAAAGTGTTTTTACTAAATGCTCTGATCTCATCACAAGAAACAAGGGGGAGATCTAAATCTCAGCCCTGTCACCCATCCTGCAGCCTCTAGGTTATATTATCTCTGTAGGTGATCTCACCAGGCTGGTATGACAACACAGATTTATATGGATACCTCAGATGGTAAAAGGACAAATTTATTATAATTGTTCTATAGTTTGGTCTGTACTTCACATCACGTCAACTTTACTGTCCTGAAAGAGCATCATGATGGGTCACACGTACTGGCACAAATTCACAGTTGGCACTTTCATTGGCATCTTGCACAAGCTCTGTGTCTGGAGTGCAGAGATGTGGCCTATTACGAGGAGCTCCATAGAAGAGAACTTGCTCTCTGCTACTTGATCTTTCTGACTGGGAGAGATGAAATATAGAATGAATCTTGAGAGGGGAAGAATCTGTAGGTATTTCCTGTCAAAATCTGTAAAAATTGATAGAAACTCTGTCAGGTGTCTTGGTTTTATGGTTTGGTGTTTGTCTCTTTTTTTCCCCTGCTGCTCTTCGCCCTAACTTTGAATGTTTGTGTAATAGATCATTGCAACCCAAACATAAAGAAATTTGTTCTTTGACTGGTATCACTTCCACTTTGGTCTGGATTTTGCCAGTAAGAATTAAACTTGGGCAGCTTGCTATGCAACCTACAAGTTGTGCTGATAAAATGGTGAAGAGTGTGGAAACGAGTTTATACCTTGCCAGAAACAAGACTTATTCTGATTGAGCCTCAGGAGATAGGATACGTCCGATTTATGGCAACTTGGCAGGGCTCTTCTAGTGCTGACACTGTGTGTAATTGTGTTTTGGTTTGAAAGCAAAACCAGTGAGAGACTCCAAGTCAGAAATACAATTTATTGGGAAAAGAAAAAAAGAAGACAAAAATACATGCAATGATACAAAAGGAAGACCACTGACAAAATCAGAATACAACCTGACACCACTTTGGCCAGCGTGCTGGTAGCAGTCCAAATTGGAGTGGCAGATGTGGTTGCTGTGTCTTCTTGGAAACCTGTGGAGAGGCTGCTTTTCTATCTAGAAATCCCTGGATTTATCCAGGTGGGAATGCCTAGCTTCTCTCCCTGGGCGGAGCATCTCACAATGGGCTGATGTTATTTTGAGTCACAAGGTGTGTTCTTAATCACCTTTTAAACAGAACTGGCTCCTGGAGAGTGTTATCTCTGAGTCATGTGGCAAGACATTGATGGGCCTATCAACAGGAGATAAGGAAAACTGTCCAGATGCAACTGCTACTTGGATGGTAATAGGAAACATCTTGGTGCTCAGTCTTGGACAAGTAGCAAAGCTGACTCTAAAAATGATAGTATATAGGATCTTTGCCATTTTGCCATACAAAAATGCATGAATAGAAAACCACTTGTTTGAGACCACAAGCTCATTTGGAGACCATCGTGCCTCCAGCATTTGCAGCTCTAGGAGAGAAGTCATGCACCTCCTCACAGTGTAAAACTGAAACACTAATGAGAAAGGAGGTAGCAAGGCATTTTTAGAGCATTTTTGCCTAACGAATGTTAAAATATGTATTTTGACAGTGTGGTAATAGTTAAACTCCAAATTGTTTAAAGTGGATTTGCTGGATAAAAATATGTGTTTTAAACTTTTCTTTTGTCTCGTGAAGACATATTTTGTTGGGTTTCACATAACTTTAATTTCTTCAAGTCAGTGGTTCAAACCTGTTTGTTACAGGCAAAATGTTAGAGGTATTAGATTCCATTTACTTATTTATTTCTCTTCCTGGAAATATATTTTTCCTGAAGTACAACTGAAAACCAGAATTATCCTTGCAGCACTGTGTATGCATATCTGTGTGTTAGTTCTGAGAAACAAAGTACATAATTCCTCATTCATGCACTCAGTTCAGCAACGTTTAAGCTCAGTTATCAGGATCAGAGTGCTAATACAAGATAAGATACAATAGTGATCTTTAGCAGAAATAGTTATAAAAGCAAAGGATGTTAAGAGCAGTTTGGACTTGATTGAGCATTTGAAGACTCTTATGCAGCCAGTTAAAATTTAAAAATATTAAAGGATAAACACAGATCAGTGATCCTGATAAAATGTATGTATCAAGTGGTTATTTGAGTTTACAATATGCAAAACTGGAAGAAAGGATGACTCTAGTTAATATTGTGACTGACAGATTCTTTCTGTTTTCCCTTAGTTTGGTTTATCCAACATAATTTAAATTAAGAAGATGGGATTTGAGTCCAGGAAATCCATACCACAGTTGTTTTATTGTAAGCTATTAGTCAGTGAAAGTAAAGATATGTCACACACTTGATAAATTTCCTGAAGGGCATGTGTGTTTTGGAATTATTCTAGTATTTTAATACCGTCACATTTGGATATTGCATTATGTTTACATTTTATACATATTGCAGTACAGAGAGCTCAAATACACAGCTTCTCTGCAGGCAGGCTACACAGGCATTTTCTGTGAGGTTTTGCATAGCTTGGAATGTATCTAAGTGAAAACTCGCCCCTTTGTCTAGTGAGCCACTCTTCAGTGGCCATGAAAAGCTGTTACAGAGCTTCAGGAAGGGCTCCAGGTGAAACCTGTAAGTCTCTGAGAGTGAAAAATCAAAAATCTCTATTTTGCTTTGTTTTGAAAATATGCATCTCTGAAAAGACACTGTTAAGGATACAATGCTACAAGCTGTTTGGTGCCTCCACCTTGTGAACCTTATGTGGACTCCAACCTGCTTGACTGCAGAATAGGGTTTTTCTGTAGCTGCTGTTGTTTTGTAAGAGCCTAAAGTCTTGCCTCCTGTGACTTCTGCAGGGTTATGCTGCTGACAATGAATATGATGAAGTGTGGGTTTTGTTTTGCATATGAGCAGAATTGCTTAATCAGTTCCAATTAGAAGACTAATAAATTTTCCTTAAGCTTATGCAAGAACAAGCTTTAATATGTAGCACTTGTTCTTTATGCTAGAAAATCTGCATTTCATTAGTCTTGTTCTCTTTGCCGCAAATCAGGATCAAGTTGGTGGAACTGACATTTACAAGCTCTCCTCTCCACCAAACATGTTCCCTTTGTTTTCTTCCAGAGAGCTGTTCTGTTTTTAGTTTAAGGGAAGACACAATTTGCATTTGTGCAGTATTGTGGGTTAGACAATGTACAGTCTTCTCTTGTGAGTACATAAGCAACGAAAGATTACAGAGATGATCTTCCTCACCTGCAACAAGAACCTTTCAAAAGGATAAGAATGGCTTCCTGTGGTTGGAAGAACATTTGGCTAACCCAGGCAGGGCATAATGAACTTTGCCGTGGATGCTGTCAGCTCTCTCCATGCCTCAAGTGAGAGCTTTGTAATAGACACACACTATAATTGATGCCTGAATTTCCAATTTTGGGTGTGCAAAATTAGGGCTCAGTGGTGAAAAGTATCCAAGATATTTGAGGTAGCACCACACCAAAAACAGATAAAGCACTTATAGTAAAATGAGTATGTGTGACTGAATTGTAAGGAAGATATGAAAAGAATACAAAAATGCATTTGAGGTAACATGGCTTGAAGTGTAAGAATATTGCAGGGAAGAAGTGTTTCCTCTCCTTCTTTGAAATACAGTCAGGTGCTTGTAAGCAGCGAGTCATTTGATGCCCCTATGTTTGCACACCTGTAGAACAGCTTCTTCAAAGACTTCTCACTAAAGTAAGACTTTCAGTGGGTTGCCAGAATCGTGTACTTGACAAAGGAGACTTCCAGGGCTTGTTCCAGCTTGCAGAGAAAAAATACATGTGACAGATCATATGAATATGATATTATTATTTCAACATTTCTTTTGAAGCCCTTAGAAACAATTTCATTTCTTTTGTGGGACAGAATATTTAAGAAATGGTGTAAAAAAGGAAAAAATGTCATGGTCTTCAGAATAAAAATGTGGGAGTGAGGAAGGGGGAAAAGTGAGAGTGGTATGCAGCTGATGACATGAGGAAAAATACTTCCCCCTCTCTCCCATCTTCCCAGTTTTGCAGCACTGGATCCACCGGGCAAAATCATTCAGAAAAAAACATTTTATCATGTCTCTTTGGAGTCAGAGGATGATCACTGCCTTCTTGTAGCCCCTGGGCTTGTAGGTCTGGGCTGCCTGCAAGAGACTGGGGGGTATATGTGTGAGAAAGCAGACCCTTAAACTCAACTTTCTTGTATTTTGAGATAATTAATATACAAAAAAGTGGTTCCTTCTGTCTAGTGCCATATCCAAAAGCAGTCTGGGATCACGTGAGAAGCACCAGGAGATAAGATCTGGTGTTAGTGAGATACCACACTGATGCTTGACAGCATATACCGTATTTCCTGATCCACAGGAATGCCTTCACTCCCTCTCACAGCAAATATGCTTCTATCTCTTAGCAATCTGTGCATTGTTTGCACTGCAGCTAACTGGAATTATTTCAAATTAATGATCTTTTATAAATGAAGATGCAATTAGTTCTGAATATGCAAAATGCTCAAAAGGGTGTTTATTGTGCCTACTGCTTGACATTAATGCTTAGAATACAGGCAAATTCTTCCCACTGTCCATTTTAAAACAGAGATCAAGCTTTGGCTTCCCAGTGAAACTCTTCACTGAGGTGAGGAGCAGGAAGAGGGAAAAAATTACTATGTCATAAAATGTAGATATCTTGCACCTTTTTCAGAACAGTTTAGTATGATTTTACACAAAATTTAGCCAACACATTCCCATTTTTCTCTTTGTAGAAAAGCATCTGAATTGTTCAAATTTTAGGATCTGCAGGGGTATTGGTTTGTGAGAGAAGTCACCAAAAAATCCCCCATCCAATCTGTGATTCTTAAAGCCTCTTGGAAGGCAGAAAGGAGGATAAAGACAGAATAAGTACAGTGTATATGTATGCAAAGAAACTGTTCTTAAACACTCATTCTGACTTCTTTTAGGTCTGTAAGATTAGATTCCCAATTTTCAAGTTTCTCATGTTTTTATTCCTTACAGTGTCTTTTAATTTGAAAGCTTTGCTTTAAGGCAAGATCAAACAGTTAAATGTCTCAGTATGGAAATAATCAGTCTGTTGACAATTTCAAATGTTAAGGCAAAAGGCTGTTGAGACTGTATGGTCACACAACAACACTGTGGAAGAATCCTCTCCTTAACATACTTTAATTTTTAAAGCAGCTGTAAGACATATGTGCATACTATCAATGTCTTCTCAAATGCATTTATTCTACTACTCCCACGCAAAAGGTAGGGAAGGAGATCTTATTTAAAAACCATTACAAAGATATAACTATTGAATCCAGGATGCCACAGAAATCATTTAAGGAAAACCACTGTCTCTCAACAATGAGATAATGTCATGGGGGATGGATGATTATCCATGAGATAATTTTGTTCCAGTGTATTCTAAATCTCAGCTGCATTCCCTTCCAAACTCAGCACCTTGGGGTATGAGAGCTTATTATAATTTATTCTCTAATATACATTCAAACCAAAACACTAGAGTATAAGCTATCATTTAAAAAAGGCTTTTTTCCCACCCCCCAGTCCTCTGTGTCGGTAAGTTGCATATTTTCTAAGAGATGGCTAAGAGAGTCTTTATAAAACAAGAACACTATAATGAAGTTGCAGTTCTCATCAGATTCTTACTTCGGGGGATGACAACTCACAATATTGAAGTAGCCTTGATGCTGCAAGTCACCCCTGATTCTCCTTATTTAAATCTTTAACAATCAGGACAGGGTCAGACTACTCCTTTTAGAAGTAAGGGTGTTCTTCTTGAAGGTTTAAGATGATGATTAGGTCTCTTTATCACAAATAATAGTTCAGAACACTTGGACCCTCTTGAATCCTCACAGGAGTCTGGCATCAGTATTTAAAATAGATATATTTAAGAGTTGTTTTATCTAGGGAGAAAAAGGATTTACCATGTTGCAATTTCTTCATGATGATCTCAAAATTAATTGAGGAAAGGGGCAAGATTTCGCTGCCACAGACTAACACAGTTACAGTTTGGAAACTTTCCAGGTTTTCAGAGAGATGAGGCAGAAATGCAGTCTGCCCTTTCTCTCAGACCTGGAGCAGTACTCAATGGCTGCAGACAAGCCTCTTTGTTCTTAAATCCCCAACTGAACCATGGATATAAATCTCACAAGCTGGAGCAGAACTCTCATCCTGCTTCAACTGGGTCAGCTTTTGCGAGAAGGGCAAAGTGAATGAAGTTCTTCAAAATCCACACACTGGGGGTGAGAAGGGGGGAAAAGGTGCAATGGATTATGTAGTCTCTGTTTATTTGCAAAATCTGATGGGTAGTTTTTGTGCCTTTGGCATGTGTTCTTAGCTGCTGAAATAGAGCTGGAAAAAGGGAGGCCCAAGGCAATTCTGAGAGCAGAATAGCTATCAGAATGGCTTCAGCCATGACCTCTAACTGCAAGACATGAACCCAATGTCCCAGCTGTGTTACTTTAAGCAAGCTAGGCCTGAGTGCTAAGGCTGTCATTCCTTCCACAAGAGTATTCCCACTGGCTAATGAGCTGTGGGATAACAGCTTGGTTATTTTACCAAATCTGCTTTAGCAATAAGCAGAAAGTTGTTACCCACTAGATGAGCGCTAAAAATAGTTGGTTTAAAACAAAAAAACCCAGTACTATCACAAAAACAAACAGAAAAAAGAAAATCCCTAACCCACCCCTCCAATAAAACCAAAACCAAATCAGAAAATTAAGAGCATGGAAATACTCTGAACAAGAGTTCAGCTTCATGAAAATCTATCTGTCAAGTTTATGTGCACAATATCCTTTATTAGAAAATTCTTGTAGGCAGTCCTTGATAGATGGTATATAGGGAAGACAGACAACAACCTACCGTGCTCTTTCTCTTTTTTCTTTCTTATTTTTTTTCTTTTTTTGGACTATTTAACAGCCTACAGCACAAGATTGAGTGCCATGGAAGCATGGGCTACTGAGGAGAAAATATTTTATCAGTAGAGGCAACACAACTGTCAGCTGAATTTATTCTATGCTATTCTTTGACTCTTGCTGTCCTTACAAAACTATTTTTCATTGACTTAAATCTCTCCCATCCCAAAATACCAACACTGACTGAAACCTGAGATCACAGTAAAAGCACCTCTTTCCTATAAAGCAGTAATAAGGCTTTGATGTAACTTAAGTGGAAAAAAATCAGATCTTTTTTTTTTAGTAAAGATTGAAAAAAGGCAGTTTTAGTTTCCTTTATCAACTATTTCCTTATTTACTTTGAAGGTTGTTTCTGCACAGTTCTGAGACAGATGGGTCTTTACAGAGGTCAGCAAATCAATGTTCAGGGGCAGAGGAGGAACCATGAAATTAGAGGATACATTTTGTGAAGACTTGTATGATACTTGCAGTTCAAGGCTATGCTATTACAAGGGTAATAAAAAGGGTTGTATTGGCTTATCTCTCTCCCATTCACAGAAATGAGTGTACATAAATAGCTACCTGCAGGCACTGGAAATAGTAAGCAGCTGAATTTTGACAGCAACCTGTTTCACCAAAAATTATAGTTAAAACACACAGTGCGGTCTGGGAGAGATTTTAAGAGGTTTTCCATCTCAAAAGGATGACAGCAAGGTAGCTGAATCAATTTTATTATTTGAGATCTTCAAGTTGAACCTATAAGTGTACCAATATGTTTATTTTACTACCAGGCATGCTGAAATACTCTGAAACTTTTGAGACTTGCCTCTTTTAGTATTCATGTAGCTATCTTTATTGCATGATAATACAGTTTGACAAAGGAAACTCCAAAAACTGGTGTAACTGATGCTACAATAATGGTGCACTCTGTTGCATACAGTGATTCTACAGTTATGGAATAAATCCACTTTAAATGCTCCAGGGAGACAAGCCCTTTGTCCTACCACCAGAGGTGGTATATTATTTATTAATATACCAGGATTTGGAAAAGTAAAAGGACAGAAACAGGTTCCCAGTATGCTATAATTGATTTTTTTTGCTTTTAGTGTTTTGGAAACTAGTAGTATCTATCCTTCCACTAAGGAATGTGGTGCACAGCTCACAAATTATTTGTCCTGTCCTCTCTCTAACATTGTTGAAGTTGGGGGAGAGATGGAAGGAAAAGATTATCTTTCTCCAACTGTTTATTAAATCCTGTAAGACAAGAAAAGCTACAACTGTATGTTAAAATATTGTATTTCTCTGTTTATATTGGTGTTTTAGAATACATAAGGCAACCGATTTAAAAACACTTTCTCCAAGAAATGCGATCTGAATAATGAACCCCATGTGATCATAGGGAACAGATTTAAGTGCAAAGTGGCACATGCAGGAGATCCTTCGGAGGAGTGCTGAGAGTCCCGTGAGGTGTGGTTCATTTATTTTTGTTTCTTTGGCTGTGAGGCAATGAACAATGCTACCAGACAGTAGATAGTCCCTCCTATTGTCAGAGCCATCGTGGTCCGATAGAGCAGCCTGTCTGGATATCCTAGCTTCAGGTGTACTGGCAGTCCATCTGATCTCTGCGGGAAGAGTTCAAGGAGAAAACAAGCAAAAAAGAAATTAACACCCATACAGAGGTCATTAAGAAATAAGCTACCTTGGGTAAATTAAGAGACTTCCAAGAGGGAAACCTCCTGACAAATAGGCTACAACCAAGTGTATTTTGTCTAGCAAGACAAATGCAAAGGCAAGTTAATTTTGTTAGCTAAGGCTGTTAAGTGCTAGCAGAAAGAATGTATCTTGAAATGTTTCTCAAGAGGACCTGGATGGGAAAAGTGTCATGAACAACAGAATGTGAAAAGATATGCATAAAAAATTATTCACCAAGTCAGACTGACACATTCCAAATTGAAGTGGCATGTAAGAGAGAAAAGGGAGTATTATATAAAGCACATTCTTGAGGCTTAAAGAAAAGCTTAACTAATTTGCTTTAAGAAAAGTCCTACATTTAGAAATTCCATACCTAACAAACTGGCTTTAAAAACTTTATTGTGCTGCTCTTATACTGCACTATAAACAGCTTCAGCAACATTCAAATTATTATACAATAACGATTTGCTTTGCTCTTCCACATCTGCTTTAAGGCACACACGTGGATTCCCAGAAAGTGCTTCCAATAGTCAAACAGTACAACCAATTTCAGCAAAAAGACAATGTTACTGCATTTATCCACTTCCTGTATTTATCTACTATACAAGGCATATTATATACTTGGTAGTATATAGTACAAGTAGTATACACTTTGTAGTATATAGTACAAGTACACAGGTTATACTGTACGTGACAGTTTCTTGACTAGACTTCACAGAATTTAGGTATTGTGGAATGGCAAAAGTAGTTAGCTATGTTAAAATAAGGGCAGATATGTCCCACTCTCCAGTTTTCTTTAAACTACTCTCAAAGTTGTCATTACCTGAAAAACTTTCTGTAGGTCTGGCACCTTGTTTGTACCCAAGAAAGGATCAGCTGCAGGTAAACCTGGAAAAGGTTTACTTGTCCCAAAAATCAGATCTGGGGATTCAGTGGGAATCACTGAATTCAATGGTTTGAGTCCCTGCATAAATAAAGATTAAAATATCAAGGTATATCACACTTGCAAATGTACCAATTGTTACATTAGGAAGGCACACTGCCAGTCATAACAAGGATACATTATAAAGAGTATTTATCTGGTATGAAGACTTGTGATAAATACATTGTTGGCCCACTGATATCTCAGTGACAGCTTGGGGTCAGAGCTTAGCAAGGAAAATAGCAGCCTCCTTTCCAATCTCCTCATGGCATGAATTTATAGCTGTTATTTTTCTGTGCTGGTACTTAGTCCAAATTACTGCTTCTGTTTTGCACACAGACTATCTAGGACTCTCTCTGAGCAGTAGGATTAGGATCAAGGATCTCTGATACTAGGGTCAGAGTGAGGAATGAGCTCTACCTCCTGAACGCTGCAAGCAGTAGCCATAAATAGCTGGGCCTTAAATAATTTGGATATACAGTTTGGGGATTCAAAAAAAAAAAAAACGAGGATCATTTGGACCATACAGAAGTTGTAAGTGGTGCTCAAGGCCCTTCAGAGACCCTGATAGAGTAGATATTTTGTGCAGGTGTAACTACATCTTATAGTTCAAATATTGCTGCAACTCCCCACACCCCAATGTATTCCCTATAAGCCGCACACCTCAACTTCCTTTCAGTTCACAAGGTTGTACTCTACATTTGCCACACCTAGAAACTACGTAATTCAGTTCTGTGATTAAGGGCACAAAGTCACAGCCAATATGAGGTGGCCTCCTTGTCTTTATTACTATAGTTAAATTTAAGTTGTCTAGACACACAGCAGTGATGTTTTACATTGTGGCTCTCAAAAGAACTTGAGTTTTTTCCTAACTTGAGAGTTTTTTCCTAACTTGCCACAGAAATTAAAAGCATTGTACAGTTAGTTTAATGCAACAGGTTTTTATTACAAACAGAAGCAGCCACGGGTCAAGTTAAGACTGTGCTGAAAATCTGGTTTCTGTTCAAAGGACTAGTTTTAGATGCATTTTATATTGAAGAGAACTGTCTGACAGTATTTGGAGCTGGAAACAGACTGGCACTCTTTCTTTTGTGCCAGCCATAGACCAGACATGTGTTTTCCTTATGCAAATTCTCTGCTACAACAGGCATCTTCAGCAGAAAAACCACGTTTCTCAGCCTCCCAAAATAGCCTATGGAATGGTCATCAGTGCTATACCCTGAAGATGTGGGTTCAGCTTCCCACTCTTCTAGTGCCTGACTGAATATTACAATCCACTTGGGACCTTTCTGGTTATGTTTTGAAAGGCAGCAGCAAAACTGAATTTCTTGGCACATTCAGTAACTACTGCCTTCCTACTGAGCAGGCTAGCATAGAAGGCATGCACTGAATTATTTAAGACCAGAGACCAGTTCTGGCTACAGTGCATCTAAGCATCTAAGGAAGCATCTAAGGAACAATTATTAACCAGGAGAAGTTACTAACTATATATTCAAGGCTACATACCAGCTACATCAGAGCCCTTGAAGCAAGCAGTTTTGGACAACTATTTTTGTCTATAGGACCTTTAAGTACTTTATTAGATTTGTCTTTAAAAAGTTGGCGATTTGACAAAAATAACTAGAACAGATGTTTATACTAAATGTGCAGGTGACTTCTTCTCCAAACTTTTTCTTGCCTTCTTGATTGTTAGTATTGCAACAAATGTGAAAATGCACATCTTTTCTGTGCCTTAAAAGTTTCCAGTTCTGAATCTCTCTTCTGCTTTCCAGAGAGCCAAACGTTTTCAGGAGCAGTGCTATCTAATAACTTCAATAGTTAGTAAATCAACAACTGTAGGTTATTGCATACTTTTTCAGCCTTAAGAAAGTGACAAACTTCACTGTGAAATCAAATGGAACCAGTTCAGAAAACTCACATAATCATCAATGTACTGGTGTAAATTACTTCCAAATCAGCATGGTGCCACTTAAGAACATCATTTAGCAATTTAAATAAAAAACATTAATGTTGTTCACTGGCTTCAGGAAAGAGTACAACAAAACACATGCTGCAGAAGGGAGGCAGTTCAGTTTGCTTAACCCAGACACTGCATTAATTAGGGTTCTTCACCAATGTAAAATTTCACTTGAATTCCCTCCATAAATTGTGAGGCTCTTAGGTAAAACCACTTGAATCTTTGTACTGGGATGATGATCCAGTGACAGTGATTTTGTGTATGAATTATCTAGGGCATAAAAGGTTATGTATTATATTATTATAGATTATTTTATTATATTATTACAGATTCTCAACAAACTCTAAGCAATTCATATTGGCTAAAATCAAAATATCTGTGGCTCACAGGGGCTTTAAATAGCTACAAGCAAAATAAGTTGTATGAAGTGAAGATACTGTAGTACAAGTAAATTTCTGCTAGGATCATGTTCAGTAGAACAGGGAAAAGTTCATGTACTTGTCCTCATCTGACACCATTTGAAACTGGTCCCAGTGACTGTACTTTAAACATAAGCTACCTCTTTAATATTTTTATTGAATTTGTAATGGTTATGGCAGTCATTATCCTCCTAAATATGAGGAGTAATTTTGAAACTCTTTTACTCTTCAACTAGCTAAGGAAGTTCCCATTTATTCAAACAAGATAAATTGTTCAGACTACTTTATACAACTTTGTTAAATGCAAAATTAAGTCTTCTAAGTATGCTAAGTCTGAGATGGAAAGAACAATACGGATTTCAAACTTGAGAGATTATATTTTTTTTTGTTAGCATAAGCTGTTAGTTATGTTATTGTCAGCAAAATAATTTCTGAAATCCATTTAGACTGATATTTTGCAAGCCCACAGTAAGCTTAAAAATGCAGCAAAACATGGGAAGCACCAGAACGTAACAGCAACAAAGAGAATTAGTATACTGCATATTTTACCAAGGAGCATTTGAATGGCAGGATGTCTTCACTTTTCAAGTAACATCAAAATAAACAGAAGCATAAAAAGCAAACCACTTTACATGCTGAACTATAGTTTTAATAAATGGAGCCATGAAATCAATAGGAAAAAATGTACTTTGTTTTGAACTTAACACCTTAACACTCATGAGATTACCCTTATATTTCAATTGCTGTTTATTGAAAACACTTTTAGCAGACTGATGCATCTAAATGTGTGACCTGGGAATTCAGTCAAGCTTAGGAAAAAAAAAAAAGAAATTCTACAAAAAAGCTAGCCTAATAACATTATAAAAAGGGACTGAAAGTAACTTTTAAAAATGTAGGAGGCTCTTTACTGTTTAGGCTTGAAGACCTTCCCCATTCCTCCCCCAAGCCTTTGCTCTCTACTATGTAAATGAAGTATCAGTGTTTATTCTCAGAACACACCTTTGTCTAGAGAGGTAAGAAGTGCCCCAATCACTGCAGGAGTGTTGGATATATCGCTACTGTATAAGTGCTGTACATACTAGAATATTATTTATTCTGCAATCTTCTGTTTCTTGCACCCCTGATTCCCAACAGCTATCCAGGAAGCCTTCCAAAGTGATGGGGAAAGACAAGGACAAAAAACCTTCTTGGCACAGAAACTGCCCTATCAGAAACTCCCTGTTACCTCAAAGTTTATTTAAGATCCTAGGGTAATTCAGGATGGAAGGGCCCTCTAATGCTCTTTAGTCCAGAGCAAGGTGACAGCAGGTTGCTGTGGGTTTTGTCTGGCCTGGCCTGGCAAGCCTCTGAGGACAGTGCACAGCCTCCCTCTCCGGGCAGCAGCTCCACTGCCTGACTCTTCCCACCACGAACATGTCTTTCCTTCTGTCCAGCCTGAACCTCTCTTCTTGCAGTTTATGCCTGGTGTCTTTTGCCTTCCCACCATGGACCACTGTGCAAAGCCTGACTCCATCCTGCTAACCTCAGCTGGCTGCTGACCTCTGCTGAACTTGCTCCAGTTGCCATTCCCAGAGCAGGAGGCCCACAGCTGGACACAGCACCTTGATGTGATCCAGTAAGTGGTGAGTAGGGGACAGTGCTGCTTTCCTCCATCAGCAGCTCACAGGGTGATACAGCCAGAAGGCTGCTGCCTTCCTGCCTCGCAGTACCTCCAGAGCAACACCACAAAGCTGCTGCCCCCAGCCCCTCAGTTGCCACCCCATAACCATGCAGGGGCTCTACCTAACCCCAAACCATAACTCTAAACCCTAACCTGTAAAATGGAAAAAAAAAAAAACAAAAAAGTGTTGGAGTCGCTGCCCCCGGAGGTGTTTAAGGAAAGCCTGGACGTGGCACTCGGTGCCATGGTCCGGTTGACATGGAGGTGTTTGGTCACAGGCTGGACTCGATCATCTCGGAGGTCTTTTCGACCTAACTGATTCTGTGAGTCGGTGATTTTAAAACTCCGCCAAGGCACCGCTCAACTCTGGAACAGTCCTCCGTGATGAAACCGCGTTAATTTCTTCCTATAACCCCCAGCACATCCCAAAGCTGACTCAAGGGCTGCCGGGCAGAGCGCGTCTCCCGTCTCGCCCAAGGTCACGCGAGGGGCCGGACGCGTTCGGTGCCCGCGGGGGCGGCCGATCCCTCCCCGGCTCAACCAACACCCGCGGTGCCGCAGCCCCCGCCCGGGCGCGGGGTGTTACCTGTGGGGTGTAGGCGGCGGCCGCCGTGGCCCCGACGAGGCGCTGCGCGAAGCCGCTGAACTTGTAGTACATGGCGGGCCGGGGCGGGCACCGGCTGCGACGGCTCGGCCGAAAGGACCCGCCCCGCCCCCCGCCGGTTTTTTTGCGACGCCGTAACGTACAAGGGCCTCACCGGCTCGCAGGGACGCCTGCGCTGGAAGGCGCGGAAAGAATAAGGCTGAAAAAAAAAAAGAAGTCCGAAAAAATACAGTAGCCTGCACCAAAGCAGTGCGAGCTCGCCTCTCCTGAGCACGGCCGCCGCTCGCGGAAACACGAGGCCGGCGGCAATTTCCAGTCAGGCAGAGAAGCTGAGCCCCCGGAGCGGCGGGGCGGCAGCGGCGGGGACGGTGGGGGCGGGATGCGAGCCGGGGGGGCGTGGTTCGCGCCAGCCAATCGGCGCAGGCGCGAGGTGAGGCTCCGCCCACGCCGGGTGCCGGGGGCGGGGCGGAGCGGAGCGCGCGGGGCGGTGGCCGCGCACGGCGCCGCCCGCGGCCGGGCCCGCGGGGTGAGGGCAGCGCTGGGGGGCGGGAACGCCGCTCTGCTGGGCCGTGGTCAACGGCGAGCCGCTGTGCAGCAAGCCGCTAGTCATAGAATCACTTAGGTTGGGAAAGACCTCCGAGAGCATCGCGTCCCAGCTCTGAGCGATCGCCACCGTGTAACTAGAGCAGGGCACTGAGTGCACGTGCAGGCTCTCCTTAAACACCTCCAGGGACGGTGACTCCATCCCCAGCCAGATCATTTCAGTGCCCAATCGCTCTTTCTGTGCAGAAATTCCTATCTAAATCTCCCCAGGCGCAGTTTGAGGTAATTTCCTCTCATCCTGCCGCGGGTTGCCTGGCAGAGGCGGCTGACTCCCACCTGGCTACAGCCCCCTTCAGGGAATTGTAGAGTGACAAGGTCACCCCGAGCCTCCCTTTTTTCTCCCTAAATACCCCTAGCTCCCGCAGCTGCTCTCATAGGACTTGTGCTCCGGACTCTTCCCCAGCTCCATTGCGCTTCTCTGGATACGCTCCAGCACTTCCATGTCCTTCCTGAATTGAGGGGCCCAGAGCTGAGCACAGGACCTGATGTGTGGCCTCCCCAGTGCAGGGGAAGAATCACTTCCCTGGTCCTGCTGGTCACACTACTGCTGATACAGGCACACTCGAGAAAGACACTGAATATTTATTTCAGAGTTCCACAAACATGGGTCCTCAGTGGTGTTCCAGAAATCAAGCACAGCAGCTATCAAAACTTTTTACTTTGTATGTATTTCAGCAAACAGGTGCATTAATGGGAATTGGCTAGAAGTTACCTTGTTCTCTTATTCCTTTGTCTTCTATCTTCTATTTGTCAATTATTTCTTTGTTTCCCATACTAATTAGTCCACAGGCTCAGTCTTCCTCTTCTCTTGGGTCTGTGGGTTTCTTGAGTTTATGGTCTGAGTCGGTGGTTGCCACTTCCCTCTCCCAGGATTATCTTTTATCCAGTCGGAGCTGATTCAGCACACTTGCCAAGTTGTCTTCCTTATCTTGGGAATTCCATCAGATGTCTTTGTGGCCTGTAAATTCTGCATTCTTTGTGTCCACTATCATTGGCACATCCTTCTTCCTACATCCTAAACCTTTGTTAACCTCCCACTAGGTCTGAGACTACTGAATCACGTCAAGCCCTAAATCTTAATAAGGTTTAACAAGGCAATTCTACCAACAAGAAATTTGTCTTTCTAACCCCTGGACACCACTGAGAGCTTGCTTGCTTGCTAGCTGCTCTCTGTTTCACAGAATAATTTTCCTTTCTTTTAGATTAGGCTGGATACAACGTTGATACAATGATCAAACAACATCCTTTCATAAGAAAATTTTTACATATTTCACATTTGCAACAGATACAATAGAATAGTTTTCTGGAACTAAATTGCTGTGTCTCCACTCTAACAAGTGATTCACATGTCTCTTATCAAGGGATTCCCTTCTCCCCTGCCATCATCTGAAAACATCAGAAATGTTTAATTTGTTGCATAAAATAGGGGTCTTGCTAAACAAAGTCAGCATCCTAAACCAGGGAACTGTGATACAATGCTGCTTCTCTTTGTGAATTTAGTGTTCCTGGGAAGTCAGCAGCCCCTCATCTGCTGTAGGACATGGCACAGCCTTGCCCTGGGCAGAGCTCATGGGCCTGTGGTATTCCTCCGTCATTCCATGCCTGCTGTGGATCCCAGGCAGGTGCCAGCTGGCATGCTGTTAGTGACCCAGAGCATCCTGCTGTGACAAGCCTAACCACATGAATTCATGTCTGGAGTTCATGCTGTGGGTTGGCTGAGATTAAACATACTGCGGCCTGGCTGAAAAGGATCATTTGTTGGTAATGTTTAATCATTAGTGGCCTCCATCAGTCAGATTATTGCTCACTGAGAGTCCCACATGCCGTTTTGAAGATATGTTTGCTATAAAAATATCTATGGTCATGCACTGAGTGAAAAATATTAAAATGTGCTTTGCTTATAAACTGGGGGAAGATCTATTCATAGGAGATATTTTAGAAAGTAAAATACCCATATAAAATGTGTGATATGATTTCTTTACCCACCCGTGTAACGCCTTCTACTTAGATTTTAGAATTTGAGTTTGGTGGTGGCAAAAGGGAGCCTTGAGTTGTCTTGGATTTATCCCCTTTTGAACAGACATCCTATACAGGATAACCACTGCTCAGTAACAGGGGAAGCCCTTGGGAGCCCTGCACATCCATTCACTTGTGAGAGCAAGCGAGTCCTGGGTCTTTGCTGCACCAGTTCTTACCTGTGCCTGTTGCCCTGAAGGCAGGTTTTCTTCCTGGGGAAATTTCAAGCCCACAAACTCTGTCTGTGCTGTTCTCCTATTGAGAGAACCAGCTGGGTGCTCCATGTGTAATACCCTGAGTGGATGTTCTGACACTGTGTCAGGAACATTAACTGGAGAGGATATTTTATTTGCTCAGTAAGCAGGAAATTTATGGAAATATTTTGTAAATGTTACAGGAAGAATTGTGAAATCCCTGTAGCTTTCAAGACTAGGCAGTATTAAAGAATTGGAAGATGTGCTGCATAACTTATGGTTGAAAAGAATTTGCTGATCAGGATTCTATTTATTCCTGAGAAAAATAAACTAAAAGTGGTTTGATTACAAGTCTGTCTGTAATGGAGCAGAAGACCTTGGAGGTGTGGTATGCATATTCTTTTAGTAGAATGATATGAATCATAGATAGGTTTATGTGGTAACAATCCTGACCTTTTGAAATCCATGGGATCCAGCTCGTATTATAATGATTCTGGGTATATTTGTCTGCAGGTTCCTCCATTTCAGTTCTTCCAGCATTTGCCAGAAGAAATAGGTGTGCCAACCTAAAGTTGTGTTGTATTTTGCTCTTCTGCCTTTTGTTCCAGTAGGAATGTGTGCTGCAGAACCACATGAGCGCAGGTTTTGGGGCAGCTCATGCCTTGAGATAACACCATTGTATAACTAGTTCTTGCTTCATTGTTGCTCTTGAATCAAGTTCTTGAAAAGTCATTCAATATTGACTGAAAGCCAGAGAAGGAAAAGGTTCGTGCTCTCTTTCAGTTAATCAATTTAAGTCTTGGTGCTTAAAAGTAAGCTGTGAAACTTTGCTGCACAAGATGTTGGAACAAAACCTAGGTGTGATGTCTCTCTTGTTTTAGCTCACAAAATTGAAGATGGGGAATTGTTTACCTTGCAAGGGAGAGGCATGGGAGGATGACATGAATAAAATTACAGTTACAAATGGAAGTTCTGCTGTTGTTTGTGGACCTGAGGACCACAGGAGCATGAGAACATTCCATGGAAAAAAAAAAAAAAAAAAAAAGAAGCGTAAAGTCTTTCCTTTAAAGGAAGAAACTTGGTTTCGTCTTAGACTTGTGGTTCATCTCTTGGTTTAGTGTCTAGACTTTTGCCAAGACTGCTTTTGCTTATCAGGCTTGCTGACATAGAGGATAATCAGACTGTAAAACTTACTGCCACAGGAAGTTACTGAGGCAAAATGAGGTCACTCACCCTAGAAGGGTTCAAAGAAAGATTGGGCATTTTGGAAGACCATAAAACTTTGTACAGTTAACATAAACATAATGTCCTGGAAGGAAGAGACTTCCTACTTTGGACTTTAACCTGAGGTCTCACTTTTAGACACTGAGCCAAACAATTCATGGGGACTGACAGTTGGACATCTGGTCTGTTAGGGATCTGTGTGGTATTGCAGCAGCTAAGGAAAATAGAATCCTGCAGTTTATTCCATTTTATTCCAGATTTTTAAGATCACTGTTTTCATACGTGCAAGTTTCTTTATCACGGTTTGTTCCTGGAATAGCACTGAGATTATCTTTCAAGATGAGTAGATCTCTGGGATGGAATGAAGGAAGCAGAGTACCTTGAGTTTATTCTGCTTTGTTATTGTTGTTGTTGCTGTGATTGTTGTATTTATTTTCTTTTTGAGGATAAAATAAATAAAAAAACAAGACCATAATCAGTTTCTTAATGAACAAAACCATCATATGCTGATCATTATTTCAGCACAGATGTCTGTAACTGAAATTCTGTCAATCTGCCCATGCAACTCTGTTCTTGAATTGCTGAGAACAACTGTGTGGGTGGATGTAGAACATAAAATTGCCATGTGCATTTATGTTTTGTTTATGCAGTACTCATTTTTAAGAGTACTAGATTGGATTTGCTTAATATTTGCTTTGTGTAGCAATATTTACAAACCCCCAAACTAGGCGATGATCACCAAGACAAACTCTGTTAATGCAAGAGGCTGATATTGTAAACACATTCCATTTGATTTATCAGCTGAAAGAAATAAATTTAGTCTATACTCGCACTAAGGTGGTAGTTACCTCTAAAACTTGTACCTGACTTTATTGGTGTTTTTTCACCTATATGTATTCCATACAGCAGAGATTACTTAGAAATAGGTTTCTATTGACAGATAAGAGATTTCTCTTTCATAGATCTGTCAATACTGAAAATTAATAAAAATTGTAGAGTATTCTAAAATAGTAATAGATTTAAAATATTAATATAAATTTATCCTAAGTTTATAATGTGTAACTTTCTCATAACAGAATTCTTGCTTTTTTTTTTTTTTTTTTTTGAAGGAGATGGTATTAGGGAGGCAGCAATTTATATCTTCTCTATAAATTTAGAAATAATTCTGTATTTCACTTCTGTTTCTTGGACACTTTGTCTTGAGATAAGGCTTCTACATGTGAAATACTTCATAGCAATAGTTACTTACTAGCAATTTTGGCAATAAAGGCATTGTGTTCACTGTTGTATGATGGGGATCAGGAATCAATTTTAAGGTGTTGAATCTTATCTGGGGATATCTACCTCTTGTTATATATGTATAATATTCTTTTCAGGTACCCATGCAGAACTTGTCTGAGGAAGTAAATGAAGGAATTGAAAACTTTATGATGTCATTATTGTAAAGCCTAAAGAATGAATAACACTTCTGGGGCAGTAGGTTATGGTTTTTATAGACCATTTTTTTGCAATTGTGTATTACCTGAATAAAAGCAGAATGGAAATTTGAAAACAATGCTTTATTCTAAGTGAGCAATTCTTTTATTGTATATTCTTTTATGCTCCAGTTTCTAGATGTGGAAAGCATTAGAGGAACCTACATTAAATATTGCTTTCACTATCTTTCAGGTTTGTTATCATTGTTTTTTTTTCCCCCCTTGATTTTCAGAATTGCAGAAGCAAAGTAATTTTTTTCATCTGATTGAGATATCAATGTTGGCTGTCAGTAAAATAATAATCTCATAAAAGCCCTGTTCATTCTACTTTTGAGAGAGAGTAATTTCAAAATCTTCAGGCCCTATCTCTATGGCTTGTAGCACTTCCCAGTTTTGAAATGCTGCACTGTAAAGTTGGATATTTTGCCTCTGGCTGCTGACTTTGACATGGATAACGAGAGTTCAAAGTTTCTGTGTACATGCTTTCTATGCTTTCTGCTGCAACACCTTTTCATTTTTTATAACCAGAAGTGAAATCTCATTATTGCAGTTCCTTACTGTTCCTGAACTTTTCCTTTAAACACTGTATGTGTAGGGAAATAGGTTCCCAAATGAAATGAATCCTTGGACATCAAGAGGTAAAATGCATCTTCAAGGTTTTCTGTTTTCACAGTGCTACCAGTCATCTTTCACCTCTTCCTTTTCCCTCCCTGGCCTGTAAGCATTTCTCTCTCAAATAATCTACAGTCCACAGCAGAAGTTTCTTTTTTCTCAGATATGTTATAGATACTAGAGGAAGATGCATTTTCCTTGTATTTAATTTCTTCTTTTCAGCATTTTCATGTGCAAATTCACAGACTAGAGTCCAGAGACAACCACATCTTCAGTGCCATATTATAACAAACTTTCCTGAATAAGGCAAGATTATATTATAAACAAAAAACCCAGACCACCAAAAACCTCTCTTGCAGTTGTGTTAGAGGAAATGTTCTGTACAAATATCTCATTTGAGAAAGGTCAATAGTAAGGTGTTGTGATGGACTGGAGAATGATGCCATGCAGTGTTTCTCAGTATTAACAACTGAATTACAATTGTATTGCAACTGAACAGGACAATTTATGCCATGGGGCTTGACTTGAATACCTAAGTCTTTTGCTTTCTTGGCCCAGTGTCCACTTGTCAGTCATACTTAATTTCAGTTGTTATCAGACACATTTCAGAACATTCTATACAGCTATATTTGGACTTAATCTATCCTTTCCCAGCAATAACACTGCTCTGTATTTACTCTAGCAATTCTGTGAAGAAGGCAATAATCAATGAACATGTAGGATTGCCAACACCAGCTGCTCAAAAATCATGAGCCTGGGTTTAAAAACTTGTCAGTTTATTAATATTTTAGTACATGTCGCGTTTTACCACTTCTCTGTCATGCCTCAGGGTATAAGGAACATGCGTAGATGAAAGTGGTGAGTTTTAGTAACAATTTTCATAAGTAATAAATGTTAAAAGTTGGAAACTTCTGTGTTGTAATGTGCTGAAGATATAAACTGTTGGAGCTCCATCCTCAAATTAGAGCAGTGATCTCTGGGTATGTGCTGAGGCAATACTCTGATAGAATGCAATGAATTCATGCTGTTCAGGAATAAGCAGGAATAACAGAAGTTTTTCCACCAGAGGATCTCTGTTTCCTGCTAATTCACCAGCTGGTGCCTTCAAGTAGCAGTACTTTACACCTAAGCATCCTTGTGAGAGCATTAGACACATCTTGTAAAGTCTTTTGGTTGTGTTTAACTAAGTATTTGTCTAAGAGGCAGAGCCAAAGAGTCATCTCCTGGGTTGCTCCTGGACGCAGTTTTCCATGGTAAGGAAACTCTTATAGCCTTTGGCTCAGTCTCTAGACTGAGTGAATAGGAAACCAGGACCTTACAGTGTGTCTGCCATGGCCACTCAGAAAAGATACAGTCAAGAAAAGTCTGGACCTGCAACTCTGGTGAAATGTCTGCAGTTCTGTGGATCTATAAATGTAAAACAAAAGTTGTCCAGTGTGTTAGAGAGGAGAAGTTGAAATATAAGGAGCAAAACTAGATATTTTCTCCAGATGTATTCAGCAGAGAAGCTTTAATCAGAAATATGCTTTTGGAGTGAACTTCCAAGTCATACCTGTACAAACCTGCTTAGGTTTGTATCCCTGAGCAGGCTTGGAGCTCACAAATGGGATGGCATTTTGGATTAATCTGGGCTTAATATTTGACAGTGAGATGCACTTAAGTAACACAACGTGCTCCAGATGGTGTGGGTCTCAGATTTTCTGCATCATCTCTTTCATTCTACACATCACTCCTCTTCTGTCCACTCCTTCCTGGAGTATTTTTGGAGTGTATTTACTCCCGTTAATACAGCCTAGTAAATTGTGGAAGATGGGATGTGAGGATGGATTTTCCAGATCTGAATACCTGCCTAGAATTATTTTCACAGCTACTATCTATGAGCTCTTCTTCCAAGTACTGCTGTGGGGTAAAGCCATTCAGAACTGGCTAAGCTATCACTATACTCGGGCAATACCAATGTCAGTTTTCTGGTTACTTGAGAAATTTTTCTTATAGAAAACATTCTTTATTTATGAATCATTTAGCATATCAGATATAAACATAAAAGTAGATTTCTGCCATGAGATCAGTGTCTCCTACATTGAAAATAATGCACGGTTTTGACAACATTTATTTTTGACGATTGTATTCTGCCAGCAGCAGGAACCATTACTCCATGATATCTTTCATCTAACAGTCTCCTATTTATCTTTCCTACATCATCCTATAGTCTCACTGACATTCTGTAAGCATGTTCCATTTATGGATCAGTCTCTTCAGATGGTAGTGTAACTCCTGTTTCAGGAAGTCTTGAAGGTGTTTTGATGTGTCTCCCCTTTGCCTTGCCACATGATCAGTGATGGCTTTCCTTTATAAATACTCTGTCTGCTGTTGTATACCTGTCTGTGCTTTCTACTGCCATCAGCAGAGGGATACTGTAAAACTGGGAGTACAAGCAGATGAAAGAAGTATCTAGCCCCTTATCACAGCATTTCCCTGCATAGGAGAAGGAATTTTAGAAGATTAGGTTACAGCATGGGAGAACACTGGTAAAGTCCCCTGTGAGGGGAAGAGGGAAGCTCAATAACAGCTCTGCTGGGAAGAGGACTGAAGTGTGCTGGAGTGAGTAGAGTAACAGCAGGGAAAGCTGAAAGGAACTGTTCCTGAGCCAAGTCCTTGCACACATTAAAGGGTTGCAGAAATAGAGAGCCCTCCAAGTAAATGCTGCTAGCAACATCTGCCTCTGCATTGTGCAGGAACTTTTCTTTGGCAGAACACACACAGCCTTACAGAGCCTATAGATAGATTGGGGTTCTTTGTACTGTGATTTGCATCTCTATTTATAGATTCCTCCCAAGGAAGACATGACCTCTGTGAATGCAGGTGTCTGTAGGTGGATGGAAGCACTTGCTGACCACACAACATCTGAGTGAAAATTTTCTTGGAAACGTGTCTTTTGACAATATCCTCCTTCCTAAAGATTTTTCACAGTAAATTTTGCTGAACCATATCTGGCTCCCTTGTCTTGCGTAGGTTCTGTGATGGCAATTGCTCACGGAGAGTTTCATTTGGCTCAATATGTAGCAGCCTAGACTTTTAAAATGGGAAAATCTGAGCTCTGTTTTCACAGGGAATATCAGAGCTTGCAGTACCATTGGTGGGGCAGGCATGTTCTTTTTAGAGTGCTGTATCCAATTCTACAGCCCGAGGGAGCTGAAAAGGAGCGGTGAGGAGGTGTAGAAATAGAGATTTGGCACCATGATTTTACATGCTTTTTGCTTTACATACTCTTGATTGTTTCCCCTTCTGACAGTTCTCTTTTGCAGATTTTGCAGTGTGGATCTGATGTGATTATGCTTTCCTGAAGGATTCCCCATCTCCTTTAGGCTACAGTGTTTGTTGCTCACTGTTCAAAGGCAGAAGGGAAATGCTCCTATGCATCTTCAGAATTGCTGGAGGCACCACTTTGACTCCATTAAATTGCTTGTTCTAGATCCAGTTCCCACCAAACAGACGGTGTCAGATTATTATAATTTGAACCTACGAACTCAAGCTTCTTAACACTTGCTAAACACTTGTCTTGTAATGCCAAGATTACACTAACATAATAGGAACCAATTGCTACAAATTCTCTCTTTGCTTTCGCAGGTTATTAAATTAATAGAACCATGTTAGGGAGAAATGAACTGAGATGAGCTCAGCTATTTGGAGCACGATGCTAATAACCAAGATTGTGGGTTTCATCTCTGTGCAGACCATTCACTTAGGAGTTGGACTTTATGCTCCATGTGGGTCCCTTCCAACTCAGTATGTTCTGTGATTTGGCGATAAGTAATGAAATCTACATCCTTGCCTTACAGGAAAGTTTCGTGGGTAGAGACAAGGGAAACAGTCTCCAAATGCTATTAAAAGCACTTTATTTAAGATCCCATATACTTTCAGCGTAATCTAAGAGCTGACATTGATTCACAAATAAACCAGTTTGAACTTTAGGACAATACCTATGTGTGTTCCCTTTTGTTGCTTTTTGGATGACTGCAGTCTTAAAGTTTAAAAAGCTTTCTTAAAACGGGTTAAAAAAAAAAAAAAGAAGAAACCATAAAATATGATTTGCACATTTCATATATAAAGAGGAAACAAAAGACCTAGTAGAGAGTTTATGGATTACTGATGACTACTGGTAAATAAGTGCAGGTTTCTACAATGGACTTAATTTTTCCTCTGAACTGTAACATTCAAGCTGAATATCTTTTGATTCAGGAGAACTGTATCTCATTTGAGCAGAGAAAACTCTAGTGCTTATCTTGTTCCAGTGTCCCAGAAAATGTATGTTGCTTTAGCCGAGCTTTTGTTTCATACTCTTTTTTGAAAAGCAAAATAGTCAGTATTGTTTGTAGTAAAATCTTCTTTAAAATAGTAAGAGAAAATTAAACTTTGGAAGCTACGTTACAGATTTGAGCACAGGACCACTTGCTGCATATGTTACTGATAGCCTTGAAGAATGAGGAGTTGGCTGACATGGTGCTGGCCACAACTTCAGTCTGTGTCAGCAGCAAAAGGTTATGTTTAGGGTAGTAGCAGCTATCGTGATTAAAGGCAGTGTAGGGACTGTCCATGCTGAGATGGCACACATTCATGGGAGTTTCCAGTGGTCATCTCTGAAAGGAAAGAATGTGATTTTTGGGAAGGTTTTAAGTGAAAGCCTTCTGTTGAATTTTGTGTGTATTTTGAATTGTTGCCTGCAGAATTCAGTCCCTGGGGCCCCTTAGTGTGGATGCCTTATGCTTTCTGGTAGTCATTAGCACTCCACAGAAACGCAAGCAGCTTCTGAGTGGCACGAGACAGTGCCAGAGTCTCTCTCAGTGTCCTGATCTGAGAGACTGCATCTGCACGGAGACACATTCAGAAAATCTTTAGATGGAAATAGTAAATCATAAATGTTGGCGATACAAGTTGTTGTCACAGGGTAATCCAAGGAAATAGGTGAAAGGTTTTTCCTTAGCAAAGGAGGCAGGTATTAGGTGGTTTACACTTGCAATGTGTAAATGGTCTGGTGAGCTGTTTTTTAGCATAGGTCCTTGAGGGATAGGATGCTGGACTTAAATAAGAATATACTTATAGAAATGAAGGTAGGAGAGCAAAGAACAGGCAGATTGGGGTGGCAGACAAGTGGGCTGGCACTGTGCTTTAGTAATACTTGATGCCAGCACAGAAGCCGGCAAGTGTGGCCAGCAGCAGAAAAGAAATGGGGCAGCTAGGAAAAGGGTAAAAACCAAAAGGTGAAGAAAAAGGGATGGAAAGTGTGTCACTTAGAAAGGTCTTCATTGCATAGAGCCTTTTGCATTGTTTGGTTTAATATTTTTAACCTCTCTATCTATCTGCTTTATTTCCTTTTTTCATTAGTCTTCCACCTGCTCTCCATAATATTCCTGTAGTTTGCATGACAATCCTGAACTCTTAATAACGATAAGTCTCCAAACAGGGAACATAAATTGATTAAGTCCTCTTACCAATATTAAACTGGTTTCTTCAATACAGCAGTGAAAGCCTAACAGTTTCCAAGGCTGGTAGTTGCTTCAAGCCATGACTATTACATGCTGGTGGAAGTGGATCAGCCACTGAAAGTTCTGTCCAAGTCTGGCCAGTTTGTTTTACAGCTTCTTGGTAGAAACAGCAGTTTACAGTAATCAACCAAAAAAAGCAAAGTACAAATCTGCAACTGCAACATCCCACTGGTAATGCAGCTCTCAAGGCCATCCCGTTGGCAGAAGCAGGTGGCCAAAGGCTGATAGATGATCATTACTGCAGAGTTGAGAAGGGATTTGAATGGCCTCTGGGATAAGCACCAGGATAAGACTCTGGACCAAGGATGGAATGAGGATGATTTAGACTATTTTGTATTGTTTTGTAAAAGCTTTGCTTTGCATGACTGTTTTTTCCCCACTATATATGACATTTATTGTGGAGGAGGAGAGAGCTTTTTATCCTGCACTGACACAGAGAAATGTATGGATATTTATTCTGAGTTATCTAATCTGAACTGCATTTCAAATGTGAATGGGACAGTCTGTATGAAGAGAAGGCAGAGGTAACAGCAGCCTCAGTCTGTGGTTGTTAATGTTTAACCTTAATGCTTCTTGAGTGAGGATTAGGTGAAAGAAGAAAAAGAAAGGTCTAAGAAAGCAAGATAGAGATGCTGAAGATGAAGTCTGCTATAAAGAGGGGAGCAGATGAGTTCATGGTCCTTGGTCTTGTGTTGAGGACAACTTGGTATTTATATTCAAAACTTTATCTTTCATAACCCAGATGACAAATGGATTTTCTAAAATAAAGCAAAATTCATCTTAGCTAAATTTCATTCACTGCTGGTTACCTGGCTCCCTTGAAGAAGATTTTTCCTTTCAGACATACCTGATTTTTAAGCCTCTTGAGTCAATGGAGAACAGAAGGCTGCTGTGACCTATAGACTGAGTTTCTATCAGAACCAAAGAGGTAGAGTTTAAAGACACTGCACCCAAAGACAGAGATACTCAAAGAATCCATATAAGTTTGAGGGCTATAAGCAAGAATCTCTGGCAGAAGGCCAGATTTGTGTTTATTTTAATTTAAGTAATTTTGTTAGTGATGCCTTTCTTCTCAGTTAGCCTCTGCATAACTATACTTAGTGAATACATTGCTGGGATTGTTTTTCTCTTTTAATCTTTAATGGCATGTGTACAATAGAATCCTTTTATAGCATCGAGGATTCAAAATGCTATCTTAATAAATGGCCCCAATTTTACTAATTCATAACATCCCATCAAATGTCATCAAGTTCAAATATTAAACCCTAATGACAGAAATCCTCATTAGGCACTGTGCTGTCTTGGCACAGCCAGTGCAGCTGACAAGGCCTTTAGCAACTGAGAGAGAGAAAGCACTGTCTTCTAAGTGCTGTGTTCTCTGTGAGGCTCTCTAAATTGAGGAGAAAAAAAATTATGTCAACACTTAGTACTTAACAGTATATCAGGCTCAGTAGATAAGCTACACTTGTGCTACAAAGAAATGCCATCTTGCTTGCTTGTACTGTTACGTGCTTTTATTCGTGTTTCAGTATTGAATTGTAGGGTTTTTGGGAGCAGCACTGTAATTTCTGATCTGTAGCTGTTGAGTTCTTAGTACAACAGAAACCTGGTCCTCTCTGTGGCTCCTAGTTACTACAATATTGGTAAAAGAGCAGTGCAAAAAAAATAGAAAAGCAGAAGTGGAGGATTTCTGGAGTGCATGGGAAAGAATTACAATAGCGAAGTTCTAGATTTCCTAGATTTTAATGATCTTCTTTAGTGTTTCATTTTTTTAAATTCTTACGGCAAAGAATTGTATAAAATGTTCCCCAAGGCAGAAAGAATCAATCTTCTTTTGGAGGATTCTATGCATTTACAGTTGTATCTCAAACTGATGGAAGGTGCAAGTGCTGAGCATATCTGCAAAACATTAACTGTGTTTAAACATTAAAAAAACCCTTCTGCTTCCAAATATTTTAGAAGTCCTTTTAGGAAAAAACACTTAAAAATATTTCTATGAGTATGTGGACATCTGCTTTATTTCTTCTGTTTCTTCTCTGTCTAATTTTATGTAAAATATTTAAAACTTGCAAATAACAGAACTAAAAATGTTCATGATTTCCAAATGAAAAGTCTGTTCATTCTCATAATAATGCAGAGGATTGATGCCAAAATAATTTATAATTCAGTGATAATTCAACTCTTTTTTTTACAAGAATATTAGTTGTGAAGTAATTTTTTCAGGGGGAGTACTTTTAAAATGGCTGCATTTAAAGCATCAACAGAGTATCTCAGATCCATTCACAATAATGCAAGGATTGCAGTGCTGAAATTTCTGGTTGTGTTGACATTCCAGACTGAATACCATGTTGATGTTTGGGATTGGTTTGGGATTTGTTTTTTTAAGATAAAAAAAAGTTCTGTGAACTTGAAGCCAAATTCAATCAATTTTTTTCAGATTAATTTTTAAAAATAATCCCTGAGGAATAATATGTGCATTGCATGGCTGCTTTACATTTTGTTTTGACAGTCCATAATTTGATAAATCTTCAGTTGCTGAAAAATAACTCTCTGGATGTTTAACTTTTTGTTTCAGACTTACTTCTGGGTCAAATATTGAAATTTTATATTGATTAAAACTCCTGGGTTCTAAATGGCAAACTTCTAAGTAGCCAAAAATTATTAAAGAAAAAGTTTTTGCAGAGGTACAGTACCAGTATAAATGAACACATTTTATAAACATTTGTGTTTTGACCACTAGTCCATGAAATAGGGCAACAAGACCAGCAAATTTTATTACATTATTTTATCTAATTAATTCTGTATTCACATAAAACTCCCCATATTTATTATCTTTTCAAATTATAGAGTACATTTTTCTTTACAGATAATCAGACAATATATAAAATTAAGGATCTATGAAATTATAAACCTTGCATTTGTAAAGAATAAAGGACTCTAAAATGTGTAGCTGCAAACATTCATATATTATTAATTTGACCAAAGATTTATATTCTTCTTATTCTTCTTCTTGTCAAGCAGATTGTCAGTCTTGGTTGCTCACTGCAGCTTGATGATGCTTAACCTGCCTGTTGTCTGAAACACACTCCCTAATTTGTGTTGTACTTTTTTACAATTAAACCAGTGTTTTGTTGTTCCTCTGTGTGGGCTGGGGCACCTTTTCAGCTACTGGAAGCTGTTACAGCTCTAGCAACACTGCAAGACTTTTCATACTAAGTCTCTGTATTTTAAACAGGGATCTGTTTTATGTAGCAGTTTTAATTATCACATATCCTGACCTGCATATTTGCTTTTACAAACAAAGAACAGAAAATGAGAGCCAGTTTCCTTTTTTTTAAATCAGTGAAAACATTTTTATAAAGCAGTATATTTTTTTGCTATGCGTAGCTTATTTAATTTTCTGGCAAGTGTCTCCTTAGTATCTCATCTGAAATAATAATTCTAAAATTTTCAAGTGATCCTGAACCTTTTAGGTGAGATAAAATTCAGAGCACAGCAGACTTTGTTCATAGAGCCAGTTCCCAGGAAACTGACAGGTCTGGCTGCTGAATTTAGCTGGCTGGTGTGTGCATATGTCCACTTCCTGGAAGGTGTTCAGATCTGATAAGATTTTTGTAGTTGTTACCCAGTAGGGAAGAGACAAGTGTTTTGAACACATCAGGACTTCAGTTTTACTTTGGAATAGGAACATCAATTCCTTTACAGGCACGAATTTTTGCATACATTATATAAAAAAGCTCTGCCTTTTCTTTTAAATACATGCATATCAAGATAGGAACCTTACATTACCAGAATTTTAATCTTTCTCAAACTTGCTGCTATGCACACCAGTATAAGCCACTGTACAATAAGAATTAATATCACATCTTTTATATGGCTAATCCCTATGCTGATAAGACTGTTTAATATCATCAGTCAACCAAACTAATATTTTTTTTCTGTTGGTACTCATCAAGACAATATTGTTTTCAAGCTTTACATCAAGGAAAAGGATATTCTTCCATTCATTGTGATATCTGGGATGATGCTTCATGTAGAACTTTAGAAGGAAAATACCCTAGAGAGCTTTCCATTTCAGGGACTTCATTTATGATCAAGTGCTTTTAAGTGACACGCAGTACCTTGAAGGATTACAGCCAATATATAGTTTCCAATAAATCAGTCCTAGGGTTTGAATCTAGTATATAATGTATGATTAACCTTGGCAGTTCAAAAGTCATTGACATTGCTTTCCATTTTAGATGAACCAATATTCTGGATCACAATTGTACAAGCTGACTTCATTTTTCTCCAGTTTTATTCTATTTGTATTTCATCTAATTTGTTCCAGATGTGAATGTTCCCAAGAGAAACTGCCCATCAAGTCTTTTATTGTATAGGGTTCAAACTGGCAATGATTAGAAATGAGCCAGCTTGCCTTCACTTGGCTTTTGGCTTTGAAATGCTGCACTTTGAAATAGTGTGCTGCACCTCATGTCTACATAAGCATGGTCTCCAGAAAATTTTATAAAACAGTTCCAACTGTTCAAAATATGGTTATTTTTGACTACACATATAATTCATATTTTGTAAAGTTTCACTAAAAGAAGCACTGGTCTGTTGACCAGTGACCATATATTATTAGAAGTCAAGCATCCTAATTACCTTATAAAATTCTGGTTTAAGGCTACCATGAAGATTACTTTATTTCAACTTGGTTTGTAAGGAAAATAAAGTCTACACACTGATAACCATACAATAATAAAAAGAGAAAGAAAAAAAACACTAACCCAAAAAACCCACAAACAAACAACCACCAAAAAACCCACTGCAGGATCTCTCCTTTGTGGGCTTACATACAGCAGTTTGAAAATATTTTATTATAACTCAAATTAAAAAAGAACCTTAGGTCATTCTGTTCACATTTTGCCATATAAAAACTGAATACAAATTGTTCAAAAAAACATAGTATGACTTAAAATAATCTCCACAGACTTATTCCTTTACACAGTTATTTTCATTAGATTTATGTTTTTACACTTGGAAAGGATTCTTCAACTGAAAAACACTTCATAAAGGATGAAATATTTTGTTTGTATACCATATATAGCCTGGATCAATGAAAACTTCCTGTCCTTAATTGCTTATGCAAAAATGATTCATGGTGCAAATTGGTATTCACAAATTATTGTGTGCATTAATTTATGTTTTTCCTTTGTACAGGCATCTAAAGATTAGATTTATAGGTGGTGCTGAAATAAATTTTATTTTGTCTTGAAATCAAGACTGCAACATACTTTATATTCACATTCTGTATGGATTTTAGGTTATTGTCATCATGATGATGGTTTGGGTGTTTTGTGGAGGAGGGTTGCATCTTAGAGTATTGGTTTGCTTAAATACAATATGTGGACAAAAGACAAAGTAAGTTTTAAGTTCTGTGACAAACAGTATTTTTCCCAAGCATTCAAAACAGCACATGAAAATCTGTGGGCTAAGTTCTTACGTGGGGTCTTTAACCTATTTTAGCCAAAAAAAAAAAGAGAATTAAATTGGAGCAAAATAGAAAAAGAATAGCAATTTTATACTTAGAAATGGTTTTGATATTGTCAAAATAACTTTTCATTAGAAGATGAAAATGTCATTTTCTTCAATGCCTATGTTTGGATTAAAGTCTGAAATTTTAATTTTGTCACGGAGGAAATTTTTTGTGAGGAATAAAAAAACCCCAAACATTTCAACTGACTATAATATATAATATATGCAGGATATATATAGGTACACATGCAGGAATACAGAGCCAGCATCTCCATGGCTGTAAAACATCTAAGTGTCTCTGAAGTCACAACTTGCCTAACTAACATCAGCTGTGAATCTCACCTAAGAAAGAAATTTTTGCTGATCTCATATTCACCTCTCTGTGGAATGCTGGAGCAGGTTTCTGAACAACATGATTTTGACAGAAAAGGCATAAATATATAATAGTGTAGGGAGCTACAGAGCTAACCTTTGAACACACTAGTGGCAAGAAACAGAGGTATGGCTGTAACAGCACTCAACAATGGAGTCTTGAAGGGAAAGTCAAGCTTGCCTGTAGGAAATTCTTTCCAGGTTTTCAGAAAAATTGTGATTGCAATGTATTTCTTTAAGACTACTTAAGACTAAGACCACTTAGAATAATAATGACTCTTTGAAGTCTCAGGGAAGAGCCTTCAATATACTGGTTACTGATCAATGTGGCAGGTTTATTTGAGTGAGCAATTCCAGGGATGTGTTTTCTAGGTGGTACTCATTTCACTTCTAAAGCCTTTCACAGTTACATATATAAAAGATAAAAGATGCCTCTACAGCACAGTAAAAGTAAACACAGTATTTTCAGGCAAGCACACAAATTTCAGCTGTGCTGATGACTCTGAACTTTCATGTTAGCATGAAAGCTCCCTGTTGATGTTTATTGGTACCTAAATTTATAAAGCTGTACCTTGATGTGTTTTAGTATCTATATACACATTTCTATGTAGCAGCCTTCCAGAATTACATTGAACAATGCTATTAAGCAGTACTACACAAGAAATGTAGTGAACAATATTTCAGAACCTAAGGTGATTAATTTTCATTTTCTAGTAACATTGGAGAATATACCATTTTGCCAAGTGCAACTCACACTTCGATATTTTACTTTCTTTGGTATGTTCTGGGCTTTTTACAGTTGTTTTTAAAACTTCCATTGAGGTATATCCTTCAGTAAGGATTGCAGAATTTAAGATGATGAAGAGTCCCATCTGACAGGGAGCAGGTACTCTCGTTTTCCAGTGCTTGCTCCAAGCCACTTCAAATGATGGAATCTTACAATCTGTCTTAAGAGAACTCTCACTATGATATCTAACTATGTTTAAGATATATGGGGTAGGGAGGAGTTCGGGGAGGGAAAATCTGTGCTTATGAGAATGTAACTTCAGGTGGATGGAGTTGAGCTGAATGTATATAAAATTTGGAGAGCTCCCCCACTAATCTACCAGGATATATATATATATATATATATATATATATATATATATATATATATCAGTCCCTGATTTCTTATGCTGATCTTTGTAAAATACAATACTTGCTTCTACTTACAGTTTGGTTCCAGAGAAGAAATTAATTGTGACCTAAAGAAGTCCTTGCTTACAACATTCAGAGGTTCACTTCTTGCACTTCTTTGTGAACTCTCAAATTCAGAGAAATGCCACTAACTTCACTGGGTTTACAGAAGATTTGTGTGCTTCCTCAAAGATCAGAATCAGGCCTCAAGGTTTTTTTTTGTCCTACAGACCTATATTCTTCATCTTTCCTGAGTCACAGAACCAGCTCTACTTTGTTGCAAAGCACAAAAGTAGCAGTGATTCTCCTTCAGCATATAATTTAATTATCCGAGTTAAAAGTGGAGATACTTCAGGCAAGAAGCTATCAATGCCTCTGTGAAGCATTTAGATATTGGAATCTTTGAAAAACTTCTGCTACACATTGCTTAGAATGATTTAGGATATAATTACAGAAATTACAGATCTCAGTGTTATGCCCATTTTTTGTTCTGCTTTTTTTGTGGGAAGGCAAACTGAACACCAAACTGGTCTGGTTGAGGACTTCTGAATCCTCTTTTGTTAATTTTGTTCTCTCAAATTTGAAACATCACTCCCTCTCCTTGCAAGGTGCTCAAGGCAGATGGACATCCTTCCTGTCTGAATGGTGACGGGCTTTCTCCGGGCTGGTGAGAATGTTGTTCCACAGGACCATCCAGTCAAGGAGGACACGTGAAGGGACCTTCCACCGTTCTCTTCTAAGACAAAGCTTAGCAAGTAAGTACAATAGAATGCAAGTTGGGTCAATTTAAGAATTCAGCAGAGAGGCTTCTACTGTACCTAGCAGATCGGAACTTGAGCTCATGGTAGCATTGCACAAAGCTGTGATAAATGAAAGTGATTGGCAGGGCTAATAAAACGATGCCACTAACCACACAAATTCCTCCAAGAATCCTTCCTGGTACAGTGATGGGACACATGTCACCGTAACCAACTGTGGTCATCGAGATGATCACCCACCAACAAGCAGCAGGAATGCTGGCATAATCCTTATTCTTTGTTCCCAAGTCCAGCCCATTTTCAAGAAGCTGTGAAAGTGCACTGAAAATTGCCATAGCAACACAGATAAAGACAAGTAGCATCACCATCTCTCTGTAACAACGCTTCAGAGTCAGACCAAGTGTTTGAAGGCCAATGAAATGACGGGCCAGTTTAATCACCCAAAAGATTCTCATCATTCTTAAGACCCTCAAGGTGACTCCAGCCCTCTGAAGCTGTGAATTTTCCCCTGTGAAAACTGTCATTAGAACAGAGATGTAGTAAGGAGTAATTGCCAGCAAATCAATGATGTTGAGAGGTCTTCTGACAAACTCACACTTGTTTTTGGAGACGATGAACCTCACAATACATTCTGCAGTGAACCAGCCTATGCAGATAGCTTCAATTATCCTGCCAAAAGAAACAAAGGACAGCATTTATGCTCTGTGCAAAGTCTTCAGAGGATGTTTAGTTTGTAAACAGATATTACCAAAGTGACACTTAGACTTTCACAGACAAAAAACAGAAAGCCATGCCATCCTTATCCTGCACCTGGCACTGGATTTCAGCAATTAACCTGAGGATCTAGTGAGAGTTTAAACTGATAATTGCTAAGAACTCATTCACTGATCATTTTCTCTGAATTACAGATTGCTGCTAGTCATAGTACTGGGCAAATATGCCCACAAAAACTGGAATCCTGCAGGAAATGATAGGACATCAATGCCAATGTGCAACCTTATCTAGAACACCTGGGTTTGGGTTGGGTTTTTTTTTTTGTTGTTGTTGTTGATTGAGTTTGGGGGATTTAAGGGTTGCAGATCAGTGAACTGTCTGGTTATGAACAGCAATGTATAGAACCAGACTGCTAAACTAAAATGGAAGTGCAGATGGAGTAGGCAGAAATAAGTATTAGCATTGGATGATTCATGCATATTAGTTCTTTAGGAACCAACCTAAACCAGTCTATCTGATCTGCATCCCAAACAGGGCATTACCTACATTCATATCTATGTAGGTATTGCCACTAAATACAGATGGTATTTTATTTTTCAGTATTGCATGCATAAAGTACTAAGCTTGGGTCCTCCCATTTACCACTGTGCTCTGCATTACTGAATTTTCTCTTTTGCTGTAAATGTAAGTCCACCTAAACTACATTGCAGCAAAAATGTCAAGGTAAACAGATGTTAAGGTAATAGGCAAGATCCTTTTCTTGCTCAAATGCAGAAGAAATCCTGAAAGGGGATTTCAGTATGTTCTTAAATATTTTCAAGTCCCAGTGTATTGAATGAGACTTGGGAATATCTCAACTTGAAACCAGTGGAAGGTAAAAACAGAAGATAAAAATGTTGCTCAAAGATTATTTAGTAACTGTTGTGCACGTGGTCACAAATCTCCCTAAGATTTCAGACTGTGCTCACTTTTTTAATACATGAGGGCAGACAAGATAACCTTCCCCTCATTTCTCCATTTATCTTTTTAACTAACAGTTTGAGCAAAGAAAAAGCTCATCACTGATGCCTTCTCTTATCAACAGCTCTGAAACTGGTGTGAGATCAGAGATTCAAAAATACTGCCAGAAAATACAACCAGAGGTTTTTGCTACTGCAAGGACTCTAACAAGGTAGTGTCTGTTGAAACATTTTGATTTGCAAGGGAAAATCCAACTGTCATTTCAAACCTAAAATTTTTCTTCCCTAACACATCTGCATAATTTTTTACCAGTTCTGAAATCTATTTGTATTAATAAGATAGTGGCCTGTTAGAAGGATTCTTCTGTAACTGATGTAATTATAGACTCTTCAAACTAACTTTTTCATAGACATTTTACAAACTACAATTTTATTTATTTTTCATCAATTTTTTAAAATTAATTCTCTTTAGTATTAAGCTAAAATTGGAAGAAATAGTAACAGTCATTTGGTGTAAACTCATAAGGTACATTGTAATTTTAGCCACAGTAAATTTAAATGAATATAAATTAATTACTTAAATATTTAGTCACATAAAATTGGTCCATGTTTTACTTTTTTTACAAATAACAATGGAAGTTCTGTAAGCTAGTGGTCTTTCTTAATACAGAGCTTGTTGAACACTAGTTCATGTTAGCACCTTTTGATGGAAAGACTTTTGAAATTCAAAACCAGTTTGCTCTTAAGAATTAGGTGTTCTCTTAAAAATCAAGCTTTTTGAAACTTCCTTTATGTTTGGAAAAAAAAAATCAAGAAAAAAAGCTTAAGCTTACTTAATCCTTTTTACTTATGATGGGGAAATACCTGAGATTTCCCCAGTACAATCAAACAGCAAGATCATGGTAATGGACAAACTGATGCTGTCTGAATGTACTTATATATTGGCTAGTTGAGATCTCATGTAACTATTACAAGAGGATAGAAAGTTGCAGTCAGGAATATTCAACAATTCCAACAGACTATTTCTTTACATTTCATGAGATTTCTCTGGTAGTGTTGTCTGTCTCCTATGACATGAAGCATTTAAATGAAAAAGAAATTTGTAACTATACAATTTAAAGCTTTTTCACTTGCTATTTCCTCCTGATACCCTGATAATGTCAGAAACATGACTCTTCCATTTTGTCACCCCTTAGACAGGTTATCTCTGGGTTAAGATTTAAGGAAGTTAGGTCGTAGTGATACAGTAGAAATTTTCTTCATGTATCAACATTGATTCAGTGGTCATATAACTTTGGGGAATAGTTGTGCAAGTAAAACTCCAAGAGATATGATCAATTCATTGTTTTACTCTGGCAGTTCCTGGGACAAGAAATACTGTAAATCAGTTATACTTCAGTAAGAAGGACTGAAGAAATATTTTCTTGTAGAATAGATTTGAAGTGAGCTAATGAATATCATTGATGCAAAAATGACAAAGCCAGATCAAGGCAGTGGGGGATACATTAATGCCATTCCATTTTAACTTGCACTTCCACTTCTCCATTTTGCATCCATCTTTCTTTCCCTTGACAGGGAAGAAGATAATGAAGAAGGGCGTCCCTTATTTTTTTCCTTCCTCTACTTACTTTTGAGCCATCGGTGAAACATTTTTCATTTTTCCTCTCTTGTCACTCCCTTTTTGCCTGTGTAGATGGATTTTGTCAGTACTGGTGAATCATACGAAAACGAGTGCTTTGGTGAGAAAAACTAGAAACCTCTGGCATGTTGGGAAATCTGGAGTGCTACATTCTACATTTCCACTTTCAGATCAAGTCTCCCTCTCCTTGCAGTGACTTATCTTTATAATTAACCTTATCAGTGGATAAATAACATCTAATAAGGAAAGCAATTTTAACAGTTAGTCCTTAAGAGAATTTAACAGAGTATGAAGTTAAAGCCAAATAAAAGGCATATACTCCGAAGACTAAAGTACCTGTATTTTTCATAATCAATTCTTAAATATTTTCTGCATATTCACAGGACAGACTGCTTTTATTGCCTATGTTTGGAATAATGCTGTATTCAAATCTGTAACTATATAATTAAATAGTGCCTTTATTTGGTAAAAATGTAGTAACTACTTTATAAACTTCCATCAGAGTTTTTGGTTGGTTGGGTTTTTTCAGTTTTAAAATAGCTGGTATCCAAAAAGGAGAGGGGTAATTAAAAATAAAGCCATTAAGTATTTCCTTGAAGATTCCCCACAAATTTTATGAATAATCACGGAACATTTTAAGTCCTAATTTTTATTCAGTTACAGGCTATTCCTACTGTTCATTGTCCCAGACCAAAGCACATAAAAGAGAGTTTTTCTCACAACATTTTAAGCTGCTTGGTACTTAGCAGTCTTTCAAGATTGCTCTAATGAATCTTATGTCCATAAACAGAAAATCAAGACTTTGTAAGCCTCATTCCTACTGTAATCCCATCACTGTTCAGTTTTCTGTTCCATATGATAACTTTCTCCCAGAATAAGCTACTTTATGTACAATGAGTTAAACCATTTCAGAAATCATTTTTTCAATCACAAACAACTTTAGTTTGTTATTACTAAAAAAGAAAACTATGTTGTAACTATTTTAAATTGTTTGAACTTAGCAAATTCTTTGTATCAGCTTGCCAATTCATATACTTTCAATATCCCCTGGTGAGTTGGTTGAAATCAAGCCAAAATATTCCTTAGTTGCACTATTATCTATTAAGCTTGTAAATAAAACATACACAGCAACAAGACACATGAGGAAAACAGATGATATTATTAAAGACAGTATATGGCAGGATTAAAGACTGTCAGCACTGATTTGTTAAATTGTTGCTAAAACCTATTTCCACGTAAAGCACATTAAACCGGAAAAATGTCCAAGCAGTAGCTAGTAGAATGATCAAATTCCTGCTCGGGAAGACTCCTAAGTGATTTCAGCAAATGTTCGGGGTTTTTTAATCCTTTTGAAATCAAGGGCTTCCTTCTCACTAGAAACTGTGGAGTAAAGGCCACAGAACAGCTGGTTTCCCTGAATTAAAAACCCTGCTGGCTTTTTTTCCATTCTGTCCCTGCTTTGGTAGAAATTATATGTTGTCATGCATTAAACTCTAGTGCTTTGTGTGGGAGGCTGTAGTGACCCATCACTCCTCAGGGAAGGGACAAATCCCTTTGTCAGCTCGAAGAGGAGACCTGGATACAAACATCTTGTGCCCTGAGATCCTCAGGAATTTTACCCTATATGTTGAACATAACTGGCATCTAGCCCTGGTGAGTTTAAGGCTTGGCTGTGCCCAGGCAGTGATATACATCTGTTCTTTGTTTCACCTCTATTTTTCAAAGAACTGCTAAATTCAATAGAACAATCCATGCCTGTGTTTTTAACCTAGGTCTTTGGTTCCATTCTCTACCTTCAGCCTACTGTTTTAACCTAGCAAAAATGTGATATTCAAGTTAGATCTTGTCCAGGAGAGGAGTTCTTACTGTTTTTTGAAGAGATGTTGAACATGAACATTCAGGTGTTCTGAAATTCCAGCACTATAAAGGAATAATATTTTTTGTATGTCTAAAATTCAAATGCAATTTTTTAGGCTGATATTTTGCAAATACTAAAAAAAGCCCACTGGCTCTTGATGAGAGATGCTGTTTGGAGAAACTACCGTGTTTATTTGCTTTTGCTTAAGAACACATAAATCATGTAGGCTTGATAAGACAGTGATTATTTCAGTACAAACCTAATCATGATTATTAAGTGGAAAGGGAACAACCATCTCTTCTTAGTGCTAACAAGCTACTCGTACTCAGCATTAGAAAAATAGTTTTAAGGCAGGTAGATAGAACTGTGCTGGCAGTAAGTCAAGCAGCTTCAAATGATTTCCTATTACAGGCTTGAGAAGCTCTCCCTAGAAGATTACGCTCCCAATCAGTGCATGGACAGGTCCCTGAGCAGAGACTCACAGTATACATCTCTTGGCACAGTTCAGAGGACAGCAAAGATGACTTGAAATTGCCAGAAGCAACAGAAGGCATTCCTGCTGTCTGCTCCTAAACTCTGCAAATCTAATGCAAATCTTTAGCTCTGATAAGTGGAACTTGCCAAGGCAGGGAATGGAGCAAAAATCTTTGAATGAAATAAATTTAATAACTCATCCCTCATCCTGAGAACAGACCTCAGAGGAAAGGCAATTCCTCTGCAATCAGGGAATTGTATTTCAGTGTCTGTAGTATCTGTGAAATCCCGAGGTGAGATTTCCCATCCCTCTCTCCTTGAACAAAGCTTACTTCTGGAGTTCTCTGTTGCCTTCTAAAGCGTGTTATCCCAAAGGATCAGAAATAGCCACGGGCTGTTCATCCTTTGAGAGCGTGGTCACCATGAAAAGGCATAACAATGTAATGGTTTGTGAAAAACGTTTGGTGGATTTAATTCCTCTTCTGCTGAAGGGATGTTCATACATGGAAAACAAATACATCTGGTGTTAGCTGGCAGCTCCAGTAGCCCTCACTGCAAACCTCATTTTTTGTAGATGTCAGAATTAGTGACCCCCTCACTTGCTGAGATGATGTCCAGGTAAGCTGAAGACACAATGCTGCTCAGCTGCTTTCAGTACAGCTGTCCAAAGCAGTTCTGGGAATGGTTACCATGGGAGTCAGCCACAGAAACTGTCCATGTGGCACCTTTCTGACATAACACACTGAGGCAAGGGCAGGGGGGCTTATTGTGAGAGACCAAAAATATCAGAGTTGCTGGGTTTCCTGAGGTGTTCTCACCTCTGTGGCTTATGCTGAGCTCAGTAACTGACTACATTTAAATCTACAGACTAAGGATTTCTAGATTAGTCCATTTCATTCATTTTCACTCCTAAAACATCTCAAAATACATTTTTAAAATAATGTGCAATTTTCATACTGGTAATTATAGTGCCATGCAAGTCACAACTTACTTGTGTACAGTATTAATGTAGCAATTTCTCTTGGGAAAAAAAAATTAAATTTTTGTATTACTATGTTAGATAGAATTTGTTTATTTTGATAAGGAATGCTGTTTAATAAACAAATGACAGAATTTGATTTCAAACTTTTAAATGTATCAGAAACAAGTGGACAGATTTTTAAAAGCCTTCTCCCCTAAGAAGGATTGTATTGCCAGAGTATGCAATCTCAGAAACTTCCATGGGATTTCTGTGGTCAGGCTTTCAAATAAACCACTTGGCTACTTAAGTTTTGCAAATCCAACCATTTTTAAATGAAATAACTACAAAGTAAAGAAATCATAAACACATAAAGGCAAATAAAGTCAGATGACAAGTGGGCATGTTAGGTCCAATCCTATGGCACATGTCAGTAGTGATAACTACACTGGACAGCTCACTTAAAAGCACTGTAGCTAACGTGCTCTTTTCCAGCTATAACAGACTTTTTAGCAATGAAGCAGCATGTGCAGGAGTGTCTCCACCTTGGTGGTCACCCGTGGACAGAGAGGCACACATTTGTGTTTGTTTTCCATGTGTTTGCCATCAGATTGGGATCACTTCCTGTGCAGAGAGCATGGGTTAGATGACCCAGTCTGTACTGGTGCTTACATGTGACAGACTTTTGTGACATTGGTAGAAACTTTTCAGCTGGTAGAAACTTTTCTTTTTTTTTCTTTTTTTTTCTTTTTTTTTCTTTTTTTTTTTTTTTGTTGCAATAACATGGAGTACTACAGCCGGTACAGAAGAAACTCACCCCATCATTCTGGCTCTAAAAGGAGCCTTCACTGCCCTGGGAGCTGTTTGGCTATGCTGCACCTTACAAGTACTTAGGACCTTATCCTTCTAACACTCGGTATACAATGTGCAATTGTTCAGAAGAGTAAAATTAGGATCTTGAAGACAAAGGCACTATGAAAGAAAAATTACACATCCTATGCCATGTTCCTCTCCAAGCTGAACTCTTTCCTGCAAGAGAAAACTTGTGGTTGATTCCTGCACCATGAAGACATGAACAAAGACATGACCAATGTGGTTAATGCTATTGTAGTGTTGCATCTATTTTCCCATGCCTCTTGGGAGTATCTCAGCAATTTGCTACCGTACAGAGGTCACCCACAGCATCTACTCTTTGAAATAACCTTGCTAAGCTTTTTAACTGGAAAAACCTTTAGGACCTTCTTTTGACATATTTGAATCTAAGCAGGAATCAACAGCTTCTCACACTGCATCTGCTTTCTTTTTGTTCATACAATTAATTCTTTGGCTCAACCACAATGAGAAATACAGGTGCAGTTTTCCATTAAGCTAATGGAAACTATGAAAATACTTTCCAAGGAATTAATCTGGCTACTAAGATATAATATATCGCATTCCAATTAACTCTATGGTAAAAGATGATGATTTCATAATGACAAGGCTGCAATTTCACTGTAGTGCTCTTTTAGAAGAGCAGACGCTGGAAACTTTTTGTTGAATATGCTGTCTGTTTTTAAAAAGGAAGAAGCTAGCAAATACCAGAAATGTTTACTTCTTTCTTTATATGTCAGTCTTATTTATGGGAGAAATTCTATTAGACTGGTCTCAGTTTTGTTCTCTAGGGAACAGGGAAGAGGAAGGAGAGAGAAAGGGATCAGAAGAGTGAGTGCAAGAGTTGCATCAACATAACCCTAATCTGAGGTCACAAGAAGATGAAAAAGGGTTTGTTCTTACCAGTAAGGCTCAGGATTGAACCTTATACCCCATGCCTGTTTTCTGCAACTGTTTTGCAATGTTTATTATGCTTAAAGCAAACGTAAACATCTATTACATTTATACACTGGGGTGCTTGAATGATGCATTTGCAAGAGTTTGATGTGCAGTTTGATCATCTCCGGTGTTCCCCACATAGAGAATCTGAGATGTAAAGGGAGGAGAGGGGGTAAGGCTGTTCCCACATATAGGATTTTACCGGAGGACTATCGTAACAGGCACTGCATCTGCTCTTGCATTCTTTTGGGAGGTTATTTTCCTTCTTTTTTTTTTTTTTTTTTTTCATAATCCTAAGGCATAAATTGATTTCCGGAGTGTCTGAAGTTACTCTGTGTGGTCCCGTGTCTCTTAAAGGGGGCAATAAGAGCTCCAAGAACCTTCACGGAGGGAGGCACTCTCACTGCGAACAGGAGCCGTACCCCGATGGCCCCGCTCCGCTGTCAGCCTGCCCAAACCCGGGCTTGCCGCCGGCCCCAGCCCGCCTGCAGCGCGGCCGCTCCGGGCGTCCCCCGCCCGTCCCCTGCGCTCGGGGCCACGGATGCCCGGCAGAGCCCGCTGCGAGCCGGAGCTGCGGAGCAGCGCCACTCCCCCGACACCCCGACATCCTTCCCCGGGCCCCAGCTCAGGGCCGGGGTTTCAAGGCGTGCAGACGATCACCGCCGGTGGAGGCTACAGCCACGGACCGTCAAGACAAGGGGCAGGAAGGACACACTGGACGGGACACACGGGGACCGGACAGCGGGAAAATAAAGGATCCTCCTACCCTGAGGGCTCCCTCACTGACTCTGCTGTGTACCTGCTCTGCTCCTCCACGCTGCGATTCTCCGGCGCCCGCCACTCGGGCAGGGTGCTGGCGCACAGCACCACCATGGACACAATGACGAAAAGGATGGAGACGGTGGCCAGGACCTGGGCGGCCACGGAAGACGTGGGCTCCTCAAAAGTCCTCCTCATCCTCTCGAGCCACTTCCTGCCCTCGGCTCCCGGTGGCCGCCGGCCCTTGCCCTCGGGGCCACCATTCGGCTCCTCCGCCGCGTAGTAGGTGTACGTCTCGGACATGCGGTCGTCGAGGCGGCGCTGGCAGCAGTAGTCGAGGTGGGAGCCTTCCAGCCCCCAGTAGATCATCTCGTTGTAGAAGGAGAGCTCGCACATGTGCGGCACGAAGCGCAGGTGGCCGTGCCGGACGTACAGCATGATGAAGCCGAAGGCCTCCGAGTGCCTGTCGAAGAAGTACTCGTTCCGTTCCCGGTCGTAGTCGTCGCACACCTCCAGAACGTCCTGCTCCGAGAGGCAGCCGTGCAGGCGGCTCACCCGGCGCAGCGGGAAATCCTTCAGCACCTCCCGGGAGAAGGAGTACCGGGTGCCCCCGACGTTCAACACCACCGAGGGACCGCGGCCAAAGTTCATGGCTTGGGCGGGACGGAAGAGGGGAACGGCGGGCAGGGCAGGGCGGCGAGGCAGGGGCAGCGCGGGCGGCAGCGGCTGCCCCGGCTCCGGCTCTGCGCGCACCGCTGGCGGCTCCCGCTCGGCGACGGGGCGGGCAGCGGGCGGGGAGGGAGGCAGGGGGGGAGGGACAGCGGGAGAGACGCGGCCGCGGGCGCCCCAGCGGCCGCGCAGGAGCGGAGCGGGGCGATGCCGCTCGCAGGTGCGGGCGCGGCTCAGCGCCGGCGGGCGGACGCCTCCGCGGGGCCCCGCCGGGGCGGGAGCGGGGGCGCGGCCGCGGGCATGGCGGGGCCGGGGAGCTCCGCGCCCGGCGCCGCTCCGCTGCGCTCCGCCGGTGCCGGCTGGCGGGCGAGCGAGGGGCGGCGCGGCGACGGCGGGGTGGGGACACGCCTCCTCCCCCGCCCGCGCACATGGAGCGGAGCGGGACTCCCGCTGCCCCCCGCCCTCCGGGCACCCCTCCCGGCAGAGGGTTTGGGCGCAGCGCGGGCGCCCGCCAGCCCCGCTGTCCGCCCCGCGAAGCGGCGCTTGCTCGAAGTTGTCCACTAAACGCAAGTAACACTTTGTGGGCGTTTCTCCCCCCCTCAAGAAAAGCTCGAAGTGAAATGTTTGAGCGCGATGCAGCTCGGTCCTTGTTCGCGGCAGCCGACGGCCAGCGCCTGTCTTTCCAAGCTCGTTTGTTTGCCTGCCGGGGCGCCGGGCGGCCCCGGTGCCTGGCAAGGGCAGGGCGGCGGCAGGCAGCGCTAGTCGCAGCGCCGGGCTTCCCTGCAACACACAGGGTTCTGTGTCAGCCCATCCGCCCCGGCCCTTCGCCGTGCGCATTTGGATAGGGAGACTCTTGTCTTTTTTTCTCCTCAGATAGTGCATAGACACCAGGAAGAGCCAGGTGCAATAGGCAGTCTTCTTCCTTGCTTCTGCCCATCCTGGTCTCAGGTCTCTGCTCCCGCAGCTTCCTGTGTTCCTGTGTCCTGCACCTGTTCTCAAGATTAAAGCAATTATTAGCTGCTGCGACCCTGTCTTCACTCTAAAGCTTCGATTTCTTTTGGCTGCATCAAGTATAGGGAGTTAATTTCCGCTACTGATGGTTTTTTAAATTAATTTTTTATCCGTATATGACAGTTCTCCAAACTGAGGTATTTTCTAGGCTCATTAACATCTGGAATATCTTGGGCTAAAAGCAGGGAAGACACAACTCTCCCTTTCAATGAGATGCTTCCAAGTTATCAGGAGAAAGGGCAGGTTAGTATGTCTTTTCCGAACCAATGCCAAAGATTTGTCACTCAGGTGTTGTGTCTTTAAAAGGGCATCCAGGTTAAACCAGTGTTTTCCCATCCCCATTTTTTGTCGCTCTAGATGTATGCACTTTATGGGTTATTCTTGCTGCCAAATTACTTTATCAGCTGAGATTTCTAAGGCACATTTAGGCGTATCAAAATAAATGAATAGTCGTCTAATTGTATAGTAAAAATTGGTGTTTTTTTTTTTAAATGAGAATGATATTAAGCGCTACTATTTTTAAGTCTATTTGTCATCCTCTAAAATATACTTCCAGAGAGACTCCAATAAATGTTCCCGTTGCCAGCGAGAGAATCCCGCGGTCTCTGGCTGTTGTACAGTGGGACCACGAGAGGGCGCGGTTAGTCACTGTTCCCTGTTTGTTTCCCGGTTTTCGCAAGAAACCCACCCGAACTCGAAAATGCTGTCAAGTACACGCACCGGCGTGTTCTGGCACCGTAGGGTCATTTATGATGTCTGCTTAGTTATGCTGATGTTTGTTTTCATATAGCTGGAAAGGTTTTTCCTTCCAGCAGCTGCGTTCGTAGAACCATCAAGTCATTTCCCTCGGAAAAGACCTTTAAGATCATCGAGTCCAACCATTAACCCCGCGCTGCCAAGTCCACCACTAAACCATTTCCCTAAGCACCACATCTACACATATTTTAAATGCCTCCAGGGATGGTGACTCAACCACTTCCCTGGTACATTTAGTGTATTTTTCTATTTGTTAATTTTATAAGCAGCAAACACTAAACTTCTTCTCCCTTCTTTGATGTATACCTTCTGTCTTTCATTCTTTCAGGAACAATCACTAGAAAATCTGCTTAAAAAATTAAATAGCAAAACCTGACTAGAAGTCTGACAGTGCTAATGAGTTACCCAGGTGCTTTTGACTTTGCAATTTGTCAAGCTTCCTGCTCCATATGTTCTAACCATCCCTCATAGAGAGCTTGCAGAGGAAGAGAGCAGAGTACAAATAACACAGCTTGAAGACATATATTTACTAACTCTATTGAAATATTGGTTAGAGTGTATGTTCTAGAAATTATGTCAAGAGGAACAAAGCTTTGTGTGCTGTGTTAAGAAGCTGTCTGACAGAACAGGTAGAGTGCTGGACTGACAAGACTTTATCTTTAAAGTGCATTGCTTGATGAGGCATTGTGAGTTGATTAATGCCTATTCCTATTTCTGCTTTTCAGTTTATTTTAAATACAGAATATAATCATTTCCTCCTTCAGAATTATGCTGTCAAATATTCAATATAGCAAAGCTTACCTGGAAACAGTGATATTTTCTTTTCCTCTGTAGTTTGACATGTTCTCTAGTTATTTTAGTTATAACTGCTGACTTTCAATTGAGGAGATTTGTCCTAGTGGGCTGGTGTCAACAACTGTAAAGTACATCTTCTCAGCAGCAATTTATCAGGAACAAACCCTCAGATTTGAGACAGAATTTGCAAGTTTTGAGTAAAAAAAAATTGAGTTCCTATTTCTTGACTTTGAGATTGGTTAGCCCTTTGGAGTTGTGAAATAGCATATTTGTTGTTGTACTAGAGCTGCCTAATTTTTGAGGAGACTTCATTGAGTGTAAACCATTTTTTTGTGGTGATGGTGTTTAATTTTGTGACTGAATGTTTCAAGAAATTTGAAGAAATAGGATGGAGACCCAAAACACTGAAGACTTCCTGTGATCATAAGCAAAACATTTAGTAATATATTAAGAGAAAAATATTTTTAAAGGCAATTCTGGTAACAAAAAAGTATGTTTGAAAGTTCCATCTGATTTGAAAAAATGGTACATAATTGGTGAAGAAAAACTTAGATGAGCAAATAAATTAATTGAGGTCAGCATAGAATGAATAAAGAATTAATAAATAGGGTTAAATAATTAATAAATAGGGTTAAATAATTTTAACCCTATATGTTAAAAAAGTATGAGGCATAGAGGCAAACTTTAGAAGGACTTAGCAGACTAATGATCTAAAATATGATAAAGACCTCTTTCAATAGTTGTGTTCAGGTGGTTGTAGTGTTGGTTTGGTTTTGGTTTGGTTTGGTTTGAATTTTTAGGTTCTGGATATACTGCTCGGATGCTGAATCAAAGCAATTAAGTTTTTCCTGGTGTTATAGTTGTTATCCTTTGCTGCCCAGGAGGAACTTCACAATTAATAGTAATTATGTAAAACTATCTTTCTTTGTGTCAACATTTATTTTCATGGCTTGCACTGTGCTATTGCATCCTAGGGGTATTTAATGAACTTGAAATATTTTCTACAGATTCTAAATCCTTCTGGCTCCATGCTGAGACCATTGCTCCGTGTTCTGAGTGCAGCTCTAAGCTTGCTTTTAGAGAAGAGAGTCTTTACTTGCATTTTTTATGTGAACAAAGTGGTATATTTTGATGGCAGGGATTTTTCATAACTTGGGATGAGATTCTGTTCCTACTGAGGTAGCTACTGAATGCTGTTGACTTCAATGCAAGCAAAATTGGCTTTTAGTGGGCTGTCTTGTCAGGAATCTTGATTATTTTTATGACTACAACATGTAGCAACTCTAGTTGTGGAGCAGGTTGCCATGATGATAGACTTGTAAACACAGAACAAAAAATCTTCCTGGCTAGGGAGTATATAGTATATATCATGTACAATTGTGGGGGGAAAACCCCAATCTTTTTGGTAATAAACATATTGCCACATTTAGCCATCTCTCTCTTAATTATTTGCAAAGGCAATATATAAAGAACAGAACAAATGCTTCAAAAGGTTCTGCATGCACAGATGGACTATGGTTTGTATTTATCTTTCATTTAGGGCTTGGGAAAAAATGGTTTCAAATAGATGACTCTTTAATTTTTGTTTTTTTAATCTCACTTCTCTGTACTGAAGCCACTCTACTTCAGTCTGGTTTGTGGACTATGTAGAAAACCTTTCAGGAGATGAGCCTACTGCCACATATAATTACCAAACAAACTGTCTAATGACAGATGCAGGATTGTCACTGGCACCTGACATAAGAGTACAAGTTCCCTTGTCACTGAGGCACTTATAAAAATCTGAATAATTTTGAATATAAGTGTTTCTAAAAATGGATGAATGACATTTAGTAGGGAACTGGGTATTCACATATATATACATGTGCTCAGAATACAATCTGGAGTTGACATTTATAATGAGACTAACTTACTTTGTGAAACGTGATAACTGTTTGGGAAATTTGGCTATGAACAATTAAGATTTGATCCTGAAGACTTGATGTATTTGTGAGTCAGATGGTCAAGTGTTTTAATGTGAGAGACAACTGCCTTCTTTGCATTCCTTCACCTCCATATTGAGAAACTCCCAGCAAAACTTCTTGTCCCTGATCCTGGGCTAATTATGAAGACTATTACATTTTCTATGGTCATTGAATCAAACGAAGCCCTTTGGGCAGAGATGGATACTAACTGGGAGAATAAACCAGTTTGTTTCATCTGAACTTCAGGCAGGCAGATACAAAGCCCAGAGAGGACGTTTCTCGCCTGAGGAAGGTGATTAGAAGGAGACTTGCTAATGGATAATTCAAAGGCATGAACATATCCTCACAGGACAGTACAACATGGGAATGTGTTTTCACACCAGAGAGATTCTTTTCTAAATTCCTACCAAGGAGAAGGGAAACAGCCTGAAGAGAAGATGGAGAGAAATAATAGGACTTGGAGAAGCTGTGTATGTGGGTGAATCCTAAGTGTGCTCTCAGAATAGGAAGAATAGGTCCAGCTAAATGTATATAAGCATTATTTTGTCAAAATCTTACTTTTTTACTTTTTTTTTTTTTTTTTTTTTTTTTTTTTTGGTGGTTTGGGATGTTTTTTCCACTTGCATCCTCAGCAAAGGCCGTGAGTTCAGTTCAGTTACCTAAACATACAGGAGTTAATACCACTTGAGGTGCCCTCCATTTTCTCCCTAGTAACTAGCTATAGGGCAAGAGACAATGTCCCCAGCATTGTCCCTAAAACCAGGGAAGGTTTAGGTTGGATATTGGGATACATTTATTCACCAGAAGTGATGCTAAGTATTGGAAGGACTGCTGAGGGAAGTGGTTGAATCACCATCCATGGAGGTATTGAAAAGATGAGTGGATGTGGCACTTAGGGACATGGTTTAGTGGTGGACTTGGCAGTGCTGGGGTAATGGTTGCGCTCAATCACCTAGGAGGTCTTTTCAAACCCAAGTGATTCCATGATTCTGTGGTTTACCCTATTCTTCACCTGCTGCTCCAGTAGTGCATGAGCCTTTTTTGTCCTGTCCAGCAGCCCCTGTGGATGTCCAGCATGCCATACAGGGAACGCTTCATGCTGCTGATAGGGAACTGAATGGAGCCCTCAGCATCTGTTAGGCCTCTTTGAAGCACAGGATTAGAAGCTTGGAAGTTGTGTTGGTTGGGTCTCAGGTCAAGTGCCCTGGTGAGTCACTCATGGCCTTTGGGAAGGGAATTCAGGCAGCTGGGACACCAAAATCCCATTGCTGAAGATTTGTGCAGAGCCACTGAAAACAGCACACATTGCTCTGACTGCTTGTTTAAAGGATGTGATTAGCCTGGAGGTCTAATTAGGTGAGAGGTAATCACAGTGAGTTAGTGTCTCACAAGTAGGGTTTTACTGGATCTGTGGAAAAAATATTCTAAAGTGAAGTTTCTGGAAATGCTGGTTAATTTCTTTTATTCCTTTGTGAGAAATGCTATAATTCTTCATTTTAGGTATCGAAAGTTGTAGGGGAAGGAGAGGAGAGTTAGAAACTCTGTCTTGCTATTATGCTGCTCTAAACTTCACACTTCAGAGGAAATAAAGTTAAATAAAGCATTTTTGAAAACAGTTGTTTGGGTTTTTTTTCATTATTAATAGGGGAAACATTTCCTTCTCCTGCTCTTCACACATGCAGCATTGTTAACTACTGTCCACTTGATTGTACCAAACTACAATAAGTGATGCAGAATTAGGTCTTACCTACTACTCAGGCATACCAAAATTCAGTATTTCTAGCTTTGCAATGGAGATAACAGTGTGATCACTATAACTACAACTCTGGGACATAATCCAGTCTCTTGTATTATTTAACAAAGATTTTAACCCTTACATGGAGACATTTATTTCTAAAAAGAATTTTTCAGCTTTTTTTTTATCATACGTGTTCTTTCAGAGGTCACAGAAACTCTTCCTGTTGATTGTAATAGTTTATGAAAATGATCAAGTTTGATAACGTAGATAAATATTTGGATTGCTATTTAGAATTCAAAGAGGATGCTCAGGTTCTTAAAATACTAAATCTGCAGTCAAATACTCATCCACTTAAAATTAATAAACTTAGTGTAAATCTCTTGATTCTTAGAGAACATGAGATCAGATGTCTTTACAAAATATGTTTCTTTTCCTGAGCCTCTTGGAGCATTAGAGGGAGTGCAGGAGGCTGTTACCCTTTTTCAGGACACAGACAGACCTGGTTCTGCAGTGCAACGAGGTGTCAAAACCTTCCTGTTATCAGAGCTTCAGGAACAAGTGGAGCATGGCTCAATTACTGTTCCAGGAGAGCCAATAAAGCCGCTCTGTCCTGAGCTCACAGCACAGGACATTAAATGGCAGCTTGCTCCTCGTGGCTGGGCAGAAATAAGCTAAAGATCCCTCACTACTTTCTGTGACTTCTCTGCAAAATATTGGAGAGGACTCTGACTTGCAGCAAATAGGTTACAAAACTGGGTTGCAGGTAGGCAATTATAGACAGGTCTCTCAGTGTGCCGACATAATCACCATCAACATCTGAACAAATTACATAGATGCTCCCCAAGTTCACTGATGCAAGTTAGTATCTGCTTTCAGGAGCAGTAACTTCTCAGCATTTGCATCAAGTGACTCTTTCCTAAATGATGCAAGAGACTGGATTATGTCCCAGAGTTGGAAGTTAAAGTGAGCACACCATTATCTTCAGTACACAGCTAGAAATGTCTCATAGCCAGAATGAGTCTGTTTTTCTCTGCCTTTATTTTAAGAAGAAATAGTGTCCCACATAAGGGTGTTTGTCAGTTATGACTTGAAGATATAACCACTGATGGTCTGGATCAGGTACAAATCCTTGCGACAAAATCCACCAGAATGATCTGGTAGATTGAGCACCCTTTAGAAAGAAGAGATAATGAAATATATGAGAATCTGAGTCTCAAGATGAAAACAACTTCATGAGAACATATTTTTATTTATTTCACACTGTGAAAATATTCATTTGTGTACAGTTTTTATGCTATATTGTTCTCTGGTATAAGTTACTGCAGCTTTGTTTTGGTCAAGTACTGATGTCATGATTTTTTTTTAACATGTATTTTTGCCTATCTCAGCATACTTTCATTTCTCTGCTGGAAAATGCAGATCTTACCTACAATGCAGACCTGCCTCCGCATTTTAAGTCAAGTATCACTAAAGTCACACACATTTTATGGAAAGCTGCAATATGTTGCCCAATTGTTCTTTTCCTGCTAATTACAGGAGGGGAAGGTAAATTCCACACCCTCTCTTTGGGGAGAGAGGAGTGGGATTTGGAGAAGGAGCAGTTTGCCTGTGGTATCCCTCTATAATATGTGCCAAATTTATAATGAAACTGCAGCTGAAAAAGAACTATCACATGGTGTGTTGGGAAGTGCTGCTGGTGGACTCTGCAGTGCTCAAAACCAGTTGAGTCAGGCTGAAACTGAACGGCAAGTGGGCCACCTGCATTCCTGTAATGGCCACTAGCTCTGACTGAGCTGCCGATGTACCTGCAGGATGTAAAGCTAATCAACCGGCATTAGCAATTTAGTCAGCCCCTAATTTCCCTGCTTCCCATGGCGATAAACTGTGAAACTGAGCTGCTGAGACTGGAGGGACTTTGGCACGTCTTTACCATCTACTTAGGGCTGACTCTAGCCTTGAGAGAGGGGAAACAACTATAAACATCACAACAGTGATGACAAAACAGAACTTTTCTGAAAATGATGGCTAGGAAACAAATAGGTAATATTGTCTGCAGAGCCATGCAAACTTATTCTGATAAAAATTTTTAGTAAATTTGTTTTTTTCATGTTATGCTACCCAGGCAGGTTTATAGATGTGCCTTTCCAGGAGCCAGAATAAAATATATGGCTCATTGCAGATTCTTAATTGTGGTTTCCTTTGTTCCATGTGAGTTTGTTTTGTGTTTTTTCTTATTTTATTTTTTTATTTAACTATTAAACAGACAAGACAAGAGACATCAGTAATCTTATAATCATAGCAAGGAAAAATTTGTAGATGTCTCTTTAGAAAAGCTTAGCATGATTTAATGAGATGCACTGTTCTGTGTTGCACTTCAGTGAATATGATATTGGCCTGACTCTCAAAAGTGGGAAATTATAGTAAATAGTACAGAAGCTTGTTTCAGAAGACTCCAACCTCTTATCAGCAAGTCTCTGCCCTTAGACTGCAGCATTCAGCTGTAGGAATTTCTTTCTGTTTAGAGGTTTTGACTTCTTATTTATTTATTTATTTATTTATTTATTTATTTATTTATTTATTATGTTGTATTGTGGTATTATGCTGAATACTTCAAAACATGGCCTTAAGATCATGTTTTCTTATTTTTCTGAAGAGTATTGTTATCAAATCATTAACACATCTTTCCTTCAGCACATCTAAATGTGACTCTTTCTCTTCTCTCTTTTTTAGAAATTTCATCTATTAAATATCTGTGCTGTAAAGCAGACTTCAAACTGGGAACTGATGTCTCATGTTTGCACTGCAGTTTGTCTAATTGCTTTCCTCCTATAGTTATATCTTTAATTTGGAGATCTGTCTTTAGTTCACCAATTTATATTACTGATTTTCTCTGTCTTCTTCCTAATTCATTTTGTAATTCATATATTTAAAAACTATTTTTTCCTTCAAAAGAGAAGAATAAAGAAAATAAGCTTTTACCCCCAAACACTGATAAAAACACTGGACTGACATCCTGTGCTTCTTTCTTCTAGAAGCTGTACTAGGAACTCTTTGTGAGAGTCTTTCTCATTAAGTCATACATTCATCCTCTCTCCTTCTCTCTTCTTAGCACCAAGCATCTTTTTCTAAAAAGAGGATGGTGAGGAGCTCCTCACTCAGCATGGGCTGTGGTCGCCCATTCTAAGATGTATGCAGTTGCTGTGGCCTGGGTCCCATCAAAAATTAAGGATGTGTTAGAGCCTGGTGCTCTCATTATCTGCAGAGATTATGTGGAAAATATTCCTTAAAACCTCCTCATCTCTCAAATCTGGCATTTCAGTGGCTTTACAGAACATGGAAAATACACAGACAAATGTGTAATTGGATTGTCTGCTCACACAGCTGATTTTTGCGGTTTCTTACACTTCTGTTATTTCCTGAGGAGCAATCCTTGACAGCCGAGAGGAGGACAAGCCTGTGGAGCTGTGATTTCTACCCCTGCATTTCTCATGGTTTTGTGGGAGGGAGCACATTGAAGTATCCCTGTATTCCTCCTCCCAGTGTGCCAGAGAGGCCTGGCAGACCGGTTACCAATACTAGGATGGAACAGAGATGCACAGTCTTCCTTTCATGGGGTTGGGTCTTAAAAGATTCAACCTTTTGCTGAATTTTGTAATTATGTAACCAAGTGCTTTTGCCTTCCCCAAGAGTGTGATTCCAGTGGATGAACTCAACCATACCAATAGAGTTATTCTGAATTTACAGAGGTGTGACAGAGTTAATAATGGATCAGTATTTCTAAGTCTCTGTAGGCAAATAAAGTAATACAGTTGCATTACTAATAATGATGGTCTGTCTAGTATGCCAGTATTTGGTGTATTTAATGAATCTAGGAGATAAATTCCATTGAAAGAAATCTGTGTTACAGAAATTGTGACCATTTAGGTCAACTGGCTCAAGAGACAAATATTGTGAGTAACAGAATAATTATTTCTCATGGACAGATTGCTTGATACAAATGCAGGCATTAGATTCTCTGAGTATTTTCCTGATGTAAAAGCAATCCTCTCTGTCTCCTACAATAGAGAAGTGCTTCTGTAGTAAAAAATAAAATAGCTCTTGGGTTCCTTAAACCTCACAGGATAAATTTCAGCCTAGCATGAACTTTTACTGCTGAGTTGTAGGCCTTGGAACAGGGGCTGGTAATGGAAATAGTGATGGAGAATATTTTAGAGTTGTGAATGGTGATATGATGGATTCTCTGTGCCTTGAAATTTTGCCCTTGTGGTGGATTGCAAGATTGGTGTGTCTGAAAAAGCAGCATTGCCTTTTGCTATTTAGAACAGCAGACTCCAACAGAAAGTGAATACACAATTCCAGAAAGATCATGAAGAACTATAGTTACTTTTGTCCTCTTTGGGGAAATAATTTTGGTGCAAGAGTAGCAGCGTTTCCAAATGTTTGTAGGAAATGGCTCATCCCTGAACAACAAAGTTCTTGAACTGTGCATTCCATTCAGAAAAGTCTTTGAATTTGTTAAGGACTAATACAGCAAATATTGCTTTCAGTCCTTGTGATGCTTTCATCAGAGAAATCTGTAGGTGAATAAGAATGATACTCAGCAGCAGAGTTTGTTCTATAAAGAAAAAGAGGGACTTAAACTACAAGTTGATACTTTGATTTTTACATTTTGATGAATGAGGAAATGTGTAAGAGGACTTCCAAGAAGACTGGTCCCTTTTAAGTCATGATTACTATGGTAATCCTCTTGTGGTGTGCCTCCTAAAATTTTAAAGATAGAACTAACAGGATTTTAATATATCCAGTGCTTTATAGATTACATCAGGCTTGCTAAAGAGCAAGGTAAAACTCAAGTAAGGTAAGAGCTCAGGTAAAACATCACATTAAGTAGTGCAAAGCCCATGGATTCCATCCTACACAAGGCAACACTATGCCCCCACCCAAACACTTTCTCCTCCTGTTTCCCCCAACACAACAGATCATTGCACTATATTCAGTCATTTATTATTTTCTTTTCTAAACAGAAAGCAATCACAGCAAAACATGCAGTGACTCATGTTCAGAAGAAGATAGTCCTCAAACAATCATAAATAACCTTTCTCATCCCAAAATGTTGGGCAGCTGCTGAAGAGGACTCCAATGAAATCTTAAAATATTCATTAAAATTGTTATATCCGAAAGGCTTGACAGTCACTATGGCTGGGATATTTGCATTGCAACTTTCCCCTCCCTGTCATCCCTGTTGTGGTGTACTATTTTCAACTGGTTTAAGGGAGCAGTCCCTATGGAACTGATGTTATGGATAAGTATTAGGAGAGCTTACACAGTGTGAGTACTTCCCGTGTGACTACTTTCCAGCATGGAAAAGTTAGAGGGGCTTCTACCTGTATTGTGTGTTCTGTATCATTTGATTGATGTCCATGAAAGCAAATGCCATTCAGTATATATTAGAACTGTGCTCTCCAGTCATGGGCTTGGGTGTTGACCATGGTTTATTTATTGATCCAGCCAGGCCTCAAAGGGATGTGAGTATCCATTTGGAAAGAAGTCCAGAACTCCTGAAAGCAGATCTGAGAAATACGGGTGAACAGGCTGCTTCTGTCCCAGTGTATTTGTGATTTAGCAGCATGAGCTGTGTTTATTTTCTCTGTGATGTCTTCTGGGACTTCACATACCCATATGTTTGTACTTCTATTTGGCTGCTGGGGGTTATTCTGGTGAAATTCAGGAACTGGTTTCAGTGAAAATAGTCCTGGATATCTTGAGTAATTTTGGGGTGGGTTTTTTTGGTTGTGGTTTTTTGGATGGGGTAGGTTGGTTGGTTGGTTTTTTGGGGGTTCTGTGGTTTGGTTTTTGTTGTTGCTGCACATGTGGATTAGTTTAAGAACTTTTACAGATCCCTAAAGGGGAAGTAGCTGTAAGAGTATAAAAAGGGGTTATTCCAGTATAGACAATTATTTTGTTTAGAAGAAAAGGAAACCAAGCATACTGTATGCATGGGAATCCGTGATTTCTTCCTGCTATCACATGTCTCTTTTCAGGAATTTTTGAGTTTTGTCCCCAAGCAGAACTTGCAGGATGGACCCTGAAATATTTTCAGAGTTGTATGGCAGAACCACTGGATGAAGGAATCCAATTTTTTTTAAAGGACATACTCTAAAAGATGCTTCTTTAGTCATATTCATCTTGAAGAGCAGGAATTTGTGTTTTCCTCTAGTAGTTCTCCCCATTACTCATTCCTTATATCAGAGTGGTTGCTTGGGTAGCTTTGAAGAAGACAGAGGAATGAAAACATTAACTTTTGGCTCTGTGTTTCTTAGTTTCAGCTGTGTGTTGTACCCTTGCATCCCAAAGGAGCTTCATAAGGAGAAGAGAGCTGATGCACCCTGTTTTTTATTCATATTGAAATATGAACGATAAAACCAACTTGCTTGAAGGGGTGTAAAATATTCTTTTGTGTTCTAGAAAATATTGTAGACTATTAAAACTCAGGTACTTTCAGACTATTTATCTTGGGTATCCAGAATTTACAGGTTTCCATTCCTAGTTGTAACTGCAAAAAGGCTTAGTGCCAGAGGTTAAAAAACAGTGAAAGGCTTATCTGATAAATGGGTGTAAGGACTGTAGTCAAAAATCTTCAGTCAGCCAGAGAGAAGGTAAAACTTGTCAGACTGAGCATGGAAATGACAGAGCTTCAGATAGTAGAGTTTGCATTTGCCTTTCTGACAAAAGAGACTTAATTGCAATAGTGGGGGGATTTTTACTGAATATGGATATTTCAGAGGCATATAATATGTTCAAGATTTTTTTGTTTGTGCCTGTTTGGTACAAACAGTCAAATTTGGCTCCAATAGCCATTATTAAAGAACTTACTTGCAGTACATATCAGTTAGGCTTGTTGCTATTGGAAGTATGTAAAATCTCCTGTTCTTTTTTTGTATTGGGGGAATAGTCAGAGTATTCTGAGTGCACAAGTGTGCACTCAGCCAATTGTGTACTGTGGGGAAGGGGGTTTTCAAGCTGTTTGTTTCTTCTTGCCAAGCAAAACATAGCTGATTTAAAACAAACAAAATAATTCCAAACAACAATAAAAACCATGCCAGCTTTGCAACTAGGGATCCTCTAGTTCTTGCAGTATTTCTTGTGTTAGCACCTATTGCCTGGTATACTAACTCTAATCTACCCATCTAGAGGTATGTTCCTTGTTCTTTCCACTCATCCTGAGAAAATACTTCATGAACTTCACTGGCTTGAGACAGGTATTTGAAACAATTGATTGTTTCTCTTAAAGAGAGACAATCAGTCTTTTAGGTAAAAGACTTACATACAATGCCAATACTTTGTGAAATACCAACAGCATTGCCATGTTGCTGACTGCTGCTGCTCTTTGTCACCATTCCCCAGAGTGGTTTTTGGAAGTAAGTCATCTAGTCAGACACCTGTTCATCATGCAGGCATGTGACCTCCTCTGTCACACCACCTGTTGTAAGAAATAAAGGTCACATGAGCACAAAGTTAAATTCACTGTGTCTAAGCAGGCATGATGCCCTTGATTTAAGAAGAAGGTGTGTGTGTGTTACAGCACTGATAAATGTGTCCTCGAGAATCATCCAGCCTGAATTCAGAAGTGAAGTTCTGTCCTACCGACAGAACAACGAGTGATCGTCTTCTCACTGCACTGAGCTGGAGACCTGTGTAAGGAAATTGTTCTGGTTTTCAAAACTAGAGGTAGAACTGAAGAGGTACCTGAAAATTTCAGGTCAAATGCATCTGTAATGGAAACACCAGGCAGTCTTTAGAGACACAGGAACGCACTAAGGGTACATTTCAGTAAGTCGCACTTCGGTGTTGCTTGCCTGAGATCATTCAAGCTCCAGAAAAACTGAACTGAACAGATGCAGAGTCCTCGACTTAAATTGATTCTGCTCAGATGAATGTACTGTACTCTACTTAAATAGGTGTCATTAAGCACCTTTCACAGCTTTTTAGCAGGTGTTAAGCACAAAAAAACAGATCAGTTGGAAGAAAGGGAGAGATAAAGAGTAAATTTGCTGTGGAGTGTTTAATATCTATGCAGTATTGCGTTGAAGCCCAAAATGGCTTCACGTTAGAGTGCTGCAGATGTGTGCAGTGTGCTTCCAACTGCTCTCATTTGCAACCTTGCTTGTGTCAAAGATAAAAAAAATCTATATAATGGTATTGCTTTAGCTCCACTGGAATCAACCACAAAATTTTCATGGACTTGAACAGAAACTAGACATAAACCTAAGGGTTGTCTAAAACTGGCAAACAGAATGGGGTACGAAACTGAATCCTAGAGCTGCAGGCGTTTTCTCCATTAAGATGGGGACTGGAAAGTAAATTGCTAGCTCTAACAAAAGCTCTAGATTTGTAAATCTTATTTTTTCTTTTTTTAATCTGATTAGAAATAGAAGATATTTATTTTGTTATCGATTTTATTATCAAAAAACAGAGAGTTATGCCTCTGGAGTGGAAGAAATACATCTAGCCTTTAGCAGATTAATAATAAACCCTACTTTACCATCCCTCCCTCAAAGCTAAAGCAGTTTTTCCGTTGCAATGGACTGGTTTTCATTAAGCAAATTCAGTCAAAACAAGAAGACAGGTACATATAGGTCTGGATCTGACTTATTTTGCACCAAAAAAAAACCAAAAAAACAAAAAAAAAAAACAACCCAATGTCTGCCCCCGCCCAAAAAAAAAAAAAAAAAAAAAAAAAAAAAAAGAGAAAACCTTGATTCAATTGTGTGATTTATGGGAAATGAAATGATGAGTGGTGTCAAAGAAGTGCCATTTGGTAGGCTATAGCAGCAATCTATATAACGCTATGATACTTATTGAAAAACCATTACCTGAGATCTGTTTTTAACTACCCTCTCAATTAATAACTTGTTGCTAACCATAAGCACCATTTTTATCTGCAGATTGATTTAGCAGAATTCTTACGAACATATAAATGTGCAGACTACTAGTAATTCAGCAATTACCTTTAAGCTATTGTTTAAATCATATTTAATGAAAATAGTGACAAATTTAACTAAGAGTCTCTTGAGAGATCTGACTCAGAGTCAATAAAAAAGCCAATGTTATTTCTGATGCCAAGAGCAGATGATTTTCTCTTGTGAGAGATTTGGGATTTTTTTTTCTGATTTATATAGATAAATCTTACAGATTGCACCTAGTTTCTGTCTTGTAGAGCCAGCTAAAAATTTCTATTGTTTGTGATAACAAACACTGAATTTTGTATTTCTGTAAACAAAAAAAAAAAAAAAAAAAAAAACAAAAACCCCTACCTTATTTAATCATTGTTGCAAAATGGTAGTTATATAAGGTTTTTTTATAAATATAATCATGAGTATTGATGTGGAAAAATAATTTTTTGTGACTAATTAAGTGGCACCAATATGAATTCTGTCTCTGCTACAAATTCATTAATGAGGTTTTGCAAGCTATGGTGTGTATTTGTGTTGGTAAAAAAAAAAAAGTGCCTGTACTGTTAGTTGCCTGTAAGTCAGTCTGATCAATGTGTGACTGTGTTAGCTGGCATGTTTGTTCACACGAGAGCAAAGTGACTTTGTACAGACCACATTTTATTTTTGAGCTACAGGACAAGTCCATAAACTACCCAAGTCCTCAGTGGTGGTGATTTACTCTCAATGGAGCAGTTTAAGCTGATAAGAAATGATTATTTGTGAAGTCCTTTGTAATTTGTTTAACTCTTTGCATGGATTATGTGCATGCAGCCAGTTTATTTGTTGTAAAGTTTTACTAGCAAGGGAGCTGGATTTCCTTGGTGTAAACTCATATACTGGAACAGTTGAATGTTTCCTGTGCTTCAAAATTACGTGTGCAAATAAAACAAAACAACAAACCCTTTAGGGTCCTATGGGTATGGGCCGAGGATGGGAAAGGCCTTTTCCTTTCTATTGCATGAACACAAGGGTGAGTGTCTGAAAACTCTACAGGAAGATGAACATTTTTCTTACGAAGGTTCAAGCAACTCCTTCTTCAGTGTTTTTGTCAATTTCTCTATGTTCCTACCTGTAAGATCCTGAAGTATTTCAATCTGAAATACACATCTCTATCAATATATTTTACTTTATTCCTCTTGACTGTCAGTATAATCATTAACAATCAAGTAATTGACGAAGATTTGTCTTCAGTTCTGGTGTCTTTTGTGAGGAAGCTTATAGGTTGGACATGTTTTGATGGTGAGGTTGGTGTTGTTTAGATTCAGGCTTTTTTTGTAATTAAGGAACTTCTGAAATTGGAATTAAATTCTATGGACACAAAATAGGATGCTGTATAACAGCTGCAATGGAAGTTCTCTTATTCTATGACTTCATGAAATGATAAAACTGTCAGAATTTTTTAAAACTTTCATCTTGGCTCTGCAATAGTGGAAAATAAGAAAATTAAATTTGAAATATGAAAATTCAGGAATAAAATTCTCTGATAGCAGATTCCCATTACCTTTGTCTACATAATCGCACATGTAAAAAGGAAGCCTGAAATTGCCTATGAAGAAAAGGTGAAACTTTTTGTATTATCTCTAATGGAAAAAAAAATATTTCACAGTAGTGTTCTTTTAAATACATTAAGAAAATTGTATAGCTCCAGTTGACCTTATAGGTGTGTAATATACATGATTTAGGTGCATCTGATGAGACTAAAGAGAAAAAGCCAAAAAAAGAGGGTGCAGCCTGCATAAGTCAATAGACACTGTGTTGGAAATACTGTGAAAGGTCCTTGGTCATCTCTTCTCCCAGTGCCTGATGTCCATCTCTTTCAGCACTGATGATCTTGCTCACCATGGAGGCAGCTGGCCAGCCTGGACCATGGAACTAGTCTGTGTTTTAAAATGATCCTTTTAACACTCCATTCTTTCTTTCTTGGCTTTTCTTTGGAGGACCATGAGGAGGAATGATGGACTGTTCAGGGTGGCACAACAAAGAAAATTGAAAATGAAGCTCTCAGGTAATCTGTGTCTCTAACAGGAATAATCTGTTTTGCATCTTGAATTAAGCTGACACAGAAATGTGGTTTCTTTTGAACAGCACAAGTGATCTCAGTCTATAGCTAAACACAGTTCATATACCAGTTTAAGACAAGGCTCTTATCTGGTTTTTTTTTTTTTTTTTTTTTTTTTTTTTTTTTTTTTTTTTTTTTTTTCCTCAACAGTCTTATAGTTGAAATGAGAGTTTTCCATTCTATTTAATCTAGAAAAATGAAGGTGTTTGCACAACTTTAATTTTTCCCATTCTGTACACTGAGAGAGCACTGAATATAAACTGTATCCAGGCTTTTGTGTATGTTACACCAAAGTAAAATGTACTGCCAGACCTGCAACTCTGTATCCACTATCTGGCTGTGTCCACTCCCAAAGCAGTGACCTTGAGCTATGGACGTACTGACCACCTCCGGCTGTGCTGGTGCTGGCTGTGTAACCCGTGTTACTGTGAAAAAGAAGGCCCAGTGATTCGGTACTGAAGTATATAAATGTCATTATTTCTCTATTTATCTGGTCTGTGATGCAGCCTCAGTCTGGCAGCTGTAAGTAAGGGTGGTTTTCTAACTATTTTCAGGCTGTCCACCTGAAAGGACAGGCTGGAACGATGGGCTTCCCTGGGCTGCTCTCTTACCTTCTGTATCTTCAGGAGTTGCCTTCCTCTTCCACAGGCCATGCCTTCAGCCGATGGAAGCAATGGTCTGTCTCTGACCAAATCCACTCCTTGCTGGATGAGGGGACATTGTAAACTTCCTAGTGAGGGCACTCCCCCTAATGTCCAAGTGCAGACTTAAAATGAGGAAAAGAGCTTGGAGGCATTTTGTTTAAATGGTAATAATGGCTGTGATAAACCAACTGTTTGAATTAACTGTTCTCTTGCCTCGAAAGTTTAACCTGTTTCATTTATCCAAGCAGTAAAACAGGAGAGTAAAAGTAACACCTCAGGTCTCTGCTAAGGTCATGTTATTGTGCCTTTGGAAATACCCAGCTGGACAGAATTGGTACTTCCCAAGGAGTTTCTGCTGACTTGTTTTCAGCTCCCACAGATGTTCAACAGTGGAAAATTCTCCATTTTTCCTTTCAATGCTTGAATGTGCTGCTGTTTTTAAAAGAAAAATAAATTACTGTATCATATGTCTGTTACATGTGTTTCAGAAATTTGCTTCTCAGTTGCCGTTTTGACGCAAAGTTGTAGTCACTTGAGAAATTCAATGTGTCCTAGAAGTAGACAAAAACTTAATAGTCCCAGATTTGCTTAGAGGAGAAAGGAAAGACAGGATATAATCGTTTGAAACACCGGGGAAGATCATCCTCCTTCTAATCAACACATTTTCCTGCAGCTCAGGATGAAGTGAAATTTTAACTTGGTAATACTCAAGCCGCACTCATAAATATCCAGGGCATAAAACAAATAATAAATCATCCCCTTTGTTGCAGGAAGATGATAACAAGCATTTCTTTTCCAAGGAAGCATGCCACAGCAGGATCAATTTGTTTGTAAAGTGTATGGATTGTTGCTTATGGTGTGAACTTCGTATAAACCGGGGGAAATGGCTTCATGTTACATCAGTATTGATGTTTTTGAAGCATCTCTCTCATCGGATGATTTGAAAGCATCTCTTTCGACGCTTCCTGCCTCCGAGACGAGCTGCTAGATTTATCTTTATTCTGTCGTAGATGTTTTCTGTTGCCTGTTGCGAGCAAGCTGCATCCTGCGGACAGCGGAGAGCTCCGAGAGGCACCGTGCCCGGGGCGGACCGGGGGCGCCGGAGCCGCCCGCGGGACCGCGCTATGGAGGCGAACAAAGGGGCCGCCAAACCCATCACCAACAGGTGCTGCGCAAGAAACAAACTTTTTCTGGGATACTACTCAGAGTTGCCAAAGGGGATCCCTCAGCCGCTCCGGGGAAGAGGCAAACACCAAAAAACACCCAGGTCCGGAGAGGGACAAAGCGGCGGGAGCCCGCAAAACGTGGCATGCTTCGGGCACGGCGGGGAGCGTGGCCGCGCACCGCACCTCCCCCGGCACCGCCCGGCTGGGCCGCCCCACCCCACCTGCGGCCGGGCCCTGCCCGCGACCCGCCCCGGGGCCGGTGCGCGGGGGGAGCGGCGGGGGCGCCCGTTTAACCCCTTCCCCGCCGGCGGCTCTGGAAGCGGCGGCGGCGGCCCCGTGGGGCGCTGTGTCCTGCGCCCGGGCGGGGAGGGGTGGCGGCGCGGGGTGGGGGCGAGCGCGGCGCGGGGGGGCGGCGGCGGGAGCCGCTCCCTCCTTGCCCAGCCCGGCCCGGCAGAGGCGGCAGGAGGAGGAGGAGGAGGGCGGCGCAGAGCGCAGACATGGCGGCCAACATGTACCGAGTGGGAGGTATGTGGGGACGCGGCAGCGCCCACCCGGAGCCCCCCGCGCACGGCCGGGGGGCCCCGCCGGGCCGCGGGCCGTGCGCGCCGCGCCGGCGCGGAGAGCGGCGCCCCGGCCCCTCGGGCGGGAGCGGTCCCGAGCGGGGCGGCCGGGCCCGGGCGGGCGGCGAGAGGAGGCAGCCGGTCCGGCAAAGGGTCGCCGGGCCCTCCACGGGGCGGAGGACGCAGGTTCCTCCCCCGCCAGCCCCGTGCGCCGGGTGGGAGCCCGGCCCCCGCCGCCGAGGAGGAGAAGGGCAGCGCCGCCCTCCGCGGGAAAGGGGGGAGCGGTGCCGCCGGCTTCCAGCCCCCGCACCGCGCTGCGGGCCGGGCACGGCCGCCCATTGCGCCTCGCCTCCTTCCCCGGAGAGAGGCGGAGGGGCCGTCCGCCGGGCCCCGCGGGGCGAGCGAGGGGCCGCCTGCCCGGCCGTGCGACCCGGGCTGGGCTGGGCCGGCCCCGCCGCGGCCTGGCGGGCCTTGCCGGCGCGGTGCGGTGCGGGGCGGTGCGCACGGGCAGCCCGAGCCCACCCCGGGGGCGCTTCCCTCCGTGCCGCTCCCCTGCCCCCGCGCCCTCCCTCGCTCTCACGGCGGAGTATCTCCGCGCCTTCCTTGGTCTGGTGGGGATAAATAATTAATCTGGCTGTGTAACCGGGGGATTTCTGTCAGCTTCCCTTGCTTGCCGCCGTGACCCCTGAGCAGCGCCCTGATACGTGACTGCTTGGCGAAGGGCGGGGGGGAGAGGTCATTTAGGCGGTGAAAAACACGGCAAACGTTTGTCTTCCCAGCCCGAGCCTGTCGAAAGTGACACGAATAACTTTCGCTCGCTCACGGAGGGAACGAACGTGGCAGTGTGCCCAGTGCTGTGGCTCAGGTGCACCGCTCAAGTTAGGTGTGCAGTACTGGGTGCTCAAAAGTCACTCCATCCTCCCCCTCTCTCAACATCTAGAAATGAGAGGGAAGATGCGTGGAAATGAGAGGTGATAATAGTTTGAATCCCTTTCTGCTGATGTTTTGAGATATGCTGATAGAGCCACAAATCTTCCATCCGCATGCTCCCTCTTTAGAGCACTTAGACTGTAGTCCCATCAGCCTTTACTCATGAAAGTAATCCTTCTCTGAGCAGGTAGCGAGTAGGCTTTACCTTCTAGGTCACCAATTCTCTTTTCTTACGTCACCAATTCTCTTTTTTTTTGTTGTAATCTCAATGAGTAATCGCGAACACTATCCAGAGATCATATTCTTTCATTTGAACTACCTGAAGTTCCTTTTTATTGTATTGTAGTGTCAGTGTTGCAGAAGACTTTTATACATTGTTATAGTTTCTCGTCTGATTTTTAATAATAAAGTTTGCAAGGGACATGGTACAGAAGTCTAACATCAAATTTAAAGTGTGGTTGACATTTGATAGGTAGTTTTTCATTGGACAAAAACAAGTTTTCAGAAAACTGTTGAAGGAAACGCACTGCTTGTCAATTCTTTGTATGTTACATGGGAGCAGCCTTCAGGATATGAGTAAATTTCCATTCACTTTATGAAGTTATTTTTATATTAATGATGCTGAAAGAGACTTTGTCCTACAAGATCCTTGCTAATTTCATGACAATTCCTGCTTAATATAGTTTGCATCTTACTGGACAGAGATAACAAGAGCAAGTATCATAAAACATACATTACTCATTGGGACAACTGTACTGCCACAGCACCTGATAATAAATATGACATATCATCTCTTACAGAAAGGTTAATCTCCATAATACAGAAAGTCACTAAAGTGCTCAGTTCTTAAATCTTCCCTAATTGATTGTGAGAAGTTGCTCCTTCCCTATCAAGATTTATGAAGTTTATGGATTACTAGATTACAGTGTAAGCTTCAACACAAAGCATTTGACTTTTTTCCAGCATGGTTGTTAAAGCAGGTGTAGTGCAGTTAAAACCAGAATTGAGGAACAAAGTATATTAAATTTCAGTGTAGAAATACATCATGGTCCCAACATTTATGAAGAAATCTCAGCCCTTTGAAAACTTCTAGGTTTAGAAGAAATTTTTTCCACTAATAATGATATGTCTTTACATAATTTTTGTTATTTCAGTGACTTTCCCTTTTTTCCTTGCAGATTATGTTTATTTTGAAAATTCTTCCAGCAATCCATATCTCATTAGGAGAATTGAAGAACTTAACAAGGTACAAATATCTAAGATTCTTTCTTAACCTTTGGCAACAGTCAGTGTTCTTGTTAAAACCTGAGAATTATTTCTATACCTTAAGATTTCTACTATAGGAGGGATTTCTGAGGGTTACTGAAAACTTGCTATATGATATCCTGTAATTCTGCCCTGTTACCTAAGGAAACACCCAGTTGCTCATTCCTGGTGAACAGGATTACTCTGCTGCAAAAATTTTCTAACGATTTCTATGAATTCTTGGAGAAATGAATGAAATTAATTCTCTGGCTGACAATGACACTGTGAATCCATCTGGAATGACAGCCATCATGTAATGTGTCTGCTTTTAGATAGACATCTGAAGAGCTGGAAGGTACCAGCGAGACTTTGCAGTGATCGAATAACACAATATGGGACTTTTGTGGTTGTTTATTGCTCTGCCTATTGGCAGCTGTGAATGAAGAATGGGCTTGTAAATAAAGTACAGACTGTGTTCTCTGTCTTTATCCTGAGTGTATTTTTCTAAAAAATGGAGGCTCTATTGACTGTCATTTTGGGGAAAGCATGATTATTTTTCTTCACTCTGACACTACTAAGAATAGTGTGGGGTTTCTGTGGTTTTTTATTTTATTATTTTTAATATTTTTGTATTATTTTTTTACTTTTCCCTCAAGCAGTATTAAAACTTACTGATGCACTGCATCAAAAGTTAATTGTTAAAATGCCCATCATGATATAAGTAATGATTAAGATATTTTTCCCCAGTGGTTAGAAAGTAAATTAAAAAATCGGTGACTTGCAAGTGGTTTTCTTATTAATGAAACACAACACTATGCCATAGCAGACATCAACAACATTAACTGTTAGTGCTGTCCAACACAACATCCACTGAACTTGTGCATGGCAAATAGTTTTTGACTTTTATTGGAGAAGAAAATTTTTTATTCACAGTAATTGATGTGATTCCAATCATGAATTGAATGTAATGTTTATTATCTTTAAACTGCACTGCTATAATTTAATCTTGCTTGTACATCTTGAATGTGAATGGTTTGGTTTCATGTGTTAAAGGTATCGAGCAAATGTGGAGATGTTATATAAATATGTAATGAAATGCTTTGATTATTGTTCTACCAGGGACAATTTTTTTTTTTTTGTAAGAAGCTTGATCAAAACATTATACTTTTTAGTATTAAGTAAGTAACTCAAGGTAAAAAAGTACTTTTGTACCCTTAAAGGAGGAGGATACAGTTCTTCAAATATTAGTAAATTCTTTATAGAAGATCATGGTCCCCATAATGAGTCATGAAAACAGTGAACTAAATACCTCTTTTATTTTAGAAGCTGTTGTGACTTTCTCAAATAAACTTTTCAAAAAGACTTTTTCAATAAATGTTATATTAAATGAGTACTTTGAAATACACATTTCTGTCCAAAGCAGGATTGTAAAGAAATGTTCACAAGATTCTAACATTTCTGAAGGATTCTTACTGTAGCATGATACTAGCATTGCACCTCTGACCACCTGAACAAAATATAAATTCTGAGGACTCAATAATTGTAGTTAATCCTCTTGTCTGGTCTGAAATTGGTACTGGCCTCTCTCAAGAAGTTTTTATATATTGGAGTAATTCTGTTGATTTCAGCTTGACTGATCATGTGAGAGCTACTGATATTAGGGAACACTCCAAGCGGAGAGTGTTTAATTTGTGTTACTCAGCTGAGGAGGGATACATCCCGACTTGATTTTCTCTTTCTTTTGTAGACTGCCAATGGGAACGTGGAAGCGAAAGTGGTGTGTTTTTACAGGCGAAGAGATATTTCTAACAGCCTTATAATGCTTGCAGATAAGCATGCTAGTAAGTAGATGGTGTAGGGCATTTTTCCTTACTAACAGAGCCCGCTCAATTTCTGCAACTGCTTAAAATTGCGGGGTTTTCTGGCATGTGAGATATATATTGATGTTCGGCATTTATTAATATCTACTTAGTATTATCTGATACTCTCCTGCTCCTATTAGTTGCTTCTGGGACTTAAGCTGTATCCATATGATTGAGACTGTGCATCTGGAAAAAAAAAAGAAAAGAATGTATCTTTTCATCTGGAAGATACAGCTGCATTTCTTTTTTTCATGTCAAAAGTAATTCTTGGTTGTAAGTCAATTTAGGCTTAACAGCACTTGTGATTATTTGATGTGACTTTTTTGAGTTAGACATAAACATGTATTGCTTAATGTAAAGAATGAAATGCATCATTGGGGACTGAAAATCACTGGAGATTGTAAAAGAGCTGTTACGTGCATTTATGCTAAATGTAGATATTAGTCAAAAAATAGGGGGTTGGGGTTTTTTCTTTTTTTTCTCTGAAAAACAACAAGTGGTAATAGGTGAAAAAAGCCCCATTTTTCAACATGAACCTAAACTTTTTTTGGTATCTGCCATTTGGTATACAAGTGAAATATCATAACTGAAATAAAATAAATTTTATTTTATGAAAAATAAAATTCTGAAGAGAAAAAATGCAATTCTGAAAATATAATTTAGAACCTAAAAATCTGAGATGAAAACAGTAATTTGCAAAATACTCCAGTCATATTTGTAAATAACTGAAATGTGAAGTGTGTCAGCATCCTGTAAATTTCTTGCCACATGCTATTAAATACCATTTGGATTGTATATGATGCTTGAGTTTTCAAAATGAATCTGTGACTATGTTATGTAGGGGTTATAAATCTCTAATTTATTGGGATGAATCTCTTGAAAGATATTAGATAATGCCAACTTTTTTATGCAGATATATGATGGTGTAATTAGGTACTTTAAAAATACCCTGCAATGTCCAACTCTGGTAATTTTGCTCATCCAGGTATGGTGAGTGAAGAGAAACAGCCAACCTTTGGCTTTTGTTTTATTCTTTTATTGGTCTTAGAGAAGTGGGGGTGATTTGAGTATACAGTATGAAGTACTAGCTTGGTTTTTATGGGAAGACATTACATCTTGCTTATGTACTAAGAAAACGATTTAATATTTTCTTACATAGTTGGGTACACTCTATAGTTATTTGTGACCTATTTATGATCATGATCATCAGCCCCCACAATCTTTTGAGTCCTTCCAGATGAAATTTATAGAAACATAGAACTTTAGGTGAGCTTCACTAAACTTTCTAGCACTACTTTTTTTTTTTTTTTTTTTTCTTTTCTAATGGAGGGGGCAAGAAAGTATGAAAATGATAACAACTTTACTAGAAATACTTTTTTTTTTTTTAATTTGATTTTTAAAACACGAAGCTTTTAAATTCTTTTTTTAGTTGGCTTATTTTTAGAAAAGGGTGTGTTAGTTCTGTGGATATCATTCAATCTGGAAAAGTAAGATTTTTCTATTTCCTTTGTGAGTTTTAGATTGCCATTTTGTCAGCACTTTGATGAAAAGGACTTGATGGTCTGTTGCTCTTCTCCTCTAGCATACTAGGGGTTTGTTGGTGTCACTAGGAGTGCTGTGGAGTCTTCAGTCATGTTTTCTCTATTGGGATTCTCTTGTGGTTTTGTAGTGAGAAAACCGAAATGTGATTTCCAGCTGGTTCAATGAACATCTTTAGAATGCCTGTGTCTCACAGGTTACGAGCCTTCTAACCCGATGCTCTTATGAATTAGGTTTCTCTATGAACATTTTCTCTGGACACAATGTCTCTGTTCTGACCAATCTGTGGAATCTGTAGTACCAAGCTCTCTTAGGAGATGTTTGTTACAGTTACAGGGGACAGCACATAGTGAAGGATTGCTCTCCTAGAGCTTCCTATAGCTCATAGAGCAGATGTAGTTAAATGTCAAATCAATTTAAAGGCTTTAATTCTGGAATAACACAGTGTTCTGTTTAAAAATATGGTGTGTGTAAACAAAATATTTGTATATTTATGAATTGAATGTTTTGGAAATGTTTTATATAGCTAAACATGTTGACAAATCAACACTTTTACCTGGTTTGGTATAAAGTAAATGTTAACAGATACAAGTTTCTTAAGGAACGGAAACAGCAGTTCAGCCACTGATTTCTTCTGTGTGCCTGTTTGGAGAAGTCTTTTAAGTATAAGACCTGCTTTATCTTTTCTAATGATATTTTGTATTGCTAGCATTTTGGTTTTTTCTTTATGGCTGAGAAATCTGGTCTGAGTTATGCATTTCTCAAGATTTTGGCATATAGGGGTTTGGGTTTTTCTGACTAGCACATGAATTTCTGAAGGTTATATTTTGAGATGTAGATATGGTCCCATTTACTAAAAGAAAAAAATAGCTTTGTAAGAAAATATTTTGGAACTTTAAAAGGAAATTTGCAGTAACTTGAAAATGTTTCAGAATTGTTCTAAAGAGCATTTGGGAAACATGAAATAAAGTTGATCTGTGACTTTATCACTGGTAAGGAGTTGATATATTGTTTTCCTAGGGTGTTTTGTTGTTGTTGTTGTGGTGGTTTTATTTGGGTTTTGTTTGTTTGTTTTTGTTGTTTGTTTGGGTTTTTAAATTTGATTGGGAATTTTTTGTGTATTTGCTTTTAAGTTGTCTTCCAGAATGTTTCAAGATATTGTAATAAATTGAGGGAGGGAAATCAAATTTTCCTTAGGCCATTCTAAAATACTCAGGTACAGAGTAGTTAGTTCCCTTGTTTTCAAAGAATGTCACTAATCTGTGTGGAAATTGTATTGCCTTCTTTCTTTCCCTGGTGTTTCAGATGGAATTTAATTAAGGAAATTTTTATTTGTCTACCAGCATCATGTATGACATCAGCTTAGGTCTGGGAATAGTTCTAGAAGCTAACTGTAGCTACTTAAATCCGGGGATTTGGAATGTTTTATGGGCACTTGAGGACTTTATGTTTTTTCACTGTTGATTTATGTTACTATAAAATGGAGTTTATGGTAAGGTCAGCTTGAAATACAAACCAAAATACTGTCCAGGATCAGCTTCTTGATCCTGTGCAGCCTCCTGAGCTTAGTAGGAGAGTTCTTTTGCGGTGTTAACACTCACCAGGTTGTTGCTGTTGGGGTGTTAACTCACTTGTAGTTGTAGGTTGTAGTCATCACCACAGGGTCACTGTGAGGGGAATTTTCCTTTCTTGGCATGAAAGAATTGACCATCAGCAGAGTAAGGCTTATTGTGAAGAGAATAGAAGGAAGAGAGATGAGTACTGGATGGCAGGCAGTACAAGAGACAGATTTTGCAACAGATACCCGAGTGCGTAAGCGAGTGAACTTGGAGAGGTGGCACAGAAACACTCAGCTCATTAAAGTGGGTGAAGCAAACATAAAGGGGTGGCATAGAGATGTTTCCTAACTAAATGGTTGAGAAATTGCCAGCTGTAGCTGCATCTATTAAATGTGAATGATTCTTTATCTTCAGCAGAATTAATGTAAGTATTTTAGGGCAAGGTTTTAATAGCTATGGAGAGGAGACTGTGTCAGCTTTGTACCGGCACTGGTTTTGGGTTACAGCGAAGGGCTCAAGTTCTTATGTCCTTCTTTTGCAATAGATTGCAAGGAATCGTAGAATATCCTGTATCACAAGGGACACATGAAGATAATTGGATCCAACTCCTGGCCCTGAAGAGGGGCCATTCCAAGAACCATACAATATTTGAGGTTTATTCACTACTACTTTCTTGAAGCTGAGTGGGGTGACGTGAGTGCATGATGCCATTTTTTGCAGTTCTTTGCACTTTAAGTTGTTTATCTGATCATGTGTTATCATGTAATACTATGTCTGAAGTCATTCTCCTATTGCAACTCCTCAGCCAGCTTTTGCCTAGTCAACCATCTGGTGAGGATATAAAAAAAATTACTGTTGTTGGAGTCCTTCATCTTCTGATTTATTAAAGAGGGTTTGTTTCATTAAGGTGTGCTGAGATGCTGACTAAATGCCAAGAATATTTCTGGGCCTATGATAAAGCCCACGCAGAATGTATTTTTTTCTCATTTACAGAATTGATATTCTTTGTGAATGAGACAGTACTCAATTAAAAAAACTCAGAGATATTTGTTTCATTGACTGAGATGAAAGGTAAAAGGAAATTTTTCTAGATTACAGAAGCTGACAAAAAATCATATTCAATCTCAGTAGTTCTTTTTAGAGATCACTTACTGGCTTTACTTCTTGTTGCACATTTTTTAAACTTTTATTCTTTTGCTCTTGATCAGTCGTGTTTCATGTCACATTGCTTTGTAAAATGGTGTTTCTGCTACAGAATTTTTGTATATGATAGATATCTAGGAGGAGGAGTCTTGCTAGTGATTCCTGGTTAGACAATTGTTAGGGTTGGGAAAGACCTCCAAGATCCAGTCTTTGACTGAACACTGCCATGCCCACTGAAGTTTATCATCAAATGTTGGAGTCTGTACTGAGTTCTTACCTTTGTATGACTTTCATGTGTTGCAATCAGAAACAAATCCAGTGTTCTCTCTGTACTTCAGTTTTTTGCCTGTAAAGCAGTGCTTCTATTAGAAGTTCTTATTAAAGTTGGCAAAAATATTTAATATGCCAATATGTTTTTATAGTTGCCGTTAAAAGATCTCAAAGCACTCTACAAACACTCATAATTTATATTCTATATAATATCAAGAATGTTCCAGCATTCCTGGAAATGGCTTGATCTTGAAGAGCAATTTAGCTGCTGCTGAGCCTTCTTAAAGGTACTTTGTATTTGAGGGGAGGAATATTTTGCATATTGTCTATATTAACGGCCAACATTCCAGATGCATCTGAGAGAATGAAGCTGTTAATATTCCATCTGATTTTTGAGAAGCATTTTATTTCAGTAGAGTAGCAGGCTAGCAGGTATCATTGAAGATGTTAATAAAATGAGCTGAACTTGAGCAGTGTCTTTAGCAGATTACTCATTGATGTTCCCAAAGATACACAGAACTGAAATGCGAATTTCTTTCTGTGTGTCATCAGATTTTTCAACACATGGTTGCTGTTGCATAGTGGTGTTCTTAATACTCAACTCTTGGAGAAACACAAGACTTTTTCCTGCCCTCTACAAAAATAATTAAAAAAAAAAAAAATTAGAACGTTGTATGAAAAAAGTTATGGGTGTGGAGACCCCTTGGGGTTGAGAAGAGGACTCCAGAGTAAAATGTATAAAACACCTTGTGTTCATCAGTGTTCTGTTATCTTAGTCACATATTTGACTCAGTATAATTCAAAAAATTTATAAAATACTATAGCTGCACTATTTTTGTCCAATCAGATTGTAACACAATCAGAAAATTGGTGGATTTTTTTTCTTTGGTCTGGTTCTTTTTATCATAGTAATTCTTGTACATCAAACTAAACAGTTATTCTTAAAGGATACAAAGTTTCTTTAATCACAATCCCTTTTCTGAAAAATCACTTTAAGATGACTTTTCCTGTTACCTAATTCAAGTCACATAATGTCTTAGAATAAAAAGTATGTTTTGACTGGAGATTTTATTTGAAATCTTAAATTGTCTTTTTTTTTTTTTTTTGGTTTCACTACTTCCCTTGGTACCCATTGTCTTTGCAGCCTATGTTCAGTTAGAAGTACCTTTGGTGAAATGAATCCAAGAGACAAATATTAATTCTTCTACTGCATACAACAATCCATTTTCTCTGTCTTGATAATTTTAAAGGTTGAAATAATTCATAGTTTTTAAAAATAAAAAAAGCTCCAAACAACAAAAATCAACCCCATGGTGAATAATTTTTTGGTCTTGCTTATGGTCATGTTGGTGAAAAAAACCAAAACAAAATAAGTCTTTAGAGCTTAAGAGCTCAATTGATTTGTGTCTCTTACAGTAGTGTAAGTAACACTTCCATGGAATTTTGTGGCTTTTAGAAAGTTTTCTGTTAGGTTACAATTGATTTTTCCAATTGCACTTGGTGAGAAGACCTCTCTTGCTTGCTGTTAAGAAAAGAGATCTGTTGATATCACCCTGTGATGAAAGACACTATTTTTTCAGTTGGATAGGAGAAAAAGGAGCTAAGGCCTGGAAAGACAGAGCTGGGAATGAAAGGTAGGAGAGTCTCTTGAATTGTATATAAGGAAGAAGGCTTGGCTGCTAGATCTGCCTGAGGAGTGAGTGAGCAGACTCGTGTAACTGGTTCAGTGAGATACTGCCTTGTTCATCTCAAGGCTGCTGTAAATATAAACTAGTGTTTTGTTTGCAGCTCAGTGTCCCTGGCTCTGTCATCTCTGTCCACACACAAAGAATTAGGAGAAAATTAGTTTTGATCTCACATAGTTGCCCTCTTGTCTTTGAGGACAAGGCATGTTTCAGAAGTCCCTGTCTGTGAGCAACTCATCAGAAGGCTCTTGAGTTTGTTTTGAAGATGGAGTGGTGAACAGAGACAAAACCAAATATAGTAAGCCAGGAAATTTAGGTCTATAGGTTCCAATATTGCTTTCATTGGAATTTTACA